>NC_067150.1:916666-1222222 GCF_903995435.1 Acomys russatus | reverse complement strand
GGACTGTCTCCTGAACTATAACCTGGAACAAACCCTTTCTTTCTTAATTTGTTTTGTCAGGAGATTGTATCACAGCAACCAGTAAAGAAATTAAGACTATTTATTTTTCAAGTGTTGGCTTTCTTGCTGAGGGAGAAAATTCAGCAGTAAACTTACCCAGAAGTGGGCCCCAACATGCTAGAGTCTGAGCTGCCAGACAAGATGAGCATTCAGATGCAATAGTGGCATGACTGTTATTAAGGTACCCATTTGCATTTTATTGATTTTTAGATCTGTTACTCAGGAGGTAACTCATGTCTGGTACTATAAACTTGGCTAAAAGCCCACAGCTAGAGTGCATGGAACAAAGGCTGTTATTTTCCTAAATAAACATGTTGTTAAACTACCTTCTAAGTACCAATAGATAAGTGTTATTGTCAACATTGGTTAGATAAATTTCTTCTTTTCCATAGGTAGCAGTCAGTGAATCCTTACAACTTTTCTAAGTGCTAAGAATATATGACTGTTGAGTGTTTAGCACTGAGACACTATCAATTCTCAGGGACAGATAACATTGTTGAACAGAAAGTACAAAAAAGTAAGAGCTGAAGATATGGTAGTTGCACTCAGGAACTCACTGAAATTATGATTACCTGGATAGTTTGCCTATACTGGTTCAAACATCTAGAGTTTGACACTGGGCAGCTTGTTTTATACACATTCACACACAATGCAATTTTGAAAAAAAAAGTTTCCTGCTAACAATTATCTCAATCCCGTGTGAACAAAAAAGCTCAAGGCAAGGCATGGCTACATCAAAACTCTTTTGCAAAGTTCATGTGGCCTCTACCATGAGGATAGATTCTATAACTTAAGAGCCTGGTGTGGTCTCTATCACATAGTAGGGTAGAGGTCACTAGGTTATAAAAGTACAGATGACATTTTCCCTAAGGACAGGTTCTATTGACTGAAAAGCAATGCTTAAGATAAAGGTCTAGTGAGAAAGAATTTGGGATAAACATAATAGTCTGGGACATGCGGGTGTGGTCATATCTTACAATTCGCAAAAGACACCAGGTAATTAACTACATCCACTCTCAGTTTTCTGGGGTGGAAAATATCTAGACACATCTCTTTTGTTGAAGAGACAAGTCTGGTGCTTAATATTTCTGGTTTTGCCAGTGCTCATCTGTGAGCACAGACACCTCAAGTCCTTTACAGTGAGTGCCATTCACACCTTGTTAAGAGTTTTTGTGTGACAGAAATACACAAATCCCCAAATACAGTCATGGGGCCAAGGCTTAAGTCCACTAGTCTGTGGAAGACAGTTCTGTTCAGATAGCATAAGCCTGGCATTTCTCAAGGTAGAGTTTATCAGCTGGTGACCCTATATATTTGGCCAGCTATAGGCATAAGGTTATTGTGTAATTCAAATGTTAATTTTCTGTACTCCCATTATGTGGTTGCAATCCTTGTTCTGAGAATCTCCTGTATCAATGTTGTGTAAACACTGCTCCCAAACTTTCCCTATATGTCAATAAAGCAGCTTACAGCCAATCACTGAACAGACGAGAGAATAGGGCTCATGCAAGGCAGGAGAGGAGTTAGAAGAGGAAGCAGGAAATTCAGCCTGCTCAGGAGAGGCCCAAGAGACATCAGGCAAGAGAGCTGGAACAAGGAAAGCTACAAAGTTCGAATATCTCTGGGATGTACATTGGGAGAAAGCCAAATCAGCTTAGAGGGTTAAGCATAGAGTAATAAATGCTCAGTTATTGTGTTGTGAAGCTTATATTATTAAACAAATGTAAGAGTATCAATTATTTGTGTGATAATCAGGTTAAGAGAGAAACTGAGAAACAAAGTTTTGTAAAAAGAACTCAAACATTTTGGTTCCCCACACTGAGTGCCACTTGTAGGCTTTGATCTTTTTTAAAATCTACTTTATTTGGGATTTCTTAAGGCCTCTACGCCCTTCTAGCTCACCGACCCTAGAGAGGAGAGAACAAGGTTAGTAGGGACATGGGAAGTAGACTTTTTTAGACTCAGTTCCTTGGAGTCATTCCACTTTTCATCATCAAGATTCCAGCAGTCAAGCTAAAAAGGACACCACGAATCCAGCAAACACAAGGGCAACCATAGTAGCAACTTAGAAGTATTCTCTGCACTATTTCCCTCTATAAGCATCTGGAAGCAAAGCACAGAAGCCAAGATATGTGACGTGATGCAAGTGTGATTTCTTTTGATTTTGTGCTATTTTATACCCTACCAGAGTCCGTACAGGATGTTTTCCAACTGGCAAAGACCATGCCTCTGCAGGAGGCAGTTCCCAGCTGACAAAGATCATGTGCCTTCTCTCAGGTCTGTTTCCAGAGGGCAAATATCACACACCCTCACAAGAGGCAGTTTTCCATCTCACATTTGGGATCAAAACAAAAATATATTTATATCCACTACAGACAGGTTCTGTTTTCATCATATCTGGCCTATGGATATTTGCTCTGTTCTTTATTGAGCAGAAGCTGAGGTTCTAACACCCTTCCATTCAAATACCATATTCTTAATATTCTCACACTTATCAGGTTTGCTTATTAGTGTAGAACATCTAGAAAGAGGCAAGAAAGTAAGAGTCGACATCTACTTTTATTTCTGATGATACAGAGAATATACTTTGTGACATATTTTAATAAATTAACATTTTATAGAACTGAGATGTTTCACTACATATTGTTAATACAAACCTGAAAAAAATGTTGATTTTATTTCTTACAGTATATGGCAGAACCCCACATTTCTCTAACAGGGAAATGAAATAAGTTAACTCTATAATCACATTGGGCATTACCTTCTCCAAGTGGAAAAAGTATCACTGAAGCAATTATACTTAGAAAGTGGGAGTTGAAAATGTACTAATGGAATTTGTACTTAGTGTCTTACCCATTATTTGCACTTAAAAGAAACATAGAATTAGTTGTTATAGATGTCATGGTTAAAATATATGAAAAATATCCATCAACTACTAGAAAAATAGGTGGAGAAATGACTTAGAAACTATAACATCACATTCAGAAAACAATTTGCCAAAAGTACAAGAGAATCAGACCCGTTTAATCTGATATAACAAATAAATATATTTTGCTTCAGATCTTGCTCAGTAGAATTAGTCTATAGGTGAGATTTCTATGATAGGTACTGTGCTAACTGCTGAGTCCTGAAATGAAGAAAATGTGTATCAATCCCTGTGAGCTTCCAGGTAGATGAAAAACACAAAGAAATATTTATTTAGTGTGATACTTATTAATAGATTATTGTACTCTGAGTTATTTTAGTAACTTTGTTACTCGTAAGAGCAATAGCTAAATTAGTTGAGCTAGTTAGACCTGTATGTTTGGGAATGTTCTCAAAGTTAATGGGGTGGATAAAGTTTCATGGTTGATAATTATGGAATTATAGCCTTGTTTTATACAAATATCATGCTATATACACCTGAACTAATAGCACAAATGACTTTGAAAATTTAGGCTGTTATAATGCTAGTCTATAGTATATACTTTATAGGAAATTGTCTTTTGCTTAATAATGTAATGGCTATGATTTTTTGGAGATTTTCTGGGAAACTTTTTAGAAGTATTTTAAAAAGTTTGGAATTGTATCTAATAACAAAAAGTTATTACAAATTGGCCCTTAAATTCTCCCAGAAAAAAAATGTTTGTAATTATGTTAATAGGAAGAGGGTACACAAGAGATACAATAAGGCTGTAGATCAGTGGTACTCAATCTTCATAGTGCTAACATCTTTAATACAGTTCATCACGTTGTGGTGACCCTCAACCATAAAATTATTTTCATTGCTACTTCAAAATGGCAATTTTGCTACTGTTATGAATTGTAAATATCTGTTTTTCACTGGTCTAGGTGACCCCTGTGAAAGAACCATTCAACTCTGAAAGGGCTCACAACCCATACGTTCAGCACCACTACTATAGACTCTACAGGACTACTAAGACCTAGAGAGCTGGACAAGAATGACATGTTTGAATCGCCAAGTCCACTGGCACTAGACAATAGGTAAAATCTTACAAAGCTTGCCAGGCTTAACTGAACAATGCAGTACTAGAATGAATACAAATTCTCTGCAGCTATCTTATAAATAAAAATGCATCCTGGCCTCTGATGGAGAAGTCAATGTGTTGATCCCTAAACAAGAAGGAAAATGAGGATGCACTTTGTAGCACTAAGAGACATGGTGCTGTTACTAGTATTTGGATGGCTGACATGCAGAGACAAAAAGTTGAGAGCAAGAATGGAAGTTCTCATCACAGTTGGCAGTTAGGTTCAGGGTTAGAATTTCCTAAGGTAGCCATTTGGAATCAATACAGTAATTCTTTGCCCCTGAAAGCACTGAGTTATAAACTCTAAGTCAAAAAATCATGTGTCCAAAATGCTGTTACAAAGATTTTCTACACCTTATTTTTTTTATTAATTTATTCATTTTACACCTCAATAGTTATCCCATCCCTTGTATCCTCCCATTCCTCCAGCTTTCCTCCTACTGCCCTCCCCTATGACTGTGACTGAGGGGGGGCCTCCTCTCCCTGTATATGCTTATAGGGTATCAAGTCTCTTCTTGGTAGCCTGCTATTCTTCCTCTGAGTGCCACCAGGCTTCCCTATCTCTACACCTTATTTTATTCCAAGATATTTTCACTTTGAATGTGCACTTGTAACGTAGAAGAGTTAATGTTTAGTATCATGCTGATTAAATTCCCTATTTTAATATGAATTTGAGTAGCCATACTTTCATCAAATGTAATCTACAAACCCTTTTTAACACTTAAAATATAGACAATCACCACCTTTGCTTATATAATTACTGTTTCTGAGAAATAATTCATAGAAGTTTCAGTTCTAGTCTTTGTTTTTATTGAAAGAAGCTCTTCCTGAATGATAGAAGAAAGGAAAAGGAATAGAAGAGGAGTAAGAGTGGAAGGAGGGAAAAATTCTCTTCAACAAAATCATGTCCTATTTTTTAAAAATCAGAATAGTTAAAATGTTTTACTAATAATTTCATCACGAGGAGTTTACAAAGTACAATTATTGTTTCTTACATCCAACAGAAATCTGTTTTCCTTTATAGCCTAGTCCTTATTTTCAAGGATTACCCTCTAGAGCTGCTTTCTTGGAGACATTGTAAAACTTTTATTTTAATTTCAAACACAGAAGAGTAAAAGCTTCCAGAACAATCTGAGAATGATGATCCCAAAGTAGTATTCTATATTCTAGTATGTATATAATCATTACAATATTTATTGCTTCCAGTATCAAGATATAAAAGACCTATTCCTTTGTTTTAGACTTTGGTTGTCAAGGGTACCCTTAAGCCACACACATTCAATTGTTCTCTTTAGTATACAAAAAAAAAAAAAAGAAAAAAAAAAAAAAGGATTATTGTAATTTGTAGTTGGTTTTAATAATCCAGCTTTCATGGGTAGACTGCATGAACACAGAGTTTAATGAAATGGGATTTTATTTAATTTTGATTATGCAAATCTATTCCTCAAGACTACACATAAACAAAAGTATAGTGTATTTTAACACAACTTTGAAGATTACTATAGGAGTTAACATTGAATTTATTTCATGCTAACCCTTTTCTATATTTAATGATGACATATACATACATTCAAATTTAGTAGATGACATTCAAATATTTCTGCATACATACTTTTAATGAGGTAAAGCAAGACAAATGATAATGGATGGAAAAATATAAAACAATTTTCTCCTACAGGAATGACAGCAGTCAGGATAGTGAGCCTAATTATTTTGTCTGCTACACTGTAGTATTGGCTGAAGGCCAAAATGAAAGGAAAATTGACTTTAATGAGAAAGAAAAAAACACCCTATAGGAATAACTCATAAACAAGTTTTATATTTTGAGAATAGATCACAGATTTGTATGTTAGAAAATTATAATAAAGAGAGCCAGAGTGATAAGTAGTGAGGTAATAGTGACTGGCAAGACCACAGGATGCACCAGTTTAGTCAAGGGATAAAGGATATTCACTGGTTTAGTTACAGATTCAGTGTGGGCAGGGTCCTGGAGATTCTGACCATAGAATCAATTTTCTCCATCAGGGCAGTGAGATGAAATGGAATCATGACAAGGAAATACAAAAGTAGACATTAGTTATGGGAGCCAAGCTGGTTTCTGTGATGATAAAGAAATGAAAACAGACTGGCTGGGCTTTATTACTGGAATAGTATTTTCTTCATAATGACATATGGACATTCTTCATAACATAAAAAAAAAAAAAAAAGAAAAAAAAGACAAAGGTGTATGTAGATGAACAGAGTTGGCAAGAAATGAACATGTTTAAAAAGAAAACAGAGCAAGATAACTAACCCCCAAAACCAGGATAAGCAAAGACAACAAATCCAAAGTAGATGAAACCAATTGGGTCTTGATAACAAGGATATGTCAGAGACATTACCATAAGCCAATAGTCAATGAGAATAGCAGAAAAGGAGGATTTGATAATGTTAATATTAATTCAATAACACTACTGGGAGGGGATTGTTTTGCTTTAGTTTTTCCTTTTTGGGAGAAATGAATAATTCCTAGACTCACTGTTGATATTATTTAAGCATACTTTACTAAGAAATACTTAACAGCCCCATATAAGTCACTTATTGTTAATATTTTATTAAGCAGATATTAAAGTAAAAGACCGAGCCACCTGATTGTGTTTTTTTAAAAAAACTTGATTTTACTGAATACACTCTCTGACATCTGAGAGTCCAATTTTCAAGCCGCATGAAAATATACTTTGGTTTTGAAAATATAAGTGGTAAAGTAAAAGGACTTTCATTTAAGTCAATCTTGACTGGCCAATCTTAACTGCACACTTACTGCAAATTAATATTTACAAGATAGTGTAGAAAACAACACTAACTCTGAGTTGTGCAATATATATAATTCCTGAGATTTGAATCAGGGATCTTAAAACCTAAAATGCCAGTATTTTTTAGACCAATTAAAGAAGCATGCCTCTTGCAAAGCAATGACCTTGCTGAGGCACAAGGATGCTCACATTCTGACTAAAGCTGACACAGACATCGATTTTGAAACTACTGATTTCACAAGTCCTGTCTTCTGAGACTGATTCACTTAGAATAATTTACTCAAGTTGTAAAACAACATAGTGCTTTAAATTAGTGTCCATGTCAGGAAACTTGTAAGGTACTAATTAATCTCTGGAATCTGACTGCAGCTCCTGGTTATATACAAAGCATTCTCAGTGAACATTTATGTTTCTTGTTGTACTGTTCATAACAGTCAGGCATCAGCCTAGATGACCATCAATGGATGATTATAGAAAATGTAGTGTATATACACAATGGAATTCTATTCAGCCGTCAAGAGTGCAATCAGAGCATCTGTAGAAAAATGGACAAACGAGAGGTCAATATGGTATGTGAAAGAATCCAAATTCAGAAAGACAAATATTGTATTTTCTCTCATGCTGAATCTAGGTGCTTTCATATCTGCATGCATACATATGCACATGGATGTAGAAAGATCTGAAGGAAGAGATGTTAAGGGATTAGAGGGTAAGGAATGCATGTGACCTGGGAACAAAAGAGAGACTACCTGGCAGGAAGAAATCAGGATGGCTTGCAGGATGGGTGGAAACAGTGGGAGAGGGAGATAAATCGGAACTAAAGTATAATGACAAACATGTATAAAAGGGACACAACAAAACCCACTGCTTCGTATGCTGACTAAATAAGACAAACTTCTCTAGAGGTAAAAAACTTTATGTCCTCTATGTTGGGGGAGCAGATGCTAATGATACAGAAAAAGCATTTTAAAAGTACTATTTCAGATTGCAAGGACATCACTCAGTGAGTGAGTTATATGTTAAGACAATACTCAGGGTTACTGCAATTTAGAATGCTAATGAAATAAAAATGCAAATATACCAAATTTGAACAGAAAATGAGTCAGAGTGTTACTAAAAGCTGTTTCACAGTAACACTGAAAACAAATAGAACTAGCAATTAAAAATTAACTGCACTCTATTGCATTCCAATATTAATAACAAATACAGTACCTGTACATAACATTACATAAAATAACAGTAAAGCTAAACTATTTTTAGTGTATTGACCAGAAGAATGGAAAAATGTATTTCAGAACGTTTCTGACCACAACAAAGGTAAAATGAAGTCATTTAACCACCAAGCAGAATATAGGGATTTAAAATTCTTAGACCTACAGTGTTCAATGTGAGCATCTTACCTATTTCTAGATTATCATCATGTCACAATGTGTAGTATCTATAAGCCAATTTCACTTCGAGATTTTTTCCTTCTACACAGTACACATCTGTGAACACTGATTTTCTTTTCCTTAAAGTCAAAGGGCCAGAATCTGTAATTTCTATTTACATAAGAAAACACTAAAGGTTCTGGACTATTCAAAATGAAATTATATTCAATAAAACTTCGGTAAAATGTATTTTTTACCAACTCTACTAGGCATAATTTTAGACTACTCATGCAAATATTACTTTTAGAAATGATTAGAAAACCATGGGTCTCTGTATTTGTTAAACTGAATGAATTGGCAGTAAAATTCAGTTAAGGCTCTTGGCATCGGTGACACCTCTTCCCACTCTGACCTGCTGCTGTGGTAGACCTGCACCTCATCTGTGATCTCATCTGGTGCATAATCTCCACCTAATATGTAAATCTTATCCTCAATCCCAATTGCACCTGCATTAAAGCCTGCACACTCAAAAGATCCTTCTCCTTTCCAAACGCAAGTATCAGGACAAAAACTATATACCTTATAGGTGGAAAGATCACATATGTACAGTGTACAATTTACTGGGACAGCTTTAATTAGAGTAGCATGAAAAAATTGTCCAAACTCTGCTACTAGTTCAGACCACTGGTCAGTTGTAGCATTGTATTTAAAAAAGCAATCAAGTGATGGGTTAAAAGCATCTGCCATCTCTACCTCAGATCCAAGAACATAAATGACATTCTGGCATGCACTGGCTTCTGGGTAATAGATGCCTCTGGGTAAAGGGCTAACTGATGTCCACTCTTTGGACAGTGGGTCATAAGATTCAACATCTAAGAGACTTTTAATGTCCTGGGATCCTCTAGTTTTTCCACCTATTACAAATAATCGATTGAGAGCCATGACTGATGTATGCATGGTTCTTGGGGTTTTCATGGTTGAAACCAAGAAAAACTCATTTTTAATTGGACAGTAGCACCAGGTCTGGTCAGTGGCGTCATGGTAAGACTCAGCAATATGAAGTCGAATCTTTCTACAGCACTTCCCTTTGCAACCACCTGTCAAGAATATTTTCTCTCCATAGCTAGAGAGACTAGATCCTGGCAAATCAATCAGATGTGATTGTGGCAATATTTTCCATGAGTCAGTCTTAATATTATAGCAAAATGTATATTGATTTTCTCCATTTTCCTCTGTTTTATGGATGAATATATATTTTTCAGTTGTGGATGGCCGAGCATCAGGGAAAAGGCCACAAGAACCTTGAACACACTTAATGGCATCCATGATTGTATCAAAACAGTTTGTGCTTTTGAGTAAATACTCCTCACTGAGAAGACAGTCTTGAAGTGTGTCCTCAGATAATTGATGTAATCTTACTTTTGTAATCAAGTGTGGCAGGTGCTTTTGCCTGGACTCTAAATTATATTTAATCCATGTGAGGACAACCTTCAGGACCATTTCTTCTTCAGGTACATTTAACTCATCTGATTCCAGACACTTTTGCAGCACTCCAAAATTCATCTCTAAAAACTCGCTGGATTTAAACAACAGATGAAAGTGACGCTGTACAAAATATAAAGCATGATTGAACAAATGGGCAGAGCCATAGCTGTCTGACAGAGATAACAAATGTAAACAATTGACAAGATTGATGCTTTTTATTAAAAAGTCACTGCAAGCTTTAGACAGGAAGGAATCCTGAAGAAAGGATGACAACTGGAAGAACATTTCCACGTTATCATCCGTTATTTTTGTTTTTCCGGAATAGGCATAGTCAAGAAATGCCTTTACTGCGTTGGAGGATAAGTTAGTAATGGTAACACTTCCATCATCTCTTTCTTTCATGTTAACTTCGAACATAGCCCTGAAAAAAATAAAGAACAAAGGAGCTCAAGTAAACAAATTATTTAGTAAGCTGTAGACCTAGAATTTAGATTAGGGCATATTTACTAAGAACCTAAGTACCCAGCACTCAGGGAGTCAGAAGTAGGCAGTTCCCTGTGAGTTTGAGGCCAGCTTCACCTACACCGAGTCTCCAGGTCAGGGAAGGCTGTACAGAAAACCCTGTCAAAACAAAACAAAACAACAGAAACAAAAAAAACCAAAGCCAACCACAGAAATAAAAAACCAAAGGAACCTAAGTATTTAACCACCAAATAGATGACTATGATCACAGGCCACATTTATAAGGATAATGAATTCAAAAAAGCTACATGGAAGGAAACCTATGTGCAAAAGGAGGAGAAAAGACAAAGGGGGCCTGGAAGTAACAGAGTCTAACGTTGGGGATCCCAGTGGAGTTCAAAGAATGATAAACGCGAAGAAGAGAAGAAGAGTTACAGTTTCTGTAAGCAAGCAGATAGTTCATGACTGCTGGAGCCTCTTTGGCCAAGGACATTATTAAGCTCCAAATTCAAAGCAACACCCCAAAGAGGCAGGTGATCAGAAAGCAGCAGATAGCAAGAACTGCTTGCTAAATAAAATCCAGTCTACAAAATTTACTCTGAGGGCAATACAGCAGGTCTTGAATTATATGTTTATGAAAAGCAGGTTTTGAATTAATAATTAAAAGCAGAACAGCATAAAGCCCTGGGATCAGTTCCCAACTTAAAAAAAAATAAATGCAGTATAATATCCACTTTGTTTCATATATTAAAATCTTACCCTCTATTTACCAAATTTGTTGGGAGATTAAAACTCTACTTAATTTGTCTTCCAAAATGGGACATACAGCAGAGTATCAAGTGAGGATTTGAGTTTACTGCAATATGACTAAAGTAGCTGACTGCAGGGTGTCTGCAAAACATAGCTGTTTCACTACTGGCAGGAGACAATTGCCACAGTACTATAATAATACATCTGACTTTTAACCTACCATAGCATCAGAAACCTACTTATGGCAACTGTCTTCCCTCAGCCCCCTCAATGCTGAGATTACATGCCATTGCATGTGGATGGAGAAAATTTAAGGCCTCTGGGCTGGAGTTCCTCCCTGGGATATGGCATGGACATAATTAAAATTATTTTCTTCTTGGTCAATTTTTAAAATCTCCGCTTCTATATTTGCTCAACTTGGGTATTTCACCTTTTGCTAAAATAATATTACTCAGAGATTTCTCAAATAAAGCTGACCCTGTATGAACCCCACTCCTACCAAGAACTTATTTTTAAGATCTTTGGGAAGTGGTGTCCTAGGAAGACTCTTATTTTTACAGCTGTACCTTAATATTCCACATCCAAAAGCTATTAGTAAACTAGTTCTAATTAAGTCTTTTTATTAAAAATTAAAAATTACTATAGCATGCTCAGGGGGCACTGAGTATAGTTGTATAAAATAATGTAAATTTTCATTTATAAAATCAAAGGCACAGGCGAGGGGAGGGCAGAGTACCTGAAAAAGTCACTGCATGCTGCCAACACACAACGATGACATGGGATTATTTCTTCTTTCAAGATTATTTTGAAATCATAAAAGACATTCTGCTCTCTAAAGCTCTGCAGCACACTTAAGATTTTCTGTCCATGATCTTCTGATGTAAGAAAATTATTTTTCTTCTCAGATGAGATTCCATTCCATGAGCTTTGTTCATTTAAATCATATGAATTATCCATAGCCAATTCCACTTCTTCTTAGAACTAGAATTTAAAAAAAAAGTGTAGTAGAAGCTACTTAAATTTTCAGACTTAATTTGCCCTCTTTAGGTTGGCAAGATGGCTTGTCAGGTAAAAGCTCTTTCCATGCAAGCCTCGTGACCTAAGTTAGAGTCATAGACCTCATATGAAGGTAGAAGAAGAGAACCGACTCCACAAAATTATCTTCTGACATTTCCATGCTTGTTATAACCCTCATAATAAACAAAATGAATTTTTACAAATGTAACCATGGTGTGAAATTATAATATTCAAGAGCAGTAATGGGGCTGGAGAGATGGCTCAGAGGTTAAGAACACTGTCTATTCTTCCAAAGGTCCTGAGTTCAATTCCCAGCAAACATAGTGGCTCACAACCATCTATAATGATATCTAGTGCCCTCTTCTGGTGTGCAAGCACACATAGGGGCAGAATACTATATGAATAATAAATATATTTTAAAAAGAGCAGTAATAATATAAAAATAAACCTTTCTTTAAACATTTTTATGATATTTCATATGAATTTTTTCAATGTTCATACATGTTGAGCATATTTGAATTGAGAAGTACATAATTGAGACCTGACATTTATGGTAATAGGATTGATATGTATAAGTTGTATGAATACCTAACTTCTTTTGGCCTCCACTAATGGCTTATCTTATCGTTAATAAACAAGTATTACTCCTGAAGAAGTTCTTGTTTTAGTAAACACTTTATATATCCCTGTGTCCTTCTATGCATAATCTACTGTGGCAAAATCAAGATTAAAATGTTGATACTGATGTGCAGACTATATATCTTCTAACTCTAACACTAACCCTTACTTTCAGAAGAGAACTGGCTTAAGGAAAAACAATACAAAACATCAGTTTGGTGGTTTATTAGCTCATTTATGGCCATGGTGGTGTGAATAAAAATGGCTGGTAGAGAGTGGCACTATTAGGAGGTGTAGCATTGTTGGAGTAGGTATGGTCTTGTTGGAGGAAGTGTGTCACTGGAGGTGAGCTTTGAGGTTTCAAATGCTCAAGCCAGGCCCACTGTTGCTCTCTCTTCCTGCTGCCTTCCCATCTGGATTTAGAAATCTCAGCTCCTGCTCTAGAGCCATGCTTCCTGCTATGACAATAGACTAAACCTTGTAAAGCTGGGCGTGGTGGTGCACTCCTTTAATCCCAGTACTCCGGAGGCAGAGGCAGGCAGATCGCTGTGAGTTCGAGGCCAGCCTGGTCAACAAAGTGAGTCCAGGACCGCCAAGGCTACACAGAGAAACTGTCTCGAAAAACCAAAACCAAAACAAACCAAAACAAAAACCAAAACCAAAAAAAAAAAAAAAAAAAAAAAAACCCCAAAAAAACAAAAACAAAACAAAACAAAACAAAAACCAAAGACTAAACCTTGTAACTAAGCCAGTCCCAATTAAATGTTCTCCTTTTTAAGAGTTAATGTGGTAATGGTCACAGCAATAGAAATCCTAACTAAAACAATACCACTATACTGGAAGAAAGAAAAGCAAACATTGGTCCCAGGTGACCTATTTGAAAGCAGAAAGAAAAACAGCATACTAATACTAAGGACTGTTAAAGGCACAGGTAAAGAATGCAAAACAGCCTGAGGCCAGGTAATCATTAACATCCCAAAAAAGTTCTACTCCAGATACAAAAGTGTTAATAAACAAAATTAAGAAAATGTAAAACAAGGTGAAAGAAAGTGAACTAGGGCAATAGTTCTCAGAGAAATAGGGAAACTGATTCCCAGGTACCTCTCTCTTGTGGTTATTCAGGGCCTTAAAATCTCCCAGCACTTTGTGGCTTAGGACAATTTGTTCCTCTCAGTGTACTGTGGGCTTAGCTGGAGCATCTTGATTGGGGTTTTCACAGAACTACATATAGTCAGAGAGGAGGGAACTGTAGTTGGAGTCATCTGAAGCCTGACATCTTCAATGACCTCTTAAAGGAAAGGTATAAATAAGAACAACTGTGGAATTAGAGGTAGGGTGGAAAAAGAATTAGAGGTGGGGTATAGAACATTACAATAGATTTAAAAGGAAAGGACATGATTTGCATAAATATTTTGTTGTTGTTGTTGATGGTGGTGGTGGTGATGCACATGCCACACTGCATGCTGAGATTAGAGGGCAGACTGAGGGATCTGTCCTTGGCCATCCATCACTTTTGAGACTGAGTGTTTTGTTATTTGGCATTGTATACATTAGGCTATCTAGTCCACACACTTCTGGGGACTCTCCTTTCTTTGCCTCCTATCTCTTCTTAGAACTACTATGATTACAGATGCACTGCACATGAGGTAAGGATCCAAATTCAATTCCTCACACTTGCATGACAAGTGCTTTGCCCACTAAACCATCTGTTTAGCCTTTGGTCCCTGAATTGTTTTTCAAAAGAAATTCCGCAAAGACAGACATAGAAGAGTAAGTAGGTACTTAAAAATTCTGTTCTTTTACTTTGGATGGGAGAAACATAGAATATGTTAGTACACAAAGAAAAGAGACAAATGTAAAGAGAAATTTTGACAATGATAAGAGTTTAAATTCAGCATCTGTATCCATAGCTTATATAAAGATTTTTGGACCCTTATACAATAAATTGGACAACAGTAAATGTAAAATTTCTACTCCAGTTAAGAGGTAAACATTATCAGACAGAGAAATGGCTAGAACTTTTGTAGTTGCTTTGTAATACAACAACCCTGATAGTACCAGTGAGAGATTAGGAGTTAGACAGACTCCCCGATAGGCAGAAAGATAGGGAGAAAGGCCATGGCTATGTAATAAAGCAAATTTCCAACATGGCTGGCTTCTTCCTTGCTCTCCTGACTTGAAACAAAAGCCTGACAGCTTAAAATAAGGGCCTCATAACCTCTTGCTTCTCACCAGTAGGAAAACTGCTGATGGCCTGTCTCAACAAGTTAAAGGCTGGATCACGACAGGTTATAGAATAATTGCTGGACAACCAACCATCCTACCTTTACTCAGACTGACCAACCTTAAATTTGGAGAAGAAAACTCTTCAGAGACTTTAAATATCTCAGCTCTTGAGAATGGATTTTTATTTATTTTTTTTTTTTTGGTGGTCTTGGCAGAGGTTTTTTTCCTCTGTGTATCTGCTGCATAAGTGTGTCTCCTCACACCTAGTAATTGTCTTTTTCAACTGCTGATTCTGCCTGCTTCTGTTGTGCTGGAGATTTATCCTGTCTTTTAATTTTTTAACTGGCAGAGAAAACAAACCTGATTCAGACCTCCAGGCTGTATCAATAGGACTCTGGATAATCCCTATGGTTATCTCACTCAATGTTGATAATCATTCTTTAAGACTGCTATTAATAATGCTTTCTTTAAAACAGAAAGTTAAGGCTTAGATTAAACAACATGGCTTTGAACACAAAATGTATAAAATCATACTTGTTCACCATATGCTCATGCTTTTTAGAGTATTTTGACTCTCCATTCCAACATCAGCCAACAGCTTAGAAAGCAGTTTTACGTCTAAGATGAAAAGAAACACTTCCTCTTGCGTTTTCCAGTCAATGTCAAGCCTAGCTTTGATCTTCCTTTCCTTTCTGTGTTTGGATGCTGGCCATTAAGCATCTAGTTGTGTCTCTATGATCTCTAATTTCTTTCCAACTCTGACCTCCCATGGGTGTAAACCAGTGTTCCATAAAATGTGCCTATTAGGATGTATGTCACAAGATGCTAACCTTCTAGAGGGAGGGAACATTCAAAGTTTGAAATATATTAAATACAGTCTACCTTATCTTTCTTTGAAAATCCATAAAAAGTCTGTGTATTAAAACTCTACAATAAATAAAGCCATCTGAACTCATGTTGCCAGCACCAAAAAAAAAAAAAAAAAAAAAAAAAGCAGTTTTACCAGGTGGTGGTGGAACACTAATATAATTACTCTCTTGAGGTAGAGATGAAAGAATCTCTGAGTTCAAGACCAATCTGATTTACAGAGCCAGGGATAGCCAGGACTACACAAAGAAACTTTTTTGAAAAACTAAATCCCGGCCGGGCGTGGTGGGGCACGCCTTTAATCTTAGCACTAGGGAGGCAGAGGCAGGTGGATTTTTGTGAGTTCTAGGCCAGGCTGGTCTACAAAGAGACTCCAAGACAGTCAAGGCTACACATAGATACCCTGTCTCGAATAACCGGAAATAAACAAACAAACAAACAAACAAACAACAAGCCAACCAAAATGACAACAACAAAGAAATCAATTTTACTTATAAGATCTTCCCATAATGCACTACTCAAAAGTTACCATAATAAACTGAGATCACTGTTGAGACACGGTCTCACAATGTAGCCTTGGCTAGCTTTGAATTCAAGGAGGCTTCTGCCTATAACCTTATCATAACATAATTGTCATATCTTAAAAAAAAAAAAAAAGAAAAAAAGAAAAAAAGAAAACCTCCAATTCTCCAAACTCCAAGAGGCAGTCCAGAAATGAGTTCAATCTGGACTACAATAACATTTCTGGTGGCTAGATAAAAGCCATCATCCCTTTGGAATCTATTCAGTTCCTATCTGCCAGGAGTCATTTTCCTTATCTTTGGCATAAGTGACATATAGCTATCAATCACCATATCAAAGCACACACTTGCTTCCATGCTCTTTCATTATCACAAGCACCTTTTATACATTCCAAAGTCCACACCAGCATCCTAGCCCTTCTCACTTTCTCCTCTACTCTAAACTTCCTCCAGCTCATAGGTTTCCCTCCCCTCAGCTGCCCTTCCTCCTTATAATTATTCTCACTATTCTGGGCTCTTGCTATTCTCACTATGCTATCTCTATTCTCTGTCTCTGGCTAGTCTCTCTTCTCTCACAGTTAGCCCTGGCCATGTCCACTCTGCTGGCCATGTTCAGTATACTTTTCTCTCTCTCTGCTTTAAACTTTCCAGATGCCTCTGGATATTTTTGCCCTTATGCACCAAAAACCAAAAAACAAACCAAACTAAAAAAAAACACTTCCCCTCTACCATATTATACAGTGGTCATTTTAGCAATTTCTTTAATGCACCCATCTTGCATATGTCTGTGACAAACCTTCATATACATCCTGGGTTTCTGCACCCAGGATAACATGTGAGGGGGCACAGTAAAGAAAGTGCTGACATTATTGCTCTACCATATGTTTAAAGTTTTTATTGTAGGAATGAGAGAACAGCCAGAGACATCTGGAAGAATTCACTACATATAGCAGGCTGGCTTTTAGTTAGCAAACCTTTACTTCCATCTCTTATGTACTAGGATCACAAAGTGAGCTGCCACATCCTGACTATTAAGACTGATTCCAAATTAATCCTTACACACTCTGTGCTATTCCTTTATTACTAATTAGTATGCAGAATAACACATATGCTAAGTATTCATGGAAGTGACTTCAAAACATAGATTATATTGAAATTACAAAATTCAGTTTAAAATGAATTAGGTCTAGCAACAAATCCTTGTATAAAGTAATGACATCAAAGCTTGCTGCCTGAAAAAAGTAAATTAAACTAAGGCTGGGCTGGGTTCTACCTCAGTTGGGCTTTATTTCATTAGATCCTCTAGTCACTGATATCTAAATATGAAATTTATTAAAGAAGTTAGTTATACAATAGTACTGTATTAGTCAGGGTTCTCTAGAGTCATAGAACTTATGGAATGAATCTGTATACATACATATATACGTATTGGAATGATTTACTGGCTGAAGTCCAGCTAATCAAATGAATAGGTGTGAACAGAAAGCCCAAAAATCTAGTAGTTTTTCAGTTCCATAAATCTGGATAGTTCAGCTAGTCTTCTATATGCTGGAATAATGAAGAAGTAGGCTCCAATGCCAGGGAAGGAATGGATGTGTTATCAAGGCAGAGGCAAACAGGCAAAAAGCAAATGCTTCCTTCTTCTATGTCCTTATATAGACTTCCAAAGGAAGGTATAGGCCATATCTGTCTTCCCACCTTAAGATTTGGATTAAAGGCTTATGTATTTCTGCCTCAAAATCTGGATCAAAGGTGTGTATCTTTCTACCTCAAAGGTCTGGAATAGAAATGGATTACTCATTTCAATGCAAGCACAAAATCTCACAGGTGTGCCCTCCATTTCTGGATTGTAGTTTATAGGTATAAGATTACTATATAATTCAAATGTTGATTTCTGTACCCTGCTCTCCCTATATCTGGTTGCAAGCCTTGTTCTGCGAATCTCCTATCTTACTGTTGTATAAACTCTGCTCCCGAATTATCCCCTTGTATGTCAATAAAGTAGCTTACAGTCAGTTACTGAGCAGAGAAGATAATAGGGCTGGACTTCCAGCCAGTCAGGAGACGAGTTAGAAGAGGAAGTAGGATGAAGATTCAGCTGGAGCAAAGAAAGAACTAAAAAGCAAATAACTTGGGAATTTCAGCAAAGATGGATCAGAATAACATAGAGGGTTAAGAACAGATTTAAATTGCTCTAGATTGTGTTATAAAGGCTTATAAACAAATATAAAAAAGTCAATCATTTGTGTGATAGCCAGCTTAAGAGAAACACTGTTTTATAAAAATCACCTTTAACGTGGTTCATTCCAGATATAGTCAAAATGACAACAAAAAGCCATTGCAAGTACTGAGAAGGCATAGGACTACACTTTATGTATTTTTCTTCTTGTGTTTATCATCTAGTGAGGATATGCTGCTACTTGGCCCGCATGCTTTGTTATCCTCTTTAAATCCTCTAGCTACTTATATAAAGAAAATGCTATTATTATCTCTGTTTTATAGATGGGGAAATGAAGTTTTTAAAATGAAGTACTTTGCCTATATTGAGTAAGTGGGGAGCTGGAATGTGAACCCAGACAGTCTGACTCTGGAGGCCTGGTCCTCATCCACTGTGATACTACTCTTTTTGAGGATGTGCTTTTGAGACTTGAATTATGAGAATGTAAATAATTGGTAGGAGAAATTATATAAAGCCCTCAAGAGAAAAGGAGGCATTTGGTTTTAGAAAATTACAGGTGGCCAGTACAATTACCAGGAGACTGAGATGCAGAAAGTAGCTAAAGAAGCTGTGATTCTAAAATCAAGAACTACTAACCTCTCACATGACAGTGATTTGATGTTATTTCTAGTTTTAGAATATATTTCTAGCTCATAAGTGACCTAAGTTGATGGAAGGTTATTTGTTAGAACATGTAAAGTGTAATTATTGTGGAAAACACTACTCTAAATATATAGCACAATGTACAGAAAGAAACTAGTTTAAATATTAAGTGTTACCTCCAGCGCAGTGACATGGCAAAAAGCAAAATGGTCCATCACTATGGAGTAATTGCGAGAATGGTCATCAGAGTCCTCTCTCTGTTTCTGGCACACACACACTAACAATTTCCATAGCAAGCAAATTCCAATACTCTCATCCATAAATGCACATCAAACAAACAGAAATTTCCATCCCTTGGCATTTTATTCTCCCCTAGCCACTACTGTATTTTTCTACTCCTTATTCAAAAATCATGTTTGACAATACTCTTCAGTATCATCTCCTGCAGTCATCATGAACCTAGACATATTCATCTCTTGGCCTACTCAAGCTGCCCTGGCCCATGTCACCACACAATCATTAAAAACACGGGGAAACAGATATTGGAATAGGATGCTTAACTACATAAGATGCAAAACAGACACCTGAATTATTGTATTTGCTGATACAGGTATTAGTACGTGCTTACTTCATCTATTCATCCTCACATTGCTTACTGTAGCTTTTTCTGTGTACTGCAGATACTTGTGAGCTCTCTGCAGTCTTCAGATCTTAAAGAGCACCTCACTCACGCTTTTAACAGGTCATATCAAGATAGCAATGTCTGAGCGTTAAGTGCACATTCAAATGCCATGTACGGATTATACTAAAGCTATTTTAAGGAGTACAGATTTAATGGACAGTGGTTGTGTAGACAGATTGCTGCTGGCTTTTCCAGATCCTTCGTGACAGCCTTAGAAAAAAGGAGACTGGCTGAACCAGCATGACACCTATCTACCATCCAGTGTGGAATCCATATTCATCTGCAGACACTAACTTTTCCCTGGACTCTTAACTCGTCCGCGACTTTGTTAAAATGGACGTTCACAGTGGAGGCACCAACATCCATCTTTAGGAGCAACCAAGGAAACAGAAATGCACCCGTATGATTTAGGAGGAAGTCTGAGAACAGTATGGGGCCTGAAGTTGCACAGAAGCCAGCATGCTTCGCCATCTTAAAAGGGCTTGCGACGAGACTGCTCTAGGCCGGCCTCGGGTAGACAGGGAGGTCCGCGGAGGGTCCATCTGCAAGTGCAGGGAAGGGTCACCTCCTGGCCGCCGCGATGCAAAACTCCAGGGGCAGGAAGCTCCAAGCCCACTCCTCCCTCAGACCCCACAGCTCACCTACCTGCAACAGCAGTCCACGAAGTCTGCACCCGGCTGCGATTGGCTTGTGCTGCTGTCCCGTTAGCTCTTCCTCCACTGTGAGTGGCCTAACGCTTCTGAGAGGCTTTGTCCCCGCCCTTTCCGAGGTTCCAGAGCTACGCTGACAGAACATCACGAGGTGCCGCAGAGCTCTATCTCCTCCCCCATCGTCCTCTTCAGGAGGAGACAACCGGGTTGGGGGCGGAGCAACGTCAGGCCGTGCCCCCATGCGCAACTCTGGACTAACGGGGGATTGGGAGGGGCTGTGACACGTCACAATCAAGCGCCCAGCCTTTCTACGCAGGTGACGGAAAAGGGGTGGAGTAAGTGTCTTTGCGCAGACTCCCGGGAGGAAGGGGTGTGGTCACGTCAGCGTCCGCGCCTTTGGGCCTGAGGAGTGGCGGTCCGTCTGAGGCGCATGGTTTTCCCCGCTAAGCGACTGTGCCTGGTGCCATCCATGGAGGGCGTTCGCTGGGCCTTCTCCTGCGGCACCTGGCTACCAAGTCGAGCCGAATGGCTGCTGGCGGTTCGATCGATCCAGCCCGAGGAGAAGGAGCGCATCGGCCAGTTCGTGTTTGCCCGTGACGCCAAGGCGGCCTTGGTACTTGAGGCCTCCGGCTTTGGGGAGGCGCGCTGGGCGGGGGAGCCCCACGCGAGCCCGTGTCGAGGTTGTCTGGGAGCTCCGGGCCCGACGAGGGCCCCGGAATGGTCGCGATGTGCATTTGTCCCTTGGTACCCTGGGATGCCTGGGGCTCTCCCCTCAGGATGTCAGTGGACACCCTTTACCTAAAGCTGGAGGCAGGGCCTACGGAGTAGTGGTTTGTTGCTAATGAATATATATATATATATTTGACATTGAAAGCTTAGAACCACAAAATATACGTTATAAGCAATGTTCTTATGAGATTAGTAGATATCAACACATACCTTATGTTTTATGTGTCCTAACAGGCTGGCCGTCTGATGATAAGGAAATTAGTTGCAGAGAAATTGAACATCCCTTGGGATCATATTCGTCTGCAAAGAACTTCAAAAGGAAAGCCGGTCCTTGCAAAAGACTCGATGAATCCCTATCCCAATTTCAACTTTAACATCTCTCATCAAGGGGACTTTGCAGTTCTTGCTGCAGAACCTGAGCTACAAGTTGGCATTGACGTGATGAAGACTAGTTTTCCAGGTGGTGGTTTGTTTTACCAATTAATAGTTACCTGTTTTTATGTCTTAGATCTTAACTAGTAGGCAGTTGTAGACCAGGAGACTTATAAATATAGGTACTTGCCATTCTTAATTTATCTGACAGAGCGTTTAATTGAAAAGAATGTGTTTCTTTTAACATTAAGGCTTACCTGTAGATAGAGTAGATTCTCCATTACTGCACCTTTTAAACCCTAAATCGCTAGCTACATTTTTCTCTATAGGTACGCACATTAAATTTTTCCTAGTATTTTTCTCTTGCTGTTACAAAATAAAGAGACTAAATTACAATTCAGAGAAACCCTTGAGGCCTGAGATAATACATTTATTCATGAAGGTGGTGCCTCTTTGTCCTCTCAATGCTGTTGTACTGACAACTAAATTTTAACATGAATTTTGAAGGAAACAGACTTTATTGAAACACATCCCCAATGAAAGGATCTGGTATTTAGAAGGCTTATTCTAAAGTAACTGCTACTGCAGGGGAATCAGGATGGCCTTGGGTAATAGTCCCAATGGGTTTGTAGCTTTGGGAATCTTCATATTAGCTTTTCCTGTAACTAGAAATTAGTGGAGAGGCATAGAAGGAAGACAGCACAATTAGTGTCTGTCTGGAAGTAATGGAACACCTTTTACAACCAAATTTTGTGCAGTGTTGATTATGATCAATACAGAATAAGGAAGTCATTACTAATTGAAATTTTTAATGGTGGGAAGGGATTTGAGCAGATATTTAAAATTCTATCTCTTGTTAGAGCTTTATTAAACCTTTTGACCCCCAGCAATTTTGATTAAAGCCCTTTTCTTCTTCCCTTCTATAGTTTCATTGGCTCAAAGCTTATTATATGTGCAGTAACACAAAGGAAGTGATGCATTCAGTGGGGACTAGCGTCCTTACCATTCTTCTTATTTTCAAATTGTGATTTGCTGTATCGTCTGTTCTTAGTGAAGATGAGAACTAACCTCCAATTCGTTTCACTGGCGATTTATTAGACCAAGATAAGTGAAGCAGTTGACCAAGGAATGTTCTTCAATTTTGCTGAAAGATTGAAGGTGTAACTTTGGATGATAGTGGGAAGCTACTCTGTGCCAACTATCATAAAGGAGTATCATTAGCATATCATAGGAGATATTGTATCCATAAGCAATGTCATGTGGAAACATGGAGAGTCATTTTCCTTATTACCTAAGCTATGTCAGCTAAGTACAGCTCATTTCCCAATAGATTTAAGCTATGGGGTCTGAGCACAAGTTGTCCATAGGTTACCTTCCTAATATTTAGAGAGAATGTTGTTTTTCTGGTCGTTTTTCCTTTGTTTTCTAATATTTATCTACTATTAAAGATGTTTGCAGTTTTAGGTGTAAGGAAGATAATAGTATTATCTGTTAATAGCATTTATAAAATAAACATGATCAGTATACAGATTGATATTTAAGTTGGAAAATAATAAGAATTCTATTTGCAAAAAAAAAAATTCTATTTGCATGGTTTTGCAATTTCGTGTTTGTGTTTCTAGTCTATTTTGAATAGTAATTGACACAATAAAAATAATTTAAAGTATTTTGAGAAGCAATTCTAACTTTAATTAACTCAAATAATTTTAAGTGATAATTGCTAGGTGTAACGACACACACTTCTGTATTCATAGCACCCTGGAGGTAGAAGCAGAAGGATCATGAGTTCAAGTCTATCCTGAACTACATTGCAAGACCTTGTCTGACACACACCCTACAGTAGACTTTTTTATATAATTGTTCTCTACAGAGCTATTGCATTATAAGTATAAATTAAGTATGGGTGGTATAAATTAGGCTTTAGCATTACTAAAGAGCTGGGTGATCTTTTGAGATATGGACACTGGTTTTAAGATTGTGAATTGGACATATAATGGAATTCAAACTCTTGAACATATCCTTTTTTCTTGTTCTTTTCTACTTTGTATTCTCAGGAATCTACCATTTCTCATTTCTTTCCAGTTATTTTCTTTGATCATTTCTTTCTGTCCATCCTAGTTTTTTATTGCCTTTAATTAGACATTGCTCAACTCTCCCCTCCATAACTCGCATATTCTTGGAGAAGAATGGATAATTTTACTGTTTTGGTTTTAGTTTATGTGTGCTTATGGGGCTGGTGATATGTGTGGAGGCCAGAGGACAACCTACAGCAGAAGTCATCCTCAGAAATACCATTTGCCTCCTTGATACAGGGTCTTTTAACCTTTAGCTTTAGTTTACAAATTAAGCTAGACTAGCTAGCCAGTGTGACCCTTATGGTTCCACTTATTCCTCCCAGCACTGCTATTACTGGGTTGTATACTTACGTATGTATGCACCTATTTTTAATATTTATTATTTAATACTTTGTAGGATGGTTAGGTAGATTGTAGTAGGTATCAGTATATACAAATTGTATTAAGAATTTGCCTACCTGTATGCCCAGTAATAATACTGACATTTTGATGGACAAATTTGTTTCTCTCTTGGGATTTTCTTTTAATTTTCTATGTAAACTGAAATAAAATAAAATCATTTGACCAGTGTGCATTTCCCCCATCACACCACAGGGCGGTGCTGCTGTCCTTTATTGAGTATAGAATCACCTTTGCTTGCTGTTTACTTTGTTCTTAAATATATAGGAAAGTACTCATTGGTATTTTTCAGCTATAAATAATGACTTATGTTAATTGGTTTTTACACCTGTTGTTTTCTTTGGTTGCTTTACTTTTAGATAAAAATTAAAAGAGTTCTTTATAGGTTATAAGCAGAAAACTTAAAAAATCAACAGACAAAATGATACAGTAAGTGAAGACAGGCTTATCTTAAACCTAGTTTTGTTTATTGCTTTATTAAAACTACAGTTTTGTGCAAAGTATGACATATCCCATCTAAATTAAGATGTTCCTCCTCTTGATATCATATGTGATAGTTATGCCAGAGTCCATTCAAGGACATTTTATCTTCTCAAGGTTTTGGATGTGGGTGGTGTGAGTATGTGAACTTGGAGGCCAGAAGTTGACATCAGGTGTTTTCCTCTGTCCTATTTTCCTTAATGTTGTGACATGATTTCTCACTGAATCCAGATGTTTGTCAGTGAGCTCTAGGGATTAGGTTCTCCTCCCACTCTTGCCCTGACAAGTGCCCTTCCTCCCAGTACTGAGGTTACAGACACTAGCAGGCGTTATACCAGCTTTTACAGGTGCTGAGGATCCAAGCTCAGGTCCTCATGCTTTCTTAGCAAACTACCCATTGAACCATGCTTAACCCCTTTAAGTTTTTTTTAAGGCTCTCTAGGAAGTTATTTATTAAGGTAGTAGATACCAGAAACAATGAATGAATCAGTTTTTAATTAAAAAAATTTTTTTTTAATTGGGAGGCTTCCAGTAATTCTCAGGAAAGAAAATGACCTTTGGATCATTAAAAGGATGCATCCATGCTCCCAAATGGTAATATTCTCTTGTAGTAGGAACTCCCAAGATCAAAATGAGAATCATTGTTATGACCTCAAGTACTACATATTTCTGAGTTAAACAAAAAGAAGCTTTTTTTGAAGACTTGACTGTTGAAGTGGAAATATTTTTGTAGAAAAATTGACTTACAATGTTTCCTTCCCTGAGTTACTATAGAGAGGTATTTGGTTACTGCAGAAGTTCTAAGCAGTACAAAGGACCTCAGTTTATTTTGTTCCAGATGTTCCTGCTTCTATCACTTGAGTGTCTATGTATTTACATATTGGTTTCGTTTTCCCAATAGTATCTTCAAATAATCAGTTATTTGAAGGTATACATTATTTAACTTAATTCTTGTTGCAAACTGTTATAAAACAGTTGTCTCCACCCTCCACCCCCCAGTAATGTTGCAGAGTCAAAATGTAAACCCAAATACAGTGTGGCTAATTTGTTGTGAATTTTTGAAAAGTATCTTGTCATGTGTAAGAATTTTTCTTTTAGTTGTTTAAGATTTAAAACAAGTTTGACTGCTAAGTTAAAGTTTTGGGGACATCTTTTGAAAACTAGGGTTTTCCTGACTAATTATTTAATTTATAATTCATGAATTCATATTAAACCGCTTCTTTTAGGCTAACTCGTGCTGGTCAGTTATTCATTTAATATCTAGCTAATGTTGATAGTGCTGATATTTTATGTAAAAGTATTTCTTTTGCTGTATTTGTTTGTTTATAGTAATAGGAATTTAATCCAGGGTATTGCACATACTAGGGAAGCACTCTACCACTGAGATACGTTCCAACCCTCATTAAGATTGTTTTCTGAATAAGTTGGCTTTCCTTTTTGTGTAATCTTCAATTGTTTTCAGTGATATAATAACTTTTTAAATTTTGATTTTATTTTCCTTTTTAATAGAGTAACTTTTTAAATTCTGTATTCTCTGATTTGGCAGGTCGTGGTTCAATTTCAGAATTCTTTCATATTATGAAAAGAAAGTTTACCAGCAAGGAGTGGGAAACAATCAGAAGTTTTAATGATGAATGGACTCAGCTGGATATGTTTTACCGCCATTGGGTATAATTTTCTTGTAATTTTGACAGTGGTAATCTATAATTACTCCATTGCCTTCACTAGAAATAAGAGTGACAATACCATACAGTACTCAATGGAAATGGACAATTTCTTGAGAACTTTATTGTTTTCCTTTTAATCTATTTTTTTGGTGGGGGGGGGGGCGGTTCAAGACAGGGTTTCTCTGTGTAGCCTTGGCCATCCTGGACTCACTTTGTAGACCAGGCTGGCCTCGAACTCACAGCGATCCGCCTGCCTCTGCCTCCCGAGTGCTGGGATTAAAGGCGTGCGCCACCACTCCCTGCTTAATCTATATTATTATAGCATTTATTTTGAGAAATTTTAAACATATCATGCAATTGAAAGGTGGCTTACTTTTAAAACTAAAGATTTATTTATCAGCCGGGCATGGTGGCGCACACCTTTAATCCCAGCACTCAGGAGGCAGAGGCAGGTACATCACTGTGAGTTCGAGGCCAGCCTGGTCTACAAAGTGAGTCTAGGATGGCCAAGGGTACACAGAGAAACCCTGTCTCGAAAAACAAAAAGAAAAAAGTTTTATCATTTATTATAATGTGTTATGTGTCAAACTCTGAGGATGGCACTGTTTGGTCATTATAGTTTACAATTGACAGATCTTAAATGACAACCTTACAGCTGAAACAAATACAGAAATCCAAATGTACTATATCTGTGTTATGAAAAGTTTTAGCTATTGATTCTCTAAAAGAAGAATGTCCCTTTCTTTCTCTCTTAGGCACTGAAAGAAAGCTTCATAAAAGCCATTGGTGTTGGATTGGGATTCGAAATGCAGCGGCTTGAATTTGATATATCTCCATTAAACTTGGATATAGGCCAGGTTTATAAGGAAACACGTTTGTTTTTGGATGGGGAAGAAGAAAAAGAATGGGCCTTTGAGGTAAGAAATTTATTATAACTATTGTAGCTAGGACTTTTTATATTTACTCACATATGTGAGAATAATCTAGAGTGTTCCTGAAATGTACATGAAGAATGTCAAGAGTGAAGAGTTCATGTCTGTTGTGAGCCTGTATAGGTTCAGAGTGCGTAAGTTAAATCTAATCATTAACATTTTTCAGTCTTAGCAACACATAGTGGCACTCACCTTCAATATCAGTATCTGGGATGGGACCTCTGAGTTGGAGGCCAGCCTGGTATATATAGTGAGTTCCAGGCCAGTCAGTTACATGGTGAGACCTTGCCTTAAAAAAAAAAAAAAAAAAAAAAAAAAAAAAAAAAAACTATAAAAATTCTTCAATCCAAAAATAAACAGCATTGTATTAATATAAGGAGTTGGGACTTGTGCTTTAATTTGTTCCTCTTTCTCCTCATTAGGGTTGCTATTGCTATAATGAAACACCATGACCAAAAGCCACTTGAGAAAAGGGTTTATTATATTTGGTTTAAACCTCCACATCTTAGTCCATCACTAAAGATGTCAGCATGGGAACTCAAGCAGTGCTGGGACCTGGAGGCAGGAACTAATACAGAGGTTATGGAGGGTTGTTGCTTACTGGATTGTTCTATGGCTTGCTCAGCCCCTTTCCTTGTAGACTCCAGAACCACTAGCCCAGGGATGGCAGCACTCACAATGTGCTGGACCCTCTCACATCTATCACTAGTGAAAATGCACTACAGATTTGTCTACAGCCCAATCTCAAAGGCATTTTCTTAATTGAGGCGCTTCTTCCATTCTGATGGCTCTAGCTTATGTTAAGTTGGCAGAACCAGCCAGCACACTGTCATAATAATGATTAACAAAGTGTTTGCTTCAAGTATGAAATACTTAATCCTCTTTGTATACTCCATGGTTCCAAGAGTGGTGAAAGTATATGAGTGTATGTAGAGCTGTGTAGACAGTAAATGAAATTTAGAAAATGTTAAAAGAAGAAAAAGTCTAAATTTATGTTTTAAAATCTGAATTTATTATCTTTTATTTTTTAGGAAAGCAAAATTGATCAACACCATTTTGTTGCAGTGGCTCTTAGGAATCCTGATGGATCTAGGTATCAAAATGTAAGATTTTGATTTTTTTTAAAAAATCTTTCTAAAAAGTAAGAATGGATCAGTGATCCTTTTGGTTTTATTGATGAAAATTGTAATTTACCTTGCTTCAGGTTAGGGGTTAGAGGTCATGATAGGTTTTGTTTGTTTTGTGAGCTTATGGTTTACAATGTTATTTATTATCAAGTATTTTAAGATTAGCTGGAATGTCACACACATAGAAAACTAACAACAACAAAAGAATCTTCACAAGATGATATTATCTTCTTCATACTTAGATATTAAATGTTACAAAGGAAAATGTTGATGGGACTGCTATATTTTTAATAGAAATTTAGTATCATCCCTATCTTAGTTGTAACAGTAATTTATTTCTAGGTGAATTATGCCTGTATTGAATATAAAGGGTTGGTGAATTCTGGAATTAACTTACAAATTAAAGTTGCTCTTAATGTTGTAAACTATTTCCAGAGTTTGTGCAAGACTTTGTATCATACTGGAACTTAGTGTCATCTCGCTCCTGGTCTTTCCGTCAGAATCTGTGTGTTTTTCTAATGTTGTTATCTAGTAAATGAGGAGAGACACTCAGAGACTCTAGTTATATGTGAATAATTTATTTATGGAATACTGTTAGCATACCTATGCTTTGTTTTCACAAAGTGCGTATGAGAAAATATGCATGTACGTGCGCACACACTTTCCTTTGTCATTGCTTCTAGAAAAGCAGCATAGGCCACAAACCACTTCTTTTATAGTAAGTATCGAATTTTGTCATAGATTGTCTTGAGAACATTAACATGTTAGAATTGATACTTAGTGGGAAATGGCGTGACTCATGTTATTCCTCTTACTCTCAAGCCTCAGATTCATGTTCCCGTTGAATACCTTTTTGGGCACATCTTTATAGGTTTTGTTTTAATAATATATTCTTTGAAAATGCAAAATGTTTACACAATATTTTTGATCATATCTATTTGTCACTTCTCTATATAGTCTCCTACTCTGTTTCCTTCCCAGTTTGATGTACTTTGGGTTTTCTTTTAATTTTTGTTGTTTTGTTTTTATTGGTACCAATTAGTGTTGCTCATATGGGGATGTACACTGGGTCATGAGCTGTCTTACTGGCAGCCATATCCCCAAAGTAGACTGACTTCCTCCTCAAATAAAGAGGCCCTGTTGGAGGTTTTGTCCAGTTGCTGCCCAAACGATCAGACTCACATACCTCAGAATGTTTGTAACCTTTCCTAAGAATTTATCCCTGTCTGTCCAATAAAAAGCCAACACACACAGTCAGGGCAAATGGGATAGGTGTGCTTAAGGTTCCCAGGCTGGTTGGATATAGAGATGCTTGGGAAAGGACCAGAAGATGATTAGAGACAGCAGAGGAAAAGGGAAAGAAGGCTGCACTATGGGTTAAGTGGAGAAGAAACACATGGCCGCCTTGGATAGGGGATTTGGCCCAGATGATGAACATTAGCAAGTGTGTGGGGTGATGTATAGGAGATAGGTAGCGCGATAGAAATTATGAGAAGCAGATGGCATGGGATTGCAGTGGGGTATGGGTACCTGCCTCAATAGGAGAGGTAACTAGGGATTTAATGTCTGCCCTGCCCTGGGTGAACCAAGGCTATTTTAAAATGTAACAGGTGTCTGTGTTTTTGATAAATAGCTGGTTAGAAAATACCACTGTAATAATTATAGGGTTAATAATAAGCATTTACTAGGCCCTACTTCTAAATTAATACCAACAAGATCCTTCTCTTATTTGTGTAGGCATTTGATATACTTGATTCTTGTGCAGGTCTTCTGAACCTCAATTCGCTGTCTAAAAAATTGAGATAACCGTATTACATGTTATATATAATAGCATGGTCTAGATACCATACAACTTTATTAAGGAAATGTATAAAGCTCAAGTATTTTTTATATGAATTGATTAGCCCTCATCTGAAATTCTTTGGGCCCAAAGTATTTTGGATTTCTGATTTTGTGGCACGCGCGCATGCGCACACACACACGCACACATTTAATGAAATTTTGGAGTTGGGGCCCAATATTAAACATGGACTTCATTTATGATTCATAACACCTACATAGAGCCTGAAGGCAATTTTATGCAATGTTTTTAATGTGTCTGTCTTTTGATTGGCTTGTCACATGAAATCAGGTACCTTGTTATTCAGTAATAATTTCCTGCATGAGTGTCATCCCTGTGTGGTTCCTGTAGATTTATCATAGCAGGCCCACGCAACAGTAGTTTTGCAAAAAAATTGCTGATGGCATGCTTCTGCTTACTGAAATTACAAATCTTCACATTTCTTTTATGTATTTCTACCGAGTTGGACTTTCTGCATATAGGATCTCATTGTCTTTAAACAAATACAATAGGTACTGGCTATTTGTAACTTCAACATGTTTATTATGTTTTACTCTTTTCTTACTGAAATACTAGTATTAAGAATAAAAACAATATTGTAGAAATTGTATTATGGCCTTATTTAATATAATGAACTTGAATTATTTCATGATTATATGAAGTATTATTGATCATATGGAGTATTAAAGCAAGGTAATAACTACAGTTGATCAGAGGATATAGTGATGTGGTGCTCACACATAACTAACTGAAGCATAAATTGCATTTTTTCAAGAGCAATATGGTAATATAGATTAAACCTGTTTTTTTTTTTAACCTTTGAACCAATCATTTCACTTCTAAAACTTGTCTGTAGGACATAATTATGTCTCTCAATGCCATGGAATTTCATTGGAATTTTCATGATTATATGAAGTATTACTGATCATATGGAGTATTAAAAACAAGGTAATCTTTTTTGTTTTTGTTTTTTCTCTTAGAGTTCATATCAAGATGATCCTAAACCATCCCAGAGGGAGTTTACCATTCTTAACTTCAATGATTTGATATCATCTGCTATTCCTATGACACCTGAGGATCCTTCATTTTGGGACTGTTTTTGCTTCACAGAAGAAATTCTAATACGAAATGGTACCAAGTCATGATATGATTTCCTGAGTTAGGAAATGAAATGAAAGGGTAATCTTCTGTATTCACTGAAATAAATTGTCTGATGTGATCAAATTTTATTTAACATTTAAAATTTTTTTTTTTTTTTTTTTTTTTCCTGAGGGAGGGTTTCTCTGTGTAGCCTTAGGTGTCCTAGATTCGCTTTGTAGACCAGGCTGGCCTCAAACTCACAGTGATCCGCCTGCCTCTGCCTCCCGAGTGCTGGGATTACAGGCAGACCAAAATGCTTTTTAAGAGCAAATTTCCAGTTCAGTGGCTTCTTCTTTGAATATGTTTGTTTCTTCCTGTCCAGAATTGTAATTAATAGAAGTGATGGCAGAATCTTCCAATGACAAATGCGCATTTTAGATAGAAAAAATAAAGTGTATACATGTTGAAGAAAACATGCGTTTTCACCTTGTTTTTTTTTTTTTTTAAGAGAACTACTCTAAAATTTGTGTTACCTTTCCAGAAACTTTTGTTGCACTGAATCTATAATAACTTAAAAAAATAAAGATGAAAACCTGTATTTTGAGTTTTGGGGAAATACATCTGCTCTTCATAACTATTTCTGCTGCATAAACAGTGGTTCTAAGATTGTATGGTGTCTGGTACGTAGCACAAGGTTTACGTTGTCAGTATTTTTTGCATTGACTGCAGTAACACAAACTGATGGAACTTCCAGGTTTCTATGTTCATAATGTTGTAACATTTGTTTTATCAGAGTAAATACCCCCATCCCCAACCCCAAAGATTCCATCAACTCATATGTGTCTTGACATTTTTTTAACCACTGTCAAATGTAGATTATTGGAAAGGAAAAGCTAATCCCCACTTGGAAGAATTTCATTGAGGTAACACTAACTGAGCTTGAAGATGTACTATACTGCACTCATTTCCCAGTTAGGAATTTTAATTGTCTGTATCATTACTGTAAGCAGTTTTACTACAATGAAAATTCCATGGCATTGAGAGACATACTTAATTATGTCCTACAGACAGGTTTTAGAAGTAGAATGATTGGTTCAAGGGTTTAAACAAACAGGTTTGATCTATGTTACCATATTGCTCTTGAAAAAAATGCAGTTTGTACAAGTTGTCATGTGTGAGCACCACCATCACTATACCCTCTGATCAACTGTAGTTATTACCTTGCTTTTATTATCTGAAGCTTGGTTTGTTTTTTGTTCTTTGTCTGTATTGGTCTGTGTAACTAAAAAGTGATATCCTATTTTAAGTTTCCATTTCTTTTATTATAAACAAGGTTAATATGACTATTGGATGTTTTATATTTCTTTTCTATAAACCTCTTGTTCATCTTCATTTGTTTTTATTTACTAAATAGACTTAAAGTGTCAACATAATATATAAACATGCCAAGACCATCATATTGATGAGAGAATCTAGTACATAGTTGTAGTGCATTTCTTTAGGAATTAGTCTTGTTACTGTTAAGTATCAAGAAATAGAAGAATACCATTTTTATTACAACATTAAATATTGTGTGTAAGTTGTATAAGTACTTAGTAAAAGTGTTTTATATGTTTTTATTTTATGTAGCATGTTTAATTATACAAAGCATAGAAAATCTTGTAGCATTTCTAATAGATGACGTATTGTTATCCCCTGCATGAGTATAACACTGAAAAGAGAAAATTTGTGCTGTCATTATAATAAAATGTTGACAATTATGGAATTTTAGGGACTTGACAATGTTCCAGATTTTGTGGGTTTTTTTTTCCCTTTCTATTTTTAAATCAAGGACATTATGTACATAGTTTTAAAAGTCAATTAGATCAGATATTTTTTCACTATTTTGAATTCTTTCTACCTCTTCCTATTCCAACAACTAGCAGTTTCAACTTTTAGCTGGTATGCTTTGTTTTGTTTGTTTTTTGCTTTTTGTTACTGCAACTAAGGTTTATGGTGCTTTTATTTGTTTTTTGTTTGTTTTTGTTTTTTTTTTTAACTTTAGGTTTTGGTTTCCTGATTTTATATAGAAATCCTTTTTTCTCCCAACCTTGCACCTTGCTCTTATGCCACTCTCACCCGCTTTACTTCCCATTGTTAATTGTTGGCATTGGATTTAACAACCAGTATTCACAGCTGGATGTGATATATTCTTTTCACTTTGTCTTAGATATTTTCTTTTGCTAGTGTTGGTTTGGCCAGATACATGAATACCATCTGTGTAGTTATGCAGCTAGCAACGAAACTATCAGTTTTACTATCTTAAATAATGGTTCTTGAACAAATGACTTTATGTGTGGTCATTTTGCCTACTGTGGATGGAATGCAGCAAATGTCATGGAATCTTCTTCACTGTAAGTCTGAGGAATGTTGCCTCTCTCCTATGTTGCCTATTTGTCTGGTATCTCATCTCTTACATCCATTCCTTTCTATGGTGCATAACCTCAGTTAACTTCTTAATAATAACAGAGCATAATACAAGATTTTTTTCTGAGAATTTGCAAAAGAAGTGAAAGTTCCTCTTAAAAAGTGATACAAGAATTTAGTTTCCTAAATCATTTACCCCACTCTACTGCAAACTTACCTTGTTAACAATGTTTATTTTTACTTTTCCCACATACTTGGTATTGCCAAATAGTGATTTTGGTTCTGGCCTAGAAATAAGTGCTACATCATATGCATGTCTCTTTGATCCAAAACTGTTGTGTACATTGTACCATATTGCCCAATGTATGGCTTGGTGGGTCTTACACAGGAGCTTCATGGGTTTATTGATAACATTAAAAAGATGTGTGTGTGTCTCTTGCTATTTTATACAGTCAGATAAAATTTAGTTAAAGATTATCAATATTACTCAGTATCTAAACTCTGTTAAGGAATTAGCATTATGTAATTCAACAGACTCAGTTGAAATGTAGCCAGCTAAACTTTTGAGAACCAAATAGATGAATGTACATAGAGCTCTGGTCAAGAAACATTCCTTAAAGCAATTCAACTACTTAGATTTTTCCATATAAAGACATGAAGACAGCTAATGGAGTTCTGCCTGCCAGAATAGGGGAGAAGGGTGGCTAAATAAACAAGTATAGCATCTGTCAGTGAGTTTGGTGAAAATGGCTGGATGCATCTTCAGTTTATCAGCTAAATGTTAACTGGCTCTGTATGTCTTATCCAAGAACATTTGTGGTAGAGTAATAGTCTTCCAGCCTAAGTACTTTACATTTATCAGGTCATTTGATTGTTCCTTTTAAGAAGTAGATTCTGTTACTTTTATTTTAATCACGGGGAGGTAAAGCTCTGAGAGAACAATTAGTAATGATTATTATCTTAGGTTATGGTTGCTGTGTTAACACCATGACCAAAAGCATCTTGGGGAGAAAAGGGTTTATTTATCTCACAGTTCCTTATAACAGGTTTGTCATTAGATGTAGTGAGGAAAGAGCTCAAGTAGGACAGGAATCTGTAGTAGAAATTTTGATTTCTTTAAAAACTCATATAAACATGTTTTTGTTTTAATCTCAAGTGTGGGATATGGGGCTGCTTTTATTTTGGCCACAGCTGATAACTACCTCGTATGGCTCATGGTCTTTTCCAGCTGCAGTTAGTTGAATTCTGAGGATGCAGAGAAGTACAATTTGGATACTGGGCTCAGAGAAATCAACTAGAACTGAGCTGTAACCTTCCTCCTCCTGTAAGTGCAGAAAAGTGCTGTGCACATTGCTGGGTGAGAAATGTCATGAATGATCTTTCCCAACTGAACTCTGCTACAGTTACCTTGTACCAGACAAGATATACCTGCTGGTGCAACAGTGATGTGATTGCTTGGGGAGTAATCAACCACATTCTAATTGCATTCAAGGCTAATTGAATTAATGTGTGGTACTGTAAAAACCTGTGACTGTTTCTCAGCTATTTGATATTCCTCTGTTGAGAATTCTCTATTTAGCTCTGTACCCCATTTTTTAATTGGGTTATTTGGTTTGGTGCTGCTTAATTTGAGTTCTTTATATATTTTGGATATTAGCCATTTGTGAGATGTAGGATTGGTGAAGATTTTTTTCCCAGTCTTTAGGCTGTTTTGTTCTGTTGACAGTGTCTTCTGCCTTACAGAAGCTTCTCAGCCTCATGAGGTCCCATTTATTAATTAGCGACCTTAAGGCTTGGGCTGTTGGAGTTCTGTTCAGGAAGTTGTGCCAATGAGTCCAAACCTCTTCCCTCCCCCCCCCCCCCCATGCCCCTGTTTTTCTAAGAGATTTAGTGTGTCTGGTTTTGTGTTGAGGTCTTTATCAGAGGAATATCGAATGGCTGAAAAGCACTTAAATGCTTAACATCCTTAGTCATCAGAGAGATGCAAATCAAAATGACTCTGGGATTTCATCTTACACCTATCAGAATAGCTAAGATTAAAAACACAAGAACTGCACATTCTGGTAAGGATGTGAAGAAAGGGGAACATTCCCATTGCTTGTGGGAGTGCAAACTTGTACAACCATTTCAGAAGTCAGTCTGGCACTTCCTCAGAAGATTGGGAATAGTGCTATCACAAGACCCAGCTATTCTACTCCTGGGCGTATACCCAAATGATGCTCCACCGGACAAGGATATTTGCTCAACTATGTTTATAGCAGTTTTATTAGTAATAGCTAGAATCTGGAAACAACCTAGATGCCCCTCAACTGAAAAATGGATTAAAAAAAAAAAAAAAAAAAAAAAAAAAAAAAAACCTCTGGTACATTTACACAATGGAATACTATTCAACTATCAAAAAACCAAGGAAATCTTGAAATTTGTAGGCAAATGGAGGCAACTAGAAATGATCGTCTTGAGTGAGGTTAAACCAGACCCAGAAAGACACACATGGTATATACTCACTTATAAATGGATATTAGCTGTCCTCTGAGAGATTCCATTCAATGGGGGATTGGGACAGATACTTATCCTTAACCCCTAACACATTTCTTCTGCCTTTTATGATTTGACCTTTTCAGCTTATTGGTCTCACTTGAAGTCATAGTTACAAATAACAAAGGGTGTACATTTTTCATATCCACTCATCCACATACCTTCCACATTTTCAATCTCCAATCCTAATGTCCCCTGGATCTTTGCTACCAGCTGGTGGTTCCACTTCCTACGGATTGAAAAGAACTTTTTGAAGACATTCTCAGTGTGTGTATAGAGTTTACATGTTCAGCTTGCATCTGTGTGCCTTAGGGTAACAATTGCTGTGATGAAACACAATGATCAAAGCCAGGATTTATTTGGCTTACACGTCCACATTCATTGAGTAGAGGCAGGGCAGGAAGCTGCGTGCAGGAGCTGATGAAGAGGCCATGGAGGGGTGGTGCTTACTAGCTTACATTCCATGGCTTGTTCACTTGGCTTTCTTGTAGAACCTAGGACCACCAGCCCAGGACCCAGAAATGGCACTGGCCACAATGGGTGGTGCCCTCTTTCCATCAATCTGTAAGAAAGTGCCCTAAAGCCAGATTATTATGAAGGCATTTTCTCAGTTGATGTGCCTTTTCTTTTTCAGATACTCTAATTTTGTCAAGTATGTCATAAAACTAGCCAGCAAAATGCATGAATGTAAAGGTCATAAGTCAACATGCCATAGTTTTTTCCCCATCCACTTTGTGGATTCTGGGATAGAGCACAGGTCATCAGGCTTGACATCAACTGCCTTTACCTGCTGAGCCATTTTGAGACCACCAATACAGTTCCTTGATTTTACATAGAATTTTATTCGTTTTACCATTTAAAAACAACAAAAGGATCTCAGTTGGCAGCCTTCTTTCATGGGTATTGTCCCATTATCATGTCTCCCCTTTTCTGCAAAAAGGAGATAGTGTCTACCACCATAGTTCCCTTTAATTCTAGAAGACACCAACCTTCAGGCTTCTTTCATGATGGAGGGCCACCAGTAGTCTTCAAATTACTATGTCCTTGGGCAGTTCTCACTTTACATTAGATAGTGAATAGCATTTAGTTCATTGCAAATGTCCTTCTGGTAGTTTCTTCAGGATACAACATCAATCAAGTCTCCTTTGTTGACTTCTTTGCACTCTTTGCAGACCTAAACATTAACAGGCCCTAGATCCAACTCTCATAGTTCTTCCTTCCCATGATCACTCTCTAAATATATTATGTACTATTAGATCCCAATCCCTGACTCACAGCCAACATCTTTCCCCCAAACTCCAATTTTTTTTTTAATTTTAATTTTAATTTTTATTTATTTATTTTTTTTGCCTGTCATCTTTACTTGGATGCTGGAGGATATTTGATCACACTGTAAACCTCAAGTATGTGTTGTTTACTAGAAAAACCTGTTTCTAGTTGTGGTGTGGCTCATCCCTAGCACACACCTTCAATCCAAGACCATTGTTGAGTTAAATACAATACAGAGAAGGAGCAAGCAACCAGGTGACAGAGAGTGAACCTAAGGGGGGAAAAAAACCCAGAAAGGAAGTCAGAAGGATGGATAGAAAGGAAGTTTGAGGGGTTTTTAGATGGCATAGAGAGTTTCTCTTTTGGGATGTGGGCTGAGAAGAAACATCAGCTGGGTACTTTCTCTACCTCCCTAAGCTAGCAGACTTTCATGCCACCATATGGCTCCTATGTCTTTATTGGTAAAAATCAAACAATTGAGATTTTTTTTACAAACAACATTTGGTGATCTAATGTGTGGCGTGACTACTAGACAAGTCATGCTAGCTACAGACAAACAGAAGCCATCAGATTTGGTAAGTAATCTGAGAAGTCCTTGAGGAGAGACTTAAGGATGGGAAATACCATAAGACAAGGTGTTAGGACCCTGTATAATGGTACTTTAGATGGCTTGAAAATAGAAGCAGAAAATGAAAAACATGACTTAACTGAATTTTCTCAATATTATGATTATTATAATTTTGGTATTTTGTATTTTACCCTAAATAGCCATAGTGTATTTCTGTGTCCTGTCAATGAGAAAAGGCTTTAAAGATACAGGAAAAAGAACAATATGAGAAGTGGATTTATAAGACACAAACCTTAGGGAGAAAATTAGATTTGTAAAGATGAGAAAATACTCTGACACAGACAGAGGTTTTTAGACAAGAGCCTACAGTGCCACCACATGATAAAACTGAAATGAAGTGGCACAAGGTTTTTACAAAACCAACCTTAGTTTATCCAGTTACTCTATAGGCACTACCAGGAGATAATAGTTTCCCCAAGGTTATGAAGCACTTAAATGGAATCCTAAGGACATACAGATTTAAAGAGATTTAAGAAAAATCAATCCTTTCATTTGGCTTAATTTACCTTATGTTAAACACATGTTAAATTCATGGACAATGCATAACAAAATTATCCCCCAGGACAAGAAAGATTTGGTAACAGCAATATTGGAAGCTGGTCAGTTACAATAGTGAACATGATATAAAGAGAAATATAGGACCATAGAACAACAAGATAAGGCTAGGGGTGTTAACATTTTCCAGCATCAGTTGCTGAGTAAAGGTCAGTATACTGAATTAAAAAGGCATCTTCAATTTGATAATCATACCTTTGTGCTATGTCATTTAGCAGAATAAAATGCTTGGGACAAAGTTGAAGAATCAGAAAAGAGGTCTGAGGCATTTACTAAAATTATACAAGGCCCAAAAGAAGCCTTCGCTGATATTTTGCAAAGATTGACTTCATCTGTAAATAGAATAATATCGGATTCAGAAGTCAGACAATTATTAATCAAATCTTTGGCATTCCTCCACAATTCCCCTTTTTAGTCTAATAAAAAGCCTCCCTTTACTATCAACCTAAACACATCCTAACTCCTAACCAACTGAACTTAATTATAAACTAAACTATATGTCTTCAACACCATCAGAGACTTGAGAAGGAATAACATTAATTACCTGAGTAAATAGGAAGTGTAGCTTATTGGCTTCCAAAATGAAAACATGACAGTGACACATTGCTGCCTGAACAGTCACTCAAAACTCTGTAACACGTTGGAGCATTATCTTCAGCATTCTGGCCCAGTATATCTGGCAGAAACATTTGTGAAGCAGGAACTATTGATGACTTGCCTACTCTGTCTTGGCAGAGTTTGGCCATCAACTCCACCTGCATCCAAGCTTGCCCATTTGAGGCAGAATTCTGTCTGTGGCAGAAAATGAGGACATATTTCCCCAGTGGCTTGTTTGCCACATCTGAAGCCATCTCTATAAGGAGATTCTTTGATGCTCATTATCTTCTTTGAGGCAGACTAGGTGTTGCCAGGCATTAACTTGTCTTATTGTCAAAGAATCGTCAAAATAATAAATATATTTTAAGATGCCATATTCTGTAGGTCTCTGAGGTTTTTGAAGACCTTATCTAACTATTTTACCTTATATATCTATTAAATCACATAACCATAAGTTAATCAACTAAACATTAACTTGTACTACTAATTATGCTAAGCAGCCTACAATAGCATTTTCAAAATATTGTAAATAAATCCTGTGTCATAATCAAGTTGTATGGGTTCAATTCCTCATATTAAGGTATATATATATATATGTGTGTGTGTGTGTGTGTGTGTGTGTGTGTGTGTGTGTGTGTGTGTGTATGTAGTATGTGAAGAATAATTTTAAATTAGAATGCTATAACAATCAATTAAAAATAACCCTATGTGAGTAATGATTAAGTTTTAAGATGAGGAGTAGATTCAGTAATCTACTTTTTGTCATACCATTTTTATATATTTTTATTAATATATTTAAGAAATAATAATTTTTTCTTTCTTTTAAACCCCTACCTCTATACCTAAGAATGAAAGATAAAGGAAAAGAGAAATCCCTGAGTACAATCTCATTTTCTCTCTGAATAAGAGCAATAATAACATAACCAACTCCCAATAAAAACTATACCTAATCCCATTAGGGGAAATGGGGCATCATTTTCTTCTTAAAGCTTCTTCCAGCTGATTTGAGATAAATGGTACCTTTGTAGGGGCACAAATAAAGTTGGGGAAATCATTAAACAATCTAGGGATAGCATTTATAGTCCAGTCTCTAAAATGTTGAGAAATTCCAGAATTAATAGAAGTCTATGTGGGACAGTTTGAAATGCTGCACCAATTGGAATTAGGAGCTTTCTTTGAAGCTGTCCTGGGAGATATTCTGTTCTGATGATTAACAGCAACTGAAGCACTTGGTGCTGGAACATGAAGGACGCAGGATGTCAGCTACTCAGTATGCTGGAGGATGAATCCTATCAGGTATGATCCAGCATCAGTGTCCAGTTCTTTTGTTCTGAAAATATATAATTTCTCACAAGTATTATATAGTCCTAAAACTATAAAAACATGAGGTGTGCCAGATGCACAGAATAGTCAAGGCTGGTTTTCTACTCTTTGTATGTGCATGAGAAAGACCTCTGTAAATCTTCATTCATGCCATACAAAGAATGGCATGTGATAATATGTCATGGGCATCCTGTAACTAACAAAAAACATTAGCTATGCATAGACATTCATGTCTCAGCCAATCTCAGAGTTATTTCCATGTAATAGGATTAGCAATACAGGTTACCTGCTTGTTTTACTGTTTGAATTCATGTAAGTATAGGTACCAGTCTCCCTTTCATCCAGGTCTGTTTCATTTTGACCACGTTCAAAGAGGAAGTATAATATTACCATTACTAAGGAACATATAATCATTATCTAATTGAAATCAAAACAAGATTGTATAGTTCTAAATGTCCTTCTCTAGGCTCTATGGAACCTGATTCATAGGCCAGGATGCTACCTGTTTCCTAAAAGAAAAGCATGAGACAAGACAGTTGCCCTGAGCAAAGGAAAAGGCATTAATGAAGCTTTAAATAAACTTATGTATACCCTATGCATCTTGTACCTGGGCGTTTACATTTGTTGCGAGTGTTTTTGTCTCACCTCCTCTCCATAGGAGATGGACATTTCCACATTTTAAGCATATAAATTGTAGTCTTTGAGTTTCTGGGACCTAACTAGGCTGACGTGTACTTTGTCCACTATAAGTCCTCTGTGTCTCTTTGCATCAGGCATGACTGTCACATGTCCCCTATGAATGAACCAGAACAGTAACATGTCAACTTAGCATAGAAAAGCTTTTTTGATGTGGGAGGCATGCTGCTTGCAGGTCTCTCTCTCTGCTCAAACTTGGGTCCTTACACAGACCAAGAGAACATATTTCTTAGGTCAATTACCCTTTGGCACCAGTTCCTCCATGGAAGCTCCACTTTTAAGGACATTGGCTGGCCCTTTTATAGCAGTGATATCATTTTTCCTTACATAAACCTATGATTGATTATATCCATGCTTTAAATCAGTAAGGACATATAATCCATTTTTAAGAAAAATGAACTTATATACTAAATTTAGTGAAAAACATTGTCATTTTAGATTTTAGGCTGTCTCTGCAGGTAACTGATCTTTCAATAGGGGGTCACGCCTGACTTACTGTGGAGACTAGGCTTGTCTAGAACTCACAGAGATCTGCCTGTCTTTGTCTCCATTGTGTTCAGATTAAGGATGAGTGCTGCCTCTGCCCTGCTCAAGTATTTCATCCCAATTCCAGTCAAAATCTTCAGAAATCTCAAGCAAAAATCACACAAGTCAACAAAAAGTTCCAAGTCCACTTTCTACTGCTCTCAAAGCAGATTCCAAGGAAACATTTCTACAGGTAACAGTATCTAGCCAGGTACTATTATGTCAAGGTCTTAACTTTCTTTCATGCAGTTTATGCTTGGGTGCTCAGAGTCAGAGCAAAAACTTTATCAATGTCTCAAGCCTTTGGCTAGATGCCCTCTTTCAACATTCTCTGTGGGAAAACATTTTACCTGTATAAATTTCCATAGGGCTGAGAAATAAGAAAAAACAGTTTTAGGAAAAACAGCATATTTCTAAACAAAGTCACACTTGGACTGTACATTATTTTTAAGGTTAGTAGTGACCAGATGGAGATCTTTGGAACTTTGTCAAGCAAAGCTTCAACATCTGCTCTGGATGTCTAGTGATAATGCTGGAAAATCAGAGGTCTCTGGAACTTTGTCAATCAAATCCTCTATGTTTTATTCCCATGTCTGTGACACCAGAAAATCGCAAAATCTAAAAGAAATGGACAAATTTCTTAATTGATTAGTCTTATTAAAATTAAATCAAGATCAGATATTCTAAACAGAACTATATCCCATAAGGAAGTAGAAACAGTCATTAAAAGTCCCTCCTCCCAAAGAAAGCCCAGGCAAGGCAATTTTATACCAGATTTCAAGGAAGAGCTAATACCAATACTCCTCAGGAACACTGCCAACATCATTTTATGAGGCAACAGTCATGCTAATACCAAAACCATAGAAAACTCAACAAAGTACAAACTTTACATCAATATCTCTTATAAACATTGATGCAAAATACTCAATAAAATACTCACAAATTGAATCCAAGAACCAATCAGAAAGATTATCTGCTATGACTGAGTAAACTTCATCACAGGGATAGCTCAACATATGAAAATATGTCCATTTAACTAATGTATAAAGAATCTGAAAGAAAAAAAAAAACCCTCACATTGATCATCGCATTAGATGTTGCAAAAGCCTTCAATAAAATGCAACACCCTTTATGATAAAAGTCTTAGATCAAGGATACAAGGGACATACATAAACATAACGAAGGCAATTTTCAATAAGCATGAACTTAAATTAATCCCTCTAAAATCAAGAACAAGACAAGACTTTTCGCTTTCTTCATATCTCTTCAATATAGTATTTGAAAATTTTGCAACAGCAATAAGACAACTACAGGAAATCAAAGGGATACAAATTGGAAATAAAGAAGTCAAAGTTTCACTAATTGCAGATGATATGATAGTATACATAAGAGGCTCCAAAAATCTAGAAGAGAACTCTTACATCTTTTAACCATCTATGAAGTGGCTGGATACAAGATTGATTCAAAAATTCAGTAGCCCTTCATATACAAATGAAAAAGACTGAGAATGAAATCAGGCAAACAACACCCTTCACAATAGCCAAAATAGTTGAAAATATCTTGCTCTAACCAAGCAAGTGAAAGACCTATATGATAAAATCTTCAAGATTTTGAAGAATGAAATGTAAGAAGACATGACATTTTGGAAAGATCTCCCATGCTCATGGATCAGTAGGATTAAAATAATAAAATGACCATCTTACCAAAAGGAATCTACAGAGGTATTACTGTCTCTGATTTCAAACTTCATTACAAAAGTGTCATGATTAAAACTGCATGGTATTGGAATAAAAACAGAGTAGTTGAGGAATAGAAGTGAATCAAAGACATAAATCCACACACCTCTGGACAACTGATTTTTTACAAAGAAGCTAGAATAATACACTGAGGGGAAAATATTTTCTTCAAATGGTGCTGCTCTATCTTGATATCAGCATATAGAAGAATGCAAATGGATCCAATTCTAACACCTTGCACAAAGCTCAAGTCCAAGTGGATCAAAACCTCAACATAAAACCACATACACTGAGTCTGATAGAAAAGAAGTTAGGGGATAGACCTGAACACATTGTCAAAGGAGATAACTTCCTAAACAGAACACTCATAACATGGGCATAAGATCATCAATTAATAAATGGGACCTCATGACACTGAAGAGGCAAAGAATACCATCAATAAGACAAAAATGACAACCTACAGAATGGGAAAAGATTTTCACAAACTCCACATCTGATAGAAGATGAATTTACAAAACATGCAAAGTGTGGTTCTCCTCTTTGCAGGGGGTTGTTGGCCACCAGACCACCAAGGCAGGAGGAGCAGAAGGCGAGGCACAGAGTTTGCAAAGGCCTGAGCACAACTGAGATTGAACATTGGGAAACACTTTCGGGAGTCAGTTCAACTTTACTTGGGGAGAATAAAGGCTATATAGTCCCATGGGAGTGGCTAGGAGGCTTACAGGATAGTTGTTCATAATTGGTTGGAAGTGGACACTTCAAGAATGCTTGTTTTGCATTTGACATCATACTCCTATCATATGGATGGGAAGATAGTACCTAATTATCCTAAAGGCACAGGGAGGAAAGAGGTAGCAGGGATCTGTGTCAAGGGCCATATATCAAATGTGGTTAAAGGCATTTATATATACAGACACTCTCCAAATGAAGTAGGCAGAGAGTACTTCCTCTCTCCAGCAGGGAGAGGGAATCATGCACCTAACACTGAGATCTGAATGGCTATCCAGACTGGGAGAATGAAACCCCAAATAACAGAGTCCTTCTAACAATAAAGAATATAAAAAATTAGATATCAACAAACCAAATAATCCAATTTTTAAAAATGGGGTACAAATCTAAACAGAATTCTCAACAGAAGAATCTTAAATGGTGAGAAACACTTAAAGAAATGTTTGGTATCCTGAGACATCAGGGAAATGCAAATCAAAACAGTACTAAGATTCCACCTTACATCCTTCAGAATGGCTAAGATAAAAATACAATTTACAGCTCATGTTGGGGAAGATGTGGAACAAGGGGGAACACTCCTCCATTGCTGATGAGAGTGCAAACTTGTGTAGCCACTTTGGAAATCAGTATGGTGTTTTATCAGAAAATTAGGAGTTAATCTACTGCAAGAACCAGCTATGCCACTCCTGAGTATGTACATTCTATCACAAGTACACCTGCCCTACTATGATCATATCAGAGACCCATGCCATTAGAGGGAGGCTACACTTGGCCTGGAGGGCCAAGAATCAGAGGTCGAATTGCTCAGAGGCCTAGAATAGAAACAAACATGACCAGCTTTGAAAAAAATCAATGAAATCTGCAGGCTTTGAACTTTTTCAAACCTACTTCACTTGGGTTTCTTTAGTGCTTATTCCTCCCTTCCAACCCACCTATTCTAGACAGGAGAGGAAAACAAAGTTAATGGGAACAGGAGAAGTAGACTGTTTCACTCAGTTCCTGGAAATGATTCCACTGGTGTAGTGGGCAAAATTTTAGTGAACTAGTAATTCAGCAAAGGTGACTGCAACTGCAGTTACTGGAATCTGGAGCAGCAGCCAGAACCCAGAGCAGAAGCCAGAACCCTGAAGCATTTTCTGGAGTGGCTCTCTAGGAGTGTCTTGAAGCCAAGCCATGAATAGCTATATACCGTCAGAGTTCATACTTGCATGTGTATCAGTCAGCAAAGACCATGCCCCCAAAAGACATGGTTCCTCTTCTAGTGGACAAACATCAAGTGTCCTCTCAAAAGTCTGTTTTCAGCAGAAAAACACTACATACCCTCACACAAGTCTGTTTCACATCCCACAGTTGGGATAAAAAACATATTTACATCCACTACATAGTGATTCTTAGTAATATTGGCTACATTTCTAGACAAGATTCTAGCATAACTGTCATCAAAAAGGTTTCATTCAGCAACTAATGGAAACCCAAAGCTAAAAATTAGATGGAGCTTGTAAAATCTTGCTGAAGATGGGGAGGAAGCATTACAAGAGACAGAGGAGCCAAGGACAATACAAGAAAACCCACAGAACCAACTAACCTGGGCTAATAGGAGCTCACAGAGCTCAAGGAGCCTGAATGTCTGACCTAGGCCCTCTGCATATGTTTTCTGTTGTACTGCTTGTTCTTGTGGGACTTACAACAAATGGAGTGGGCACTATCTGTGACTATCTTGTCTGCTTTGAGGACCATTGTCTCCCACTGGATTGTCTTCTCCAGCCTTAATATGAGGGCAGCTGCTAGTCTTATATGCGATGTTTGGTTGATATCCCTGGGAAGTCTGCCATTTTCTGAAGGGAAAAGAGGAAGAATGTATTAGAGGAAAAAGAGAGGTGGGGATGGAGGCATAACTGCAAGTTGGGATGTAATGTATGAGAGAATAACTAACCAGCAAATGTCTTGTCTAATGAAGCTTGAGGTTGAACCTAAGAGGGTTCATGTCCCCAATGCCGGGAACACAATTTATAATGTATGTATATATGGCTAGAGGTGAGTTAATTACTGTGTTACTTGTAGTGATAGAAAAGTCTCTGTAATCAAAGAGTTTATGTTTTCCTGGGTGAATGACATAAAAATAAATGAATGCAGTCAACTTTTCATCCATCCTTTCCACCTCTCCATTACAAATTGATTCATTGAAGACATTGGAAACTGCAACATGTCACTCAGTATATTTTATTTATTTATTTATTTTTTACTTTTCCCCACACAGCTCTACATACAAAATCTCATTAGTCTGGCTCAAGACCTCTGGTCTCTGAAGCACCATAAATAACTGGACCATACCTGATAGACCTTCAATCACTTCCATGATTCAGCTTTTCATCATTGCTGGTGATGACGTACTCCTGGATCTGCTTCAGCAGCTCCAGCTTTTCTTCAAGGTCCAGAAGTTTCTAGATGGAGTGCATAATGGGGATGACAGACTGAAAACATTGGAACTGGGCCAGGATGGCAGCCAAGTTGGTGTGACAAACTCTTTCAGGTGGCTGTGAGTTTTCAGATTAAAAAATGAGCCTGTTTAAGAAGAATCTCTGTTACTGTTTTTACTCAGTGAGAATGGAGTGACATGTTGCAGTTTCCAATGTCACTTCAATGAATGAGTTTGTAATGGAGTGGTGGGAAGGATGGAGGAACAGTGTGGTGGTGTATAATCTCTGGAGAGATGCTCAGCCATGTAAGTTTCTGAACCTGAGCTACTGCCAAAGACCATGTTGATGTGCATTGCCTGTACTGCCACCTGAGGCTATGATGATATCTGGCCTGGCCGTCACTAAGGGCAGTATCTGGATCTGTGGTCCTGATGCAGTGTTGGTGCCTCTTGTGGCCCAGGTTACCACCAGAGACCATGTGGATCTATTTTATCTGTGCTGCTACCAGGGCCTATGTTTGGATGTGTGGTCCTGCTGTAGACAGCACCCAGGTTTATGCCCAAGGTGGCCCATGCTACCACCAAAGGTCTGTGCTGTTTCCTGAAGCCATGGTGATGTCGCTGGGCCATGATGCCATGTGGGCCATGTAGATGTGAGTAGTGTGTGCTTGCACTTGAATCCGTATTGATTTCTGTGGTCTGTGCTACTGCAGGGAGCTATGTCTGGGTCTATGGTCATGCTGTAGCTGGGGATCATGGTGATGCCCATGGTTCATGCTTTGCTGAGGGCCATTGTGTGGTCCATGGTCCTTCTGCTGCAGAGGGCCAAGATGATGTACACCAGAAGCCATATAGATGTTCATGGGCTGTACTGCAGCCTGAACCCATGTTGATGTCTGTGGGACAGACTGTCACTGGTGACAATGTGGGGGTCCATGGCATGTGCTGACTTCGGAGGTCAGATGCATGTTCATGGTCCATACTGGTGCAAGATAACATGTGGAAGGAAGTCCATGATCTGTGCTCCTGATAACTGTAAAGGACATGGAAGGTTATTTAGAAGGGTATTAATTACTAGAGGCTTGTAGTTTTGAAAGAACAAAAAAAGCGGTTAATGCCTGGCTGCAACTCTGAGAAGGTCTGGGGCTGGATGTGGAATCTCCTCCAGTTCACTTCATCTCTTGGGTCGCCAGAATTGATGGCTAAAGAAACTGATCAGGATTGAAAGAAGAAAGAGGAAAGGGAGGCCAGGGTTTCTTCTCTAGAGACTGGCTGTACTGCGGCCAAGGAGGAAAATTCAGACTGAGCACAATTTTCCTATAGCGGAGGCTGTAAAAGTGGCTTCTAGCTAGAAACTGCATGGGGATTGTAAAACGAATCTTCTTTGTGGAGATCTATAGTAAGTTAATATAGTAAGTTAGGCCACCTAACCCTAGGAGGCCGATGGTAAAGCCCTGAACCTGCTAACGTTTTTGCAAATCTACAGAGTAATAAGAAATAAAAGAGAGATATAAAATAAACCACTCAAACACACATACATTCAAGAGAAAAGACAGATGAAGTTAGATATCTTAACTTCAACTGAAGTTAAGCTTTCCAATTTCAATGCCGTTTATTGTTGGTCATTGTACTCATACTTCTGAGAAAGGGGAATTTCCTCATAGTCAAAAAAGGATAATTAATAAAAAAAATCCAGATGAATTCTAAAATACAACAGGTTACATACTTTAAAGCTAAACATTTCTTATCTATGTATCCATTACATAAGTTCATAGTAAGTTCAGAGTAACAAAGGTTGACAAGGCCTAAAAGTTAGCAGGACCTAAAACTTATAAGAATATATGACTTTTCAATTAGAACTCACCTAGATACACATTTTCCAGCTATCTCTTAATTCATAATGAGTTCAGGACAATAATTTTATCTGGTTTTTCCATCTAAGAAACAGTAAATTTAAAATGACAGCATATGATACCACCAAGTGACAAGGTATATGGATTTATAACAGAACACTTTGTATATTTAGACCTTAAGGTTTGTGCTTAGACATTTCTAGATAGCCCCATTATATCTTGGGTTCATGGGAAGTTTAATCCAATGTGCCTATATTTATGGTGAATACCAGGATTCATGGTGCCATCTGGAGTGAAGGCCACACTCCACTTGAGGCCACAAATCTGCTTCAAGGCTCTCTATCCCCTACTGAGGCCTCTGGAGGTCCACAAAGGTATTTATTGCAGCCATAAACTCTCTAAAATTATCTTAGAAGTTCTAAAACAATTTAACTCTTTAAACTATTTGAATTAAATCAGGAATTCCATAATCAGGGATTATTTCATCTGAACAACAATACATCCTCAATAAGATCCTATAGGAAGTTTGCTCAATCAGAGCTGGTCAATACCCAGAAAGCGACAGTTCAACCAATGCCAGATGTTTTTTCTTTTTTGTTTTTTGAGACAGGGTTTCCCTGTGTAACCTTGACTCTTCTGGACTCGCTTTGTAGACCAGTCTGGCCTTGAATATAGTCTTGGCTATTTTGAACTTGCTTTCTAAACCAAGCAGGCCTTAGACTCAGTTATCCACCTGCCTCTGCCTTCCTGGGTGCTGGTATAAAAGGTGTGTGCCACCTTGCTCTAATGCCAGATTTTGGAGAGATACAGCAGTGCACAGTTGACAGCTTTGTCAGAGGTTGGAAGCAATTCTCGGGTGAATCACAGTACAGACGTTGCAAATACCAGATCCCTTCCAGAGATCTCTCATGCCTACTGAACCTCCCCAAATAAATGGCGCTTAACATCATGTCAGAGACTGGAAGCAGTTCTGGTGATCCATGCCTGTACAGACCTTGCAAAATACTGTATTATTTTCTAGAAAGCCCACATGTCTAGTGAGCTCCTTTAACAGGATGGCTCTTGGCAGAAGGCTTCCATGACAATCTCCCAAACAACTCTACCCCCACCAAAGTAACAGCCTAGACAGGATGAGAACTCTTTTTTTAATTAATTAATTTATTCAGTTTACATCACAATTATAACCTCTTCCTCTTCTCAATTGCCTGGATTTTGTGAGTTGAGACAGAAGATTTCATGGGACTACTTTGGAAAAGCTAAAAAAAAGTAGTGTTGTTGAAGATAAGCTGACCCATTGAAAGAACAATCCTCTCAGCACTGAAGTACTTGGAGGTGGCCACATTTCCTGTTAGGTATTTTTCCAGGCCTTGGGTTGGACACTTGTTCCAAAGAACAGCTATGTGGCTCCATGTAAACATTTACAATTGTTTACAAAGCTCACAAACCATAATGGAGCTAACATTGGAGTTTAAAAAGTTCACTGAATGAAAATAAAAAGCACTTGCTGGCCCAAAACTTACTCCATGTATACCTTGCATTCCGCCCAGTCTGAAGCACTTTGTATTTCTATCAGTAAGACACCAGGAAGATGTTAGATGTGGAACTGTACTTAAAATTCAAGCTATTTGTTTATTCAAGTCTGAGTATCAAAAATCCAATATAAAGTACCAGGGCCATAAAAAATTCTATGCAGCAAGTCTCTGTTGTTCTGTCTGATTTGTGTTATACACAATTAACTGGTTTTCTTTTATCCAATATTTCTGTGATGCTGATATAGCAATTATCATTACTCTAAATGCACAAACTCTACTCAGCACTCTCATGCTGCATTCTTTGTTTAGAATGTCCGAGCAGAGCTGGAAGCCACTTCACTTAAATTGCATACTTTAGAATGTAATTCTTTATGAGTAATTTGAAGCCTCAGGAAACAAAGATAAAAAATAAACCCAAGAAGCCGGAGTGAGAGCTCCTGGACTGTGTTCTACAGCAGAAAAGACCAACAAGTAAGACTCCGCAGATTAGGGTATTGAGGTTTGGTTGTTAAAGTGTTTGTTACCTGAGCAGAGATCCTCAGTACCCACATAAAAATCTAGGCGTGGCCTCCAGTATTTATAACCTCAAATAGGAGGGCAGAGATAGCAAATTCCTATGATGCTTAACCTGCCAGCCAGACTAGCCTAAGCAATGAGATCCAGCCCAAGATGAGACCCTGCCTTAAAAAATTAAGTCTAAATATACATAGTACCAACCTTGGACCTCCACAGGCTCACAGGTTCTAGGCAGCACCCACATGGCAGGTCACAACTATTCCTAATTCCAATTTCCCAGGACTCAGTGCTCTCTTCTGCCCTCTGAAAACACTGAGCATGCAATGATGCATATAAATATACACAGACAAAAACATGGCACATAAAATAAAAATAAATCTTAAAAAAATAAAAAGTGCTTGAAGTATGAATCACATTGGGACAGCTAAAGAGGATAGAGGGGACCAGATGAAAATTAGACATAAAAAAGAGTGTTCAGGAACACTGCAGAAAGCCTGCCTGCAGGAGTTGGAAATGTGCATGGAATAAGAGGAAAAAGTAATTTGTGGTAAGTAGAAAGATCACAATTTTACCCGAAAAGCCATACAATGGGATATATGTTATGATAGAAGATCTCTTTACTGATTCAAAAGTTGTGTGGAGGGCAAAAGAAAAGATAGTAAGCTTGTGAAACTGTGGCGCTTCTAGAGGATGTCTGTGATGGTCAAGTCTATTGAGTATTAAATGAAAATCTGTGGTTCAGAAGGGACAACATTTGACAATAATATCTCTCTCCCTCTTCAGTTCTGAATGACCTCATGCCCACCTGCATGTGCAGTTGCGACACCACATTCCAGGACCTTATTCTTTTCAGGGAGATGATTCCAGAGCTGACTTCTTTCCCTTCAGTGTTCCTTTCTTCTGGACCTTTCCCACACTGTTCTCAGCCTAAATGTTCTGAAATTCAGCTTCAAGCACAAAACTCCTCATATTGGGGGCATTAAAGCAGTTACAGAGATTAAAAAAAGCTCATATACCAACTATATACTATATTAAAAATCACTGTCTACTTTCCAGTGCTTCCTCACATTGCCTACACTTCTTACAGAAATAAAAGCCTCGTCCCTGAGTTGATCTGTAGCCCACAGGGGTAGAAAAATCAAGGGTGGCAAGGAAGGTTTTTCTCCTTTTAGATCTACTGAAACTTCTTATTTTCTTCACACATAAACAAATTCATTGCTATGCCTGGAGGCATTTTACTCTGAAGAATGTTTTTGAGGCCATATAATCCATGTTTATTTATGTAAAGATGCATGCATGTCTATGCACAGCAGCTCAATGATACAGCATCAGAAAGAAAGAAAAAATGTAACTCCGCTTCCTTAATAGTATTTTAACAATATGCTTTAGATTGCATTTTTTTCAGTTAATGGTTTAGAAAGAAAAACAAGCAAAAATAGATGCATTTTACTGGGATAGCACATGAGAGATTTGAATAAATGAACCAAATGAGTTTATTAGAATGTTTCACATACATGGGGAATTACACAGTCAAATGAAACTATTAATTTGAATATGTACTCAAGGCACTGAAAAAAAAAAAGTAGTACTTACTTTCAAGAATAGTTTTCATAAGGGGGATTACCTCCCCCTGTATATTCTCATAGGGTATCAAGTCTCTTCTTGGCTACCAGCTGTCCTTCCTCTGAGTGCCACCAGGTCTCCCCCTCCAGGGGACATGGTCAAATGTGAGTCACCAGAGTACGTGAGAAAGTCATATCACAATAGGGGAGGGGAATAACGGGAAAATGGGGGGGGGAGGAATGGGAGGATACAAGGGATGGGATAAACATTGAGATGTAACAAGAATAAATTAATTAAAAAAAAAAAAAGAAAATGTTCAAGTTCAAACTAAAATGTTTTTAAATGATCATGTGCTGATAATCAATAAGTATATAAAGAAATCTCCTGAGTTGAAAAAAAAAAAAAGAATAGTTTTCATAGTTTACATGTTTGGGTACTGGTGCTTTCTAAATACATTTTATGCAAATGTCAAAGCTACTCATATTGCTCATCAGCCTTTTTGTTATTATGCATAGGGGCACCTGTACACATTTCTAGTAATGCTGTTGCCAAATGGAGGACCAACTTTAATAATCTCTTTTCTGAGCCTAAGAGGAAGTCTGAGCTCATCTATTCTCTCATTTTTAACGTTTATTTTTATGATAGTTTAATTGTGTTCATGTGGGAGTCCATATGGGTACAGGTGTGCATGTGCCCATAGAGACCAATGACACTTTATTTTCCCTGTAGGTGGAGTTAGAGGTGTTTGTGAGCTGCCTGATGTGGTTGCTGGGAGCTGAACTTGGGTCCTCTGCAAGGGCAGTATATACATTGAAAGACTAAGTTCTCTTCCTAGCCCCAATTTCATTTTTGTTTAGTGTAACAAATATTTGTATATAACTAGGCAGTGTGTAAAGATACAGAGACACTGAACCATTTAGGCATTTTAAAGAACTGGGTAATTTAATATATCACTTTACCTTTTTAACTTCGCTACTAGTCTTTTTCTGGCTCATGATACAAATTCTTTCAGGCTGATTATTTAAGTTATGAGTTGATTTTTCTTTCTGAAGAATTATAAGAGCATAAAGGGTATTTCAGGAAAATATAAATGCTAGTATCAAATGACATGAATATTTTGAGACAATATAAATATGTAAAAAGTTAGTAGCTGGGTGGTGGTGGTGCACACCTTTAATCCCAGCACTCAGGAGTTAGAAACAGGTGGATCTCTATGATTTCAGGGCCAGCCTTGTCTACAAAGAGAGTCCATGAGAGCCAAGGCTACACAGAGAAAGCCTGTCTTGAAAAACGACAAAACAAAACAAAACAAGAAAAAAGAAAGAAAGAAAGAAACAAAGAAAGAAAGAAAGAAAGTAAGTAGCCAAATAAAACATTAAATAAAAGCTGTTCTGTTTTCTTAACTTGTTCCTGTCTTCTCAATGGCTGAAGGGTCAGATTTTTTTTTTAACTTGGCTATGTTCCAGTTAAATTTATTTTTCTAACAGGGGCATAGCTGTCCCTCATACACGTTTTCTGATCCTCGGGACCGCACCAGGATCTCTGAATGTGCAATTCTTTTTTTTTTTTTTTTTAAAGGTTCTACCCATTTTTTTTATTTTATTAATTTATTCATATTACATCTTGATTGTTAGCCCTTCCCCTGTTTCCTCCCATTCTTTCCTCCCTCCCACTTCTCTCCTTCTTCCCTCCCCTATGTCTGTGACTGAAGGAGACCTCCTCCCCCTATATATGCTCTTAGAATATCAAGTCTCTTCTTGGTCAGACTTATGCTTAGCATGCTGAACTATCTCCTGGAGCTGTCCCCTGGCCTCTGGTTAAATCCTGCAACCTCTTTCATTTTCACATATACTTTGTTCTGTAAGGCAGCACAACATTCCTATGGGTGGACGCCATTGTCAACACATTCAAGATCTGCCCATAAACCACAGATAGTTGCTCTAGATGAAGTGAAGAAACATAACAGGCCCTTAAAGAAATGTGGGGCCACTTGTAAAAGGAGATTTGGGAATCAATACACATGGTAGGTGGTCTAGAATAAAGATTACATGAAGTCTGTGTCATACCCTGTTGTCTTTGCCCACAAGGAAAGGTGAGAACTATTACATATTATTATATAGTAATATGTAGCTATTATATATTATATATATAGCAACACACACACACACACACACACACACACACACACACACACACAGGATCTTCAAACTGTCGGCTCTTGTCTAGGCATCTTGTACATATCAGAAATTCTATTTTTTATTTTTTTCAAAACATTTTAAATTGAAATATATTTTAATCACATTCTTCCCTTCTTCTAATTCCTTCTAGAGCCTCTGTCCCTTCCTACCCACCAAGCATTAAGTTCTTTCTCAAATACCAAAGAAAACTGCAATATGGCAACAAAACCACCCAAAGTAAGGAAACACAATAAAACAGCACCAAACCATAAAAACAAAACAAAGTACCAAATTGTACCCATGTAAAGGGATACACAAAAAAATTATAGAGTCCATTATATGTGGGTCAGCTACTCATGAACATGAGGCTGTCCTTGAAGTGGTTGATCTATTCATTGTCACTCCATTGCAGAAAGCTGATTTTCCCAGCAGGTACAAGTGACAGTTAAGCTGTTAACCTTTACCCATGGCCAGGTATTCATTCACTCACTCATTCATTCACTCACTCATTCATTCATTCATTCATTCACTAATTCATTCATCCATTCATTCACTAATTCATTCATTCATTCAGAAAGATAGCAACATAAAATATAGTAAGATAAAACAAAATAATCACATTAAATTTGAACAAGATAAACTAACAAAAGGAAAGGTACTTTTTCCAGGTCAAGAGACCCAAAGGCACCTAGAACCCAAGAGAATGCACAGAATCAAAGATCCACTTGTTTTCACAAGTAAGCATCCCATAAAAACGCTAAGCCAGAAGCCATATTTAAGCTCTGAAGACATGGTGAACAGTGTTTACCGGATGAATGCTGCTTCAGTCTCTGTGAATTTATACTGATGTAGTAGGCCTCAGTTTTTTGTTTTTGTTTTTGCTTTTGTTTTTGCTGTGTTCCATCCACTTGGGCTCTTATATCATTTTTGCTTATTCTTGCATGGAATTCCCTGAGCTCTGAGAGGAGGAATATGACACATACCTTTTATTTAGACTATCTCTCCATTTAGTGTCTTGCAGTGTGTCTCTACATTTGTTCTCATACGCTGCATAAGGCACTTTTTTTTTTTTTGGTGATAGCTGAACAAGCTACTAATCTGTGAGTATAGCAAAATATCATTAAGAGTAATTTTACCACTACATTTCTTTCTTCCTTTCCTTCTTTCCTTCCTTTTCTCCCTCCCTTCCTGCCTTCCTGCTCTCCCTCCCTCCCTGCTCTCTCTCCCTCTTCTTTCTTTTTTTTAGATAACTGTTATTTGGTTTTACCTATGTCCCTGGGCTATCTAGTCTTTGATTTTTGGTCACCCAAGCAGAAACAGGTATGTCTTTAATCTCGTGGAATGGGCTTTAAGTCAAATCACTATTGGTTGGTTACTCCCACAAGTTTGGTGCCACCCTTATTCTAGCATACTTTGCAGCCAGGACACCATTGTAGATCAAAGAGTTTGTGGCCTGATTAGTATTTACATTTCTTTTTAGGAAGTACACCAAATATTTTACTGTACCAAAGACATTGGCACATAGTTGTGAAGGCTCTATGGAGGGACCAGCTCAACATTTTCATGTTCGGTGAGTAGTGTAGATCTTGTCTTCAGCACTAGGGACTTGGAGACAACAATCTATAGTCTTAGCAACTGTACAGGATGATTGGGAATTTTCATAGGACCCATTTGGCCAACAACTCAATTAGATCCAATCCAATGCCAGTACTGGAAGTGTCATTTAGTGACAATCGAGCATCAGAGTTTCTTTAATTATTTAATTAGTTTGTTTGTTTATTAACTTTACATCCTGGTCATAGCCCCATTTCTCCTTACCTCTCAGTCTCATCTTTACTTCCTCTCTCCTACTCCCTCCTCTATTCCTCAGAAAAATGGGAGCCCCATTTCTCATCCACCTCAACTCATCAAGTCCTATCAGGATTGAATGTATCCTCTTCTCCTGTAGCCTGGCAAGGAAATACTGCCAGGGGGAAGCAGTTGAAAAGCTGGCAAGAGAGTCCATGTCAGATAGCCTTACTAGAGAGTCCTCATGAAGCTTGAGGTACCCATCAGCAACATCTTTGTAGGGTGACTAGGTCCAGATTATGCAAGGTCCTTGGTTGGTGCTTCAGTCTCAGCAGGCCACTCTGGGCCCTGGTTGTTGGCTCTGTTTGTTTTCTTGTGAAGCTCCTGTTACTTCAAGGTTCTCCTACCCCCTCACTTTTTCATAAGGTTCCCTTTCATCACCCAATGTTTGGCTATGACATTCAACATCTGTTTTGAGGTGTTGCTGGGTGGAACCTCTCATAGGACAACCCAAAAGACTCCTGTCCAAAAGCATAGCAGTGTATCCTTAATTGTGTCAGGAATTGGTTCTCTCCCATGGGGTGAGTCTTTGCTTAGGCCAAGCTTTGGATGGACATTCCCTCAATCTCTAGTCCATCTGTACCTAAACATCTTGTAGGCAGGGGAAATTTTGAGTAGAAGTTTTTAATGGGTGGTTGTTCTTCTCCATCTACTAGGAGTTCTGTCTAGTTAGAGGGAATCCTCTTCAGTCTCTATAGCCTCTGCTTCTAAGAGACCCTCTCATATCCCCCAGGAGCCTACTCTGACTTAGGTCTCCAGCTTGTCATAGAGACATCCCTGCACACATTTTCTATTTTCTTACAGGCCTTTTGTCTTCCTGCCCCTCCTCTTCCCAGGTTTGATATCCACCCTCATATCTCTCTGAAACAATCTAGATGCCATTCAGCCAAAGAATGGATAAAGAAACTGTGGTACATTTACACAGTAGAATACTACTTAGCTATTAAAAAACAAAGAAATCATGAAATTTGCAGTCAAATGCACAGAACTAGAAAAGATCATCTTGAGTGAGGTAACCCAGACCCAGAAAGACACATGTGTCATGTACTCACTTATAAGTGGATTTTAGTCATATAGTACAAGATACTATAATGCACAGATCCAAAGAAGATAAGTAACAAGGAGGACCCAAGGGAGGATGTTTAAATCTCACTCAGTAGGAGAAATGGAATAGACAAATGAGGTGGTTGAAGGGAGGAAATAAAAACATCAGGGAGTCTTGTCTCTCTATAATTCTCTGCAGTGGAAATTTTTGGTTCTTAAATAACTCAGTTTTTTTTTTTTTTATTTTATGTAACTATGTTTTTCTTTTAATTCCATGTGTAGGATACACACTGCTTTAGTTTATTCACAGCGGATAATTGCCTCCTGTGGCTTAGAGAGGGAGACAGAGGAGGAAGAAGGCTGCCTTCTTTGTTCTTCTGTGTTTGCCCTTTGCTGTTGCTGGACTGCTAGATATCCTGATGAATGAGATTGGTATTTTCCCAATAAACCCTGCCAGAACTAAGTCTAGAAAGGTCTACATCCCCTGACATTTCTAAAGTTCTTTCTCCTTAACAAGCTGAAACTAAATCTAGAGATGTCTATGTTCCTGTCCCTTATAACCTTCTTTCTCTCCTACCTAGTGTCAGGGGTTGAAAGGGAAGTAGAGGTGCTAAGGAACTCAAAATAAAATAGAGTTAAAAACCAGTTCCTACCATTCTCCCTTTCCTCTTACTAAACCCATAATTTTAAGTGGGGACAAGAGAAAACAGTAAAAAGAAAAGAACTCTGATTTCTCCCCATTTTTTCTGACTGCAACCCATCATGCTGACATACATGTAGCAGGAGAGAATAGAATTGAGATATGAATTAGGTGGCCTGAGTGCTGCCAAGGTGATATGCTCCTGAGCAATCACTGTGTATTAGGAAGTAGCTTTTTGGAACACTCAGGGACTGCTATTAGTCTCTTTGCTTAATCCTGAAAAAAAAAGTGGGAGTCATGCTAGTTTGAATGAGAATGTCTTCCATATACTAATAGATTTGAATATTTAGTCTGCAGTTGGTGGATCTTTTTGGGAAGAATTTGAGGCATGGCCTTATGGGAACAAATGTGTCAGTAAAGGTGAGTGTGATCTTTGAGGTTTGAAAAGCCCATGCCATTCTATTCCTAGTTCTCTCCCCCTGCCCCCCCCCTCTCTCTCTCTGCCCTGTGGATCAGATATTAGATATAACCTCGCAGCTACTGCTCCAGTGCCCTGCTTGCCTGCTGTCATGATCCCCACACTGAATATTATCTACTAATCCTTCAAAACTAAAAGCAAGCCCTAATATACTCTTTCTTTTCTAAGTTGCCTTGGTAATGGTGTATCTTATCAGCAGTAGAAAACTAATACAGAAGGGAGTTGGAAGTTCAGAGGAGCCCAAATGGAAAGGTGACACTAGAGAAGCATAAACACAAAGGGCTCATCAGGGTGAAAAGAAAAGTGTTTCACCTAGATATTGTCTTAAAATAGTGTGAGCTATCAAGAATAGGAATAGAGTTGACTTTATTACACTTAAAGAAATAAATAACAAGAAAGGCAGATACAAGCTATACAATCTGTGAAAACATATCTACATAATAAAAATGAATATGAATTAATGGCATAAAATGGAAAGATAGGGATGATGGTGATTGATGTGTTTTGTTCCAGGTCATGAATATATTAAGTCACTTATTTTTTACTAGTTTCTTCAGGCAGATACAATTAGTAACCTCATTTTGCAGATTATAAATTAGGCTGAAAGCAACCCTCTACTTTGGATGGACCTTAAAAATCATGAGCAGTAAAGCCAGGGTCTGGCACTGAAGCCCTGTACTTCTACCCACAATGCGTAGATGGACGTGTTCTTACCATAAAATTAGGTTCAAGTATCTTTTGTTTTGTGATTCTCTATTTTTATATTTTATTGTTGTATAATCCATGAAATGATGATATGTACCAAAAAGGCAATTGATTTCCTTGCATCACTGATCTCTAACAGTAATTTATTTATTTATTTTTCCCTTAAGAAGGTTAGGGTTATAAGATAGTACTGATTGGTCTTACTGGATGCCATGAAGTTTCCATTTTGTCATTGTCATTTTTAGATCTTGTGCCAGAGGAGGTGGCATATTTCTTAATGCTTCTTGTAGTTAGAGTGTATGATCAAACTACTTATTTCAAGAAATGTCTACTTTTAAAAAATTTATTAATTTATTCAAATTACAACTCAATTGTTACCCCATCACTTGTATCCTCCCAGTCCTCTCCCTTTCCCACTTTCACCCTATTCCCCTACCCTAGGTCTAAGACTGAGGGGGACATCCTCCCCCACCATATGGTCATAGGCTATCAAGTCTCATCTTAGTAGCCTACTTATTCTTTCTTTGAGTACTATCAGGCCTCCCCACCAAGGGGAGGTGGTCAAATATGGGGCACCAGAGTTCATGTCAGAGGCAGTCCCCTCTCTCCACATAACTGTGGAGAATGTCCTGTCCATTGAGTAGATCAAAGTAGGGGTTCGATATTTACTACTTGTATTGTCCTTGGTTAGTGCAATAGTTTGAGCAGACACCCCCTGGACTCAAATCCACCTATCATGATGTTCTTCTTGTAGGTTTCTATAACCCTCTGGGCCCTCTATGTCCCAATCTCCTATATTTCTCTTACCTAGAGTCTCAGTAGGATGTCCTCACATCTATCCTAATCTCCTGGTAAGTGAAGACTTTCATGGAACATGCTTTTTGAGCTAGTGCCCAATTATAAGTGAGTGTATGTCATGTGAGTCTTTCTGCTTTTGAGTAAACTCACTCATTATGATACTTTCTAGTTCAATCCATTTGTCCACAAATTTCTGGATTTCCTTGTTTTTAATAGCTGAGTAGTGTTCTATAGTGTAAATATACCACAATTTCTTTATTCATTCTTCAACTGGGGGACATTTAGGCTGTTTCCAGATTCTGACTATTATGAATAAGGCTGCTATGAATATGGTTGAGCATATGCCCTTGTAGTGTGGTGGAACATCTTCTGGGTATATTCCCAGGAGTGGAATAGCTGGGTCTTTAGGAATCTCTATTCCTATTTTTTGGAGAAAGCACCAGATAGATTTACAAAGTGGTTGTACAAGTTTGCATTTCCACCAGCAATGAAGGAGTATTCCATTTTCTCCACATCCTCGCCAGCACGTGATGTCACCTGAATTTTTGATCTTAGCCATTCTGATGGGTGTAAGATGGAAACTGAGAATCATTTAGATTTGCATAAGAAATGTCTACTTAAGGAAAGATTGGGGTATAATGCTGAAATAGCAACACAGTGGCCAGAAAACAGACTGGCCAAAGAAACCGCATGATACAACATATTTACTCAATACATAAAGTAGTTTTGTGGAAGATGTAACTGACATTTTTCTTTTTTTACCAAAGAGATGATGCCTATAATTTAGAGTTTTAATTTTTCTTCTGATTCATATTAATATTTATGAAATATAGTTTCTTGTGTTTCATTATCTAGTTCAAAGTAGGTCAATTCGAATTATTTGCTGTACTCCAATGAATATACTTGTCATGGGAAGTTTTTATACTCCTTTTATGATATTTCTTACATTACACAATTGGTCTCCATCTTGTCTTCTTGAAAACTGGGATTCTATAGCAGTTTTATGTATTCCATAGTGCTTTGTGAAACACTGACTAATTATAGAGTTAAATATGTGCCACAATGAAGTGAGAGAATGGCTAGAACATACAGTATCAGATGGTATTTGAAACAAATTTAAGTCTCTTTCCCTAGTGGTGAACATTGCAGTGAAGAGTTTGTCATCACCTGGCAACTCTTGCAGAACAAATGTGCTAGTTTATCCATTTGACAATGTTGGTTCCCAGTGGTGGAAAAATGCATAACTTTCTACTGGGCTCCTTCAGCATCTACTGATTTAGGTAGTGCTCAATATTTACTCTGCATCCTAAGGTTGAGACACCTGTGACTTAGTTTTACATTGTAATTGAATTACACTGTGGCTTCTGCTTCTGTCTAGTACTGACAAGGTTCATCAGAGAATCTCATGATAGATTTGTATCAGTGTTCCAAAATTCCACCTCAAATTCAGTTTTCTGGAGACCCAAGTTTAAAACTCCCTCTACTCCACAGGCAAACAATAAGCCAATTTCATGGAGTTTTCTAGAAGAGTGGGGGAAAGGATTGAGGGAACTTGAGGGGTTAAGGACACCACAAGAAAACCTACTGAGTAAGTTAATCTGGGCCCATGGGGCACACAGAGACTAAACAAACCAAAAAGCATGCATGGATTAGACCTCGACACCCTATGAATATGTAGCAGATGTGCAGCTTGGTCAACATGTGTCTCTTAACAATGGGAATAAGGGCTGTCTCTGACACTGTTGTCTGCCTCTTAGTCTCCTTTCCTTAGCTTGGCTGCCTTGTTAGACCTCAGTGGGAGAGGATGCACTTAGTCTTGTTGTGACTTGAGGTGCCAAGGTAGGTTGTAAACCCTAAGGAGTTCTTCTTCTTTGAGAAAAGAGTGGGGTTGGGGGATGGGCCCTTGAGGGTAAGACTGAGAAGGAGGAGGAGGCTTGGATCAGGCTGTAAAATGATTAAATTATATATATATATATATATATATATATATATATATATATATATATATATATATATATATATGTGTGTGTGTGTGTGTGTGTGTGTGTGTGTGTGTGTGGGTGTGGGTGTGAAAAAGTCCTTCCTTGACCTCTGTATTCTTACTGGATTATCATTTCAAGCATCTGTCTGCACAAGATATCAACTTTGATTTTGACCACGTTAAACTTGGCTTAATATTTTACCATATCAGTGGGCTTTGAGGCCAGGATTTTCTCCTACAGTTACAATTAAATTCATCTGTTCACAAAAACATCAATGATGTGTATATTGTGTGTATTTTTATAGTCTTCTAAAAATATTCACTTCAAATCCTGGTCATATTCCTCTCCCTCCTGTCCCCCTATCCTATCTATCCTCCCTGTTTCCTCCATGCCCAGAGAAGGGGATGACCTCCCAACAACCCCAGCTATCAAGTCTCATCAGGGCTGAGGGAATCCCCTTCAACTGTTGTCCAGCTTAGGCAGCCTAGCCAAGGGAAACAAGAAAAAAATCAGGCAGCAGAGTCCACCTCAGAACCATCCCCCACTTCCCTCACTAGTGTACCCACATGATGACCAAGCTGTCCATTGACTACCTCTGTGCAGGGGGCCCAGGAGCCCCAGTCTCCACAGGCCCCTCTGGGCCCTGGTTAGTTGGCTTTCTCAGTCTTCCCCTGGAGCTCCTGTCCTTAGGCATTTCCCCACCTCTTCCTCAATACTCCCTGCACTCCACCCATGTTTTCTGTGGGTCTCTGCATGTGCTTCCACCAGCTGCTGGGTGGAACAACTCAGAGGCTTCTATCCGCAAGCATAACAGAGTGACAGGGGTTAACTGCCTCTCATGGTGGGTCTCAGGTTGGGACAGGCACTGGCTGGATATTTCCTCAATCTATGCTTCATCCCAGTCCTTGATCATCTTGTAGGCAGGACAAGTCCTGGATCAAAGTTTCTGTGGGTGGATTGGTGTTTCCCTACTTCCACTAGGATTCCTGTCTAGTTAGAGGGTGTCTTCATCAGTCTCCATAACCCCGTTAATTGAAGTCTCAGTTAGTGTCACCCTCATATCCTCCCTGGAGCCTACAATGTTGTAGGTCTCCAGCTTGTCACAAAGAAGCCCCCCACCCAAGGTTTCTTTTCTCCCTGCAAATCCTCTGTCCTCCCCCCCAACTCAACCCAAATCTTTTATTGGCTCTCATTTTTCTCCCTGTTCCCTCTCTTACCAGGTTCCTCTCTCTAACAAGTTCTATTGTCTATCATATTTCCACTTCTAACTGAGACTTAAGCATCCTCTCTTGTTTCCTCTTCATCACTTCTGAGTGTGTAAATTGTAGCATGGTTATCATTTATTATATGGCTAAATCCACTTATAAATGAGTACATGCTATGTGTGTCTTCCTGGGCCTGGGTTATCTCACTCAGGATAATCTTTTCTAGTTCCATCCATTTCTGGACAGATTTCATAATTTTCTTGTTTTAATGGCTGAGTAGTATTCCATTGTGTAAATGTACTACAGTTCCTTTATCCATTCTTTGGTTACCAGTTTCTTACTATTACTAATAAAGCTGAAATGAACATAGGTGAGCAAATGTCCTTGTTGTATTATGGTGCATCTTTGGGGTATATGCTCAGGAGTTCTGTACCTGAGTTTTGAGGTAGCACATTCCCAATTTCCCAAGAAAGCTCTAAACTGGTTTCCAGAGTAGTTGTATAATTATGTACTTCCACTAGCAATTGAGTAGTGTTCCACTTTCTTCACATCCTTACCAGTATGTGCTGTTCTTGTATTTTTCATCTTAGTAATTCTGATATGTGTAAGATGAAATCTCAGAGTTGCATTTCCTTAATGAATAGGGAGGTTGAACATTTATTTGTGTGTTTCTTGGTCATTTAATATACCTTGGTTGAGAATTTTCTGTTTTATATCCCATTTTAAAGTTGAATTATTTGGTTTGGTGTTGTTTATTTTCTTGAGTTCTTTATATATTTTGGATATCAGCCCTCGGTCAAATATAGGCTTGGTGAAGATCTATTCCCAGTCTGTAGGCTGTCATTTTGCTCTGTTGACAATGTCCTTTCCCTTACAGAAGCTATTTAGTTTAATGACATCCCATTTACTAATTTTTTATCTTAGAGCCTGAGCTGTTGGTGCTCTGTTCTGGAAGTTGTCTTGTGTGCCATGAGCTCAACACTCTTCCCCGCTTCCTCTTCTAACAGATTTAGTGTGTCTGGTTTTATGTTGAGGTCTTTAATTCACTTGGACTTTAGTTTGTGCAGGCTTATAGATAAGGATATATTTGCATTTTTCTACATGTAGACATCCCGGTAGACCAGCACCATTTTGTGAAGATGCTACTTTTTTTTTCATTGTATGGTTTGGTTTCTTTGTAAAAAATCAAGGGTTCACAGGTGTGCGTTTATTTCTGAGTCTTCAATTTCATTCCATTAATCCACCTGTCTGTTTCTATGCCAGTACCATGTCATTTTTATTACTGTTACTCTATAGTACAGCTTGAGATCAGGAATGGAGATACCTCCAGAAGGTCTTTTATTGTACAAGATTGTATTAAGAATTCTTGGGTTTTTGTTTTTCCATATGAAGTTGAGAATTGTTCTTTCTAGATCTGTAAAAAATTATGTTGGCATTTTGATAGGATTTGAGTTGAATCTGTAGATTTATTTTTGTAAGATGACCATTTTTACTGTGAGCATGAGAGATCTTTCCATCTTATGATATGTTCTTCAATTTCTTACTTCAGAGACTTGGAATTTTTTTCATAAGTCATTCATTTGCTTGGTTAGCATTATACCAAGATACTTTATAGGGTTTTTTTTTTGTTTTTGTTTTTTTTGTTTTTTTTGTGGCTATTGTGAAGAGTGTTGTTTCCCTAATATATTTCTCTGCTTGATTCTCTATTGTACAAAAGAGGGCTACTGACTTTTTTTTTGTTTTGTTTTTGAGTTGAGTTGTGTCCAGCCACCTTACTGAAGGTATTTTTCATCGTAGGAGTTACCTGGTAGATTGTTTTTGGGGAAGGTAATTTGTATACACTACCATATCATCTGCAAATAGTGACACTTTGACATCTTCTTTTCCAACATGTATCTGACCTCCTTTACTTCTCTTATTGCTCTACCTAGGACTTCAAGTACTATATTGAAGGGATATGGAGAGAGTGGAGAGCCCTGTCATGGCCCTGATTTCAGTGGAATTGATTTAAGTTTCTCTCCACTTATTTGATATTGGCTATGGGCTTGCTGTATCCTGCCTTAACTATATTTAAGTACATGTCTTGTATGTTTGATCTCTCCAAGACTTTTAACATGAATGGGTATTGGATTTTGTCAAATACTGTTTCAGCATCTAAGGAGATGATCATGTGTTTTTTTTTCTTTCAGTTTGTTATTATGATGGATCACATTGATGGATTTCGATATATTGGGACATGCCTGTATGGCTGCAAAGAAGCCTACCTGGTCAGGTGAATGATATTTTTGATGTGTTGGATTTTATTGAGTATTTTTATATCAATGTTCATAAGGGAAATTGGTCTGAAATTATCTTTCTTTCTTGGGTCTTTATGTGGTTTCAGTGTCAAAGTGACTGTGTCCTCATTGAATGAGTTTGGTAATATTCCTTTTTTTTTATGTTGGTGGTATAGAGTATGTCTTTCTTTTGGTTTTGTGGATGTGAGATTATTTACTTCCTATATTTTCCTGGGTGTAGTTAGCATCCTTGCTGTGTGTCTTTCCTTCTAGTTTCTCCTGTGGCTTGAATTATGCCTAGGTACTGTTTAAATTTTTTTTTGTCATGGAATATCTTGCATTCTCCATCTATGGTAATTGAAAGATTTACTGAGTGTAGCACTCTGGGTTGGCATTTCTGGTCTCTTAATGTTTGAAGGCATACCTGGCCCTTCTAGCTTTCATAGTCTCTGTTGGAAAGTCAGGTGTAATTCTGATAGGTTTCTCTTTAAATGTGACTTGGCCTTTTTCTCTTGCAGATTTTAATATTCTTCCTTTGTTCTGTACTTTTAGCTTTTTGATTATTATGTAATGGGAGGATTTTTTTCCAGTCAATCTATTTGGAGTCCTGTAGGCCTTTTGTTATGTTTATGACTATTTCTTTCTTTAAGGTGGGGCAGTTTTCTTCTATGATTTTGTGGAAGAATTTTTCTGGCCCTTGGATGTTGGTGTCTTCTATTACTATTATTCTTAGGTTTGTTCTTTTTATAGCATCTCATATTTCTTGGATGTTTTGTGTAAGGAACCTTTTAGTTTAAAATTTTCTTTGATAACTCCAACCATATCTTTTACACGTCAGATTCTCTCTTCTGTCTTTTATTTTGTTGGTGTTGCTTGTGTGTGCAGTTCTTGTTTTCTTCCCTTGGTTTTCCAACTCCAGGGTGGCCTCAAATTGTGTTTTCTTTGTTGCTTCTAATCACCTTCTTAGGTCTTGAATAGTTTAATCATTTATTTCATTTTTTTCTCTTGTTTGGTTGTATTTTCCTGTGATTCCTTATAGGATTTATTCAATTCCTTCATCTGTTTAAATTTATTTTCCTATATTTCTCTGAGAAATTTATTTTCCTCCTTTTAAGTTTCTATCATTTTTGTCACCACAACTTAAAAATCTTCTTGTGCTTTGTGGGTATTAGTATCTCCAGGGTTTCTGTGGTAGGAGCACTGGTTTATGGTGTTGTCATATGGTTCTGGGTTTTGTTGCTTGCATTCTTGCACTGGCCTCTAATCATCTGGTTATATCAGGTGTTACCAGGCCTTAGGTTTCTTCTATGGTATCATTGTCTGTGTTCCACATGGGCCAGGCAAGTCAGAAGCAGGTAAAGAGAGCTTCAAGCCAAAGGCTGTTTGTTAGACCTCACCAGAGGCCTCCTCAGGATGGTAGACAATAAGTGTTGCAGCCTACATCCAGATCAGCTCTGCTGGGTTCCCTGTAGGCATCTTACTTGTGTCAGGTAGGAGAGGAGCAGGCTGAGAGAGATCTAAGCTGAAAGCTGCTCAAGTGCCCCTCAAATCTCCTTAGTATGATGAACAATGTAGGTTGCTGCCCATGCCCAACTTATCTTTGCTTGTTTGCTCTCTGTGTCCCAGGTAGGCCATGCCAGTAAGCAGAGGGTGGAGATCCAAATACAAAGCTGTCATGGTATCCTAAAGGCCTTTTCAGGATGGTGGCTAATGTGGATTTTGGCCCATACTGACTCACGTCTTCTGGTTTGCTCTATGTCACTCAGATGATCCAGGCCAAAAAGGAGCAGATGAGAGAGAGAGAGAGAGAGAGAGAGAGAGAGAGAGATATCCAAGGCCAAAGCTGCTTGGGTGTCCCACAGTCCTTCCTGGGATGGCAACTAATGTGGGCTATTGACCACACCCAAGAAGTCAGCTCTGCTTGATTGCTATCTGTGCTTCATGTGGAGCAGGCTTCTAAGCAGGTAGAGAGAGATCCAAGCCCAAAGCTGCTCAGGTGTCCCACAATCCCCCTTGGGTTGGCTGCTCATGTGAGTTGTGACCCGTGTCCAACTCATCTTTCCTTGTTTACTCTCTAGGTCAAAGATGAGACAGACTAATAAGCAGGGCATGGAGAGAGATCTAACTGCTTTTTTAAAAAACTGACACAACGCTTGGTTTCCTAGTCCTTTGATCTTCAAACTTGAGATGAAACTAAATATTGCATAATCTAGGTGTCTAACTAGAGACTTCCAGCTTCTATAATTATATGAACCAATCCCTTAGAATCTCTCTCTTGAATTCAAAGAAAGTTGGTTAATCATCTATAAAAGTATTAATTCCTGTAGGTCTTATAAGAAAGTAAAATGCTTTAACATATATTTAAATAAGACAGGCACATGTAGAAAAAAATCTAAACATTGCCATTAGATCTGAGTTCCAATTTATGTGCACTACTTACTATTTATTATTGGCAAAAACATCTGGATTTTGGGCCCATCGATTTTCTCATCTGTATAATGGAATAATTACTACAATGAATAAGATGAAATGAAAAACAAATACATCCAATATTCATCACAGAGTGTTTAGGGATGGCATTTAATATTTATCCAGGGTTTATTATATAAGTTTCCTTGCTTACTTCTTTTATTAACTCTAGAGTCCCATTATTACTACATTCTAAAGATATGGAAACAGAGTCACCAAGTACATTACATAAGATCCCACAGTGAGAAACAGAAAGTGCTAGAATTTAAACCATAAGTGTTCTGAATGGAACCTACACTACTAACCACTGAACATGTCTGCTAACTGCTAGGGATAAACTCTAGTTTCCTTTCCTCCTCCTCTTTCTAGCTCCAAGCTTTTGAAACTCTATAAACTGGATAAGGACCATGTCTATTCATCTTAAACCTATGCCATCTAACATGCCAATATGAAGACAAGAATTAGAGATAATGACATCAGGAAAGAGGCAGGAGCCACAACACTCCTTTGTCTTGCTAGCGCCCCCATAGTTAAATGTCTATGTATTGTTTGCTTACTGTGGCAAATTGGCAAGTATTTCCATAGTGACTTCCTTTGGAAACTGGAGTCTGCTCTCCAAATACATGATTATGTATCTGCTCTATAGATATTCAATCTTTAGTTCTTGATAGCTGAAGACCAATGTGTAAAGTCCTTAAGTCTTTTATTTCCCATATAGCCTTAGACAACTTTCATTTTGAATCAAACTTTAGCCTTGCTGGAACAATTAGAACCAGTGTTTATATTTTACCAGTTTGATTTTCAGAAGGTTTCTTTCAAAATAATAGTTTTCAACTTAAAATGTTTTCAGATATTTACACTGGAGCTGAAGCTAAATTGTATGTGATCTGCAGAGTGTTAACTTAATGGGGGCAGTGGCTCACTTTAAAACAAAATTTGTGGCCTTTCTCCAAGACTTCATTGATGACCTCAGTCTCTGAAGAGATTAGATTCCTAAAACTGATATATTTGTGCTTGCACTGGAGAGGTAAATTAGGAAGGAATTGTTTCTTATAATGTTTATTGCTGAGTTATTTCTAGGTTCAGGTTTTATTTTATTGAAATTACAGAAGTCACCCTGAAGGGCAAAGTGAATATTGAAGATTTTATTTTTTTCCTCATATGATCACAATTTGGAAAACATGATAGGCAAAACTTGTAAATATATATATATATATATATATATATATATATATATATATATATATATATATTTGTTATATACATGTCATTGACATATATATATATATGTCATTATTTCAGCAATTAAAAGTCATTAGGCTTATGATAGCTTGTCTGATTCTATAAATCTCCCATACTAAATACCAAAAATAGAAAATATCAGTTAGGTTATTTATTCCTTTAACTTTACTACAAATGTAATAGGTAGATGTGCTTTAAAAAATTCCCAAGTCTCTGATGGAGTTGAAGATCAGGTAGTTTAGTTTTACAATGAAGATGAGTTGTTTAGGGGTTAAGATGTATTTAGGTCTAGATAGAGATTTTTATTTGATAATGACAAAAATGTGATGGAGATTGATTTACATTCAGAATTTTAGATGCACCAAGATAGGAAAGATGTTTTCTTCAAGGCTGTCAAATACAAATAGCCAAAACACTAGGAATGTAACATTTCTATAATTCCTGATTGTGTCATGGTTCTTCTTGCTATAGGTAGTTTATTGTATATATGTATAATAATATAAATGTATATGTAAAAATAAAAAATGTTTAAGAAATAAAAATAAATAAAAATAAATTCAACGATATTGGCTTTTGTGTGTGTGTGTTGAGAACTGCAAGTAAATCTCCTTGTGCTTTCCCAGGGAAATGAAAGACTTTTCATATTGTTCATTGGCTGCCACCTGTATACATTTGCTTATGTGTAGACATTCTTTCCATTGTGGAAACACGTTTTCTGAAGAAGTAACTAATGGCATGGTTTGGTAATATATAGAGGGATAGAGAAACAAAAAGAGAGACTTCAGAGTATCATGAGCTGTATCATATCCATGCGTTCATACAATTCAGCATCATACATATCCTGAGGTCTCCAGAGGCTGCTACATATGTTCATAAAATAAGAAGTATAGACACACTAAAGTCCTCAGCAACAGAAATAGCTGAATAGCTATTAATAAATGCTTTCCCCATACAGAACAGCTAGACACAACACGTATGATATGATAATAGTAAGGCAATATCTTAAAACAGTTTTAATTTGTTTCTAAATCAACTGAATCCTCTTTAAAGATTTTTATTTCTTCTGAGAACTTTGTGCTCAGACCCATAAGCCATTTTACCTGTGTCATTTATTTTTGTTGTTCATTTTATATTAATTTCCTATCAAATATGTAACTGGCTAAACAATATAGCATATTGCTGTCACCCTTGGCTACCTCTCAGAAAATGAAGGTTGATGGAGGCAGCACATACTTCAGACATTGTCCTTAGAAAAATCAAACTAACTGACCTGGAAGCCTCCTCCTTCGCAACTAACTCTCATCATATACAAAACTGCTATGTAAGCTGCCAAGGGGAAAAAAAAAGCAATTGAAAGACCTAGCTAGTTTTAAAATCAATGAATCACAGCAAGATAACCACAAGGGTGCAATAGCGGCATTTATATCTTTTGGATAATAAACAACTATTAGTCAAAACGCAGAGAATAACTGATCATAGGATGTCACAACCCCTACGCATAAGGGACAATGAACATCAAAGAATAGTGAACAGAAAGATTGCAAAAGCCAGAGGAACAGGACATCCGCATCTATACCTGACATGGACCTTTACCTATAAAACCTCTTCAGTCACCTAAACAAGACCCACATGATGATAACATCAATGAGCATGCCAATGTTGATTGGGAACCTTGCAGACCTCCATCCCTAGATGAAGAGATACAGGCAATTAATGGCTGCCAACAGAGGGAGAATCAGTGTTCTCTAGGGACAAGTTCAGCCGATTGACTCATATGTACATATATAATTAAAAAATAAGAGATCATGAATTTGAGAGAGAGTGGTGAGGAAACAGGAGAACTTGGATAAGGGAGAAGTAGGAATGGATGGAAAGAATGTAGACACAATACTCATGTATGATATCCTAAAAAAGTAGATAACAATAGTTTATTTCACTGGAAACATAAAACCACTTAAAATTTAATAAAAAATTAGGTGCATATAAATTTATTGGAAATTAAAATGCAAGAGCAGAAAGAATATTAAATAGTAGTTTAGGACACTGAATTGACAAATATAAAGTTGCAATGTTTCCAAAATGATTAGTAAATTAAAACTTAGTAAATTAAAAATGAATTAATTTTCAATTCAACCAAATATTCTCATGAGTTATCTCTGTAATCCCTAGGTAAACTCCTGAATTCAACCCTTTCTCTTTGTATTTTAAGTCTCAGTCATAATACCTATCTCCTAGTACAATCTAATGCATATTAGATGGGTAAAGTATGAGAAAAATTCCTGTATTACTAATACTTGATATATGTAACCTTTCTTCTTCCTATTTCTCATATGTGGAATGTACAGTCTTGGGGATTATTAAAGTTGATTATGTAGTAAAAATAAGGGTAGAATATTAATCATGATCCCCCTTACTCTATAACTAGAAATCATATCTGAGGAATAAAAATAATAAATTATAGTGACTCATCTTGGTGCTAATATTGGTTTTAGTATAATTGCTTGTTAATTCTTTAAAATTATTAGGCAGTGTTAATTAAAATGCTTTCCTGAACTGCCGTGAAAATACTTACTCATGTCCAATGATTTACAGAGAGCCTTTCTAATTGTAGATGTTACAGCTTCATTTGCATAGTTGAGCAGTTGGCTGTAGCATATAGCTCATGCTCACTGTTTAGTGAAGTCCTGCCTACACACTACTATAAATTAAATATGCTTTAGGATCCATATTTCTAAGGACAAAATGCTGGGAGCTTTTCTTTTATGGAAATAGATCTTTTTCATAGAGTGTATTCTCATTACACTCATACCATATGCTCCCTATACTGCCAGTTTTCTCCATCTCCCCTCTTATCTGGACCCAACATCTTTGTGCCTCTTATTAGAAAACAAACAGGCTTCTAAGGGATAGTAAGAAAATAAAATATGATATAATAAGATAAAACAAAAACAAACTAAAGAAAAGGAGCCCAGGAAAAGTCACAGAAAGCAGAAGTAGACAGAGACCCACTCATTTGTACACTCAGAAATCACATAAAAAGTCCAAACCAAAAGCCATAATATAGAGACAAATTACCTGTAGGGTAAGAAGGAAAACATAAAAGTAAAAATAAAGAATAAAAATGATAATATTAAAAAAGGAAAAAGAAGTAAAGAAAATGCCTTGACATGATTTCATGAGACAAGGATTCTTGAAAGATGCCTTTGAGTTAGTTTTCTGTTGAACATATAAGTTGGTCTTGGAGCCTACTCTTAGAATAGTTTGTTTCTCCAGTGAAACTTCATTAGAGAAAATTAAATTTTATTTGCAAGTATTTATCAAGTAGAGATAAATTTTGGATTTATGATGGGAACATGTGTCTACTTCTCCTTTTAGTTATAGATCTCCAACTGGTGCAAACCCACGCAGGGCCTGTTTATGCCTCCTCAGTCTCTGTGAGTTCATATGTTTGATGATGCTGTTGATTTTATGTCCTATTTCCTTGGTGTACTCCACTCACTTTGGTTCTTCCACTCTTTCTACTTCCTCTTTCTTGAGGTTTACAGAATGCTGTGGGAAGGTAATTGATGGAGACATCCCATTTAAAGGTTCTTGTTCCTCTCTCTCATTCTGTGCATATAGTTTGACTGTGGGTCTCTGTATTTGTTTCCAATAGCTGCAGGAGGGCACTTCTCTGATGATGACTGAGCAAGATACTGAGATATGAATACAGTGGAATGTGATTAGGAATCATATTATTGATATATTCATTTAGTATAACAGTAGGTTTTGAATTTACCATAGGTCCCTGGACTATGTATTCTCAGGTTTATGGTCACCCAAGCAACATTGGGTATGTGTTCCATCTTATGGAGTGGGCCTTAGGTCAGATCAGATATTGTTTGGTTACTCCCACAAGCTTTCTGGCACTATTGTACTAGCATATCTTCCAGAAAGGTCAAAGCTGTGTTGGTGCTTACATTTCTCCTTTAGTAGCATGCAAAGTACCTTCCATTACCAAGAACATTATCTAGTATGGACAAAAGATCTATGTAGGCACCAGCTCAACCTATTAATGTTTGATGAGTTGTATAGTTATTTTATTCAGCAATGGTGCCTTGCTGTCAGTTTGAGAAGAGCAACCTGTGTGGCAACAGCCAGGGTTGTTTGGAGATTCCCATGGGACCCTTTTGTCTAACAACACTATTAGATGTAACTCAGTCACGTTACTTAATTTGATAACAAGAGATATCCAGTTGGGGCTCTGTCTCCTCCATTGTTTACAGATATTATTTAGATTATTTTCATATGTGTGTATGTGTGTATAATTTTGAAAGATTATATTATATTATATTATATTATATTATATTATATTATATTATATTATATTATAATACTAGCCCTTAAAAGATGCTTAGTTTTAGCCGTCTTTCCCCATATTTCACCCTTTATTTCCATATTAAAATAACTTCCCTATCCACATTGTGTCCTCCAATACCAGCCTCCCACTATTCATTTAAAACTATCTATTCTATTTCCATTTCTTAAGGAGATCTATTTGTTCTCCAATTCCCTACTCTATTCCCAATGTGTATAGGTTGCTTACTAGAGAATTAGCAGCTAATAGTCATGGATAAGCAAATACATACCATATTTGTCTTTCTAGCTCTGGATTACTACACTAAGCATGATTGTTTTCGGTTCCATCCATTTACCTGCAAATTGTATGAATTCATCTTTTTAAACTGCTGAGTAATATTCCATTCTCTAAACATGCCACGTTTTCTTTATCCATTAATTTGTTGAGGGACATGTAGGTTGTTTCTGATTTCAGGGTATTATGAATATAACAGCAAGGAACATGACTTTGATATTATGGTATTCTTTGCCATACAGAAGCTTTTAAGTTTCATAAGGTCCCATTTATTTACTGTTGCTCATTGTGCCTTCACTATTGGTGTTCTTTCCACAAAGTCTTTTTATATGGCAATGAGCTCAATACTATTCCCCACTTTCTTTCTTATCAGGTACAGGGCATCTGGTTTTATGTTGAAGTATTTGACCCACTTGTAATTGAGGTTCACAAAGGATAATAACCATGGATCTAATTGGACTCTTCTACATGCAGCCATTCATTTTGAACAGAACCATTTGTTGAAAGTGGTGTCATTTTCCCAGTGTACATTTCTTACTTGCTTCTTTATTAAAACTCAGGCCCATACATGTGAAAGATTTTCGTCTGGGTCTTGAATTTAATACCATTGATCAATGTGTCTATTCATACGCCAAGGCCATGTTATTTTTACTACAATGTCCCTGTAGTATAATTTGAAGTTAGAGATACTGATATATCCAGGAGTTGTTTTGCTATTTAGGATTGTTTTAGCTTTTCTATTTCTTTTCTTTTCTTTTTTTAATTTCCTATGAAGTGGAAAATTGTCCTTTCTATGAAGAATTGTGTTAAGAGTTTTGCAGAGTACTACGTTGAATCTGCAAATTGCTTTTAAAAGGATGCCCATCTTTACTATACTAATCCTACGGATCCACAAGCACAGTGGCTCTTTCCATTATATGATATCTTCCTCAATTTCTTTTCTTAAATCTGTTAAAGTTTTTCATACACTTTTTTTCATACAAAATTTATTATACATGTCCTTCACTGCTTGGTTAGAATTACTTGAAGATAATTTATATTACTTGAGGGTATTGTGAAGGGTGTTGCTTCCCTGATTTCATTTATTATTTGTGTAATATATAAGACGGATACTGATTTTTTTCTTTTTTTAGTTAATTTTTTATCCAGGCATTTTGCTGACCCTGTTTATAAGTTGGAGTAGTTTCCTAGTGGAATTTTTAGTGTCATTTATGTATCTGACCACACCATCTGTAAATAAGCATACTATTTCTTTTTCAAATTGTATCCCCTTCATTTTCTTCAGTGTCTTATTGCACTAGCTAAGACTTTTATTGCTATATTGAATAGGTATGGAGAAAGTGCACAACTTTGTTTTGTTCCTAATTTCAGTGAAATTGCTTTGTTTCTTCCCATTTAAGTTGGCGTTGGATTTATATTTGCTGTGAAAGGCTTTGGTATGTTGAGGTATGCCTCTTATAACATTAATCTTTCCAAGACTTTTATAATGAAGGGGTATTGGATTTTGTCAAAAGACCCTTTTTACATATATTGAGATAATCTTATGTTTTTTTTGTTTCACATTTTTTACATATTGGATTGTTAATCAACTTATATATGTTGAACCACTTTGAATCTCTGAGATGAAACTTGATCATGGTGAACACTTTTTTGATGTGTTCTTAGATTTGGTTTGCAAGTATTTTATTGAGAATTTTAAAATCTATGTTCATAGAGGAAATTGGTCTGTAACTCTCTTCTTTGAAAATCTGGCTATGCAACTGTCTGTCTTTTGACAAGTAACATTTCTCTTAAGAACATTTCTTGATAGAATGAGGTCAGATGTCAGGCGAGGAAGGCTCCTCTTTCTGGGGACTGGTGGAGGGAGAGAGAGGAGATGAGGAAGGGAAGATTGGGAGGTGAGGAAGGTGGGGGCTACAATTAGGATGTAAAGGACTCAAACTGCAGAACAAGCAGGTAACTTATATTTCTAATCCCACTACATGGGAATAGCTCTGAGACTTACTCAGACATAAATGTCTATGCATATACAAGATTTCTTGTTGGTTACAGAACCCATGTGATTTATTACTAGATGCCATTATTCAAATGGCTTGAATGAAGATTTACAAATGTCTTTCTTCTGCTCATATGAAGAGCAGAGAACCAGCCTTAAGGGTTCTGTGCATCATGTACACCTCATATATTTATAATTTTAGGACTATATAATACTTGTGAGAAATTAGATGTTTTCAGAACAAAAGAACTGGGCACTGACACTGGATCAGACCTAATAGGATTCATTCCTCTCAGTATGCTGGACACTGACATCCTGCATCTTCATGTTCCAGCACAAAGTGCTTCAGTTGTGATTCTTCATCAAAACAAGAGAGCTCTCCCAGGATATCTTTGAAGAAAGCCTCTGATCCCAAATGCTCCAACAATTCAGACTGTCCAACACAGGACTTTAATTAATCCTGGACTTTCTCTACACTTAGAAACTGGACCACAAATGATATTCTTGGCTTGTTTAACCATTTTTCCCAACTTTATTTATTCCAAATCAGCCAGAAGAAACATTAAGAGAATGATGCCCTATTTCCCTTAATGGGGGCTGGGTAGGGTTTTGGTTTTCTTCTTTGGCTATAGAGGGTTATTTTCATTGGGAGTTGGTTATAAGTTATTAGTGGACTTATTCAGAGAGAAAACAAGGTTGGACTTAGGATTGTCTCTCATTTCCTTTATCTTTCTTTCCCAGGTTTGGATATAGGCATTGAAAAGAAAGAAAGGGGAATATAGAAATATATAGGGATGATAAGACAAAATATAGATTATTGAATCTACTCCTCAAATTAGTGCCTTAATTATTACTCACAAGGTTATTTTTAATTCACTGGAATAGAACTTTGTGTATTGGTACAAAATAAGTTTAATTTTGTTACATTGGCATAGAATTCAAATTTAATACTATTCTACACACAGTGTGTATATATTTATATGCATATATACACACACACATTATATGTGTATATATTATACACATACAATTCAACTACAATACAAGGCTTACTCCTAGTACTTTGAGAGTGCTACTGCAGGCTGCTTAGGATAATTAAGTAATACAAGCTAATTGTTAGTTGGTCAAATCATGGTTATATCAATTACTAGTCTGTTTCTTTCATGAATATGTATCCTATGTTTAAAAGATAAATATGATTGTTTAGATAGATAAGGTAAAAATAGATAAGGTCTTCAAAAACTTCAGAGACCTACCGAATATGGCACTTAAAGATGTTTTTTATTAGTTTAAAGATTCTTTGACAACAAGACAGGTTAACTCCTGGCAACATCTGCCTACCTCAAAGAAGATGATGAGCATTAAAGAACCTCATCAAACGTGGCAAAAAAGCCACTGGACAAAATGTCCTCATTTCTGCCACAGACAGAATTCTGCCTAAAAATGGGCAAGTTTGGATCCAGGCAGAGTCACTGGCAAAACTCTGCCAAGAGAGGGTAAGCAAGTCCTGAATAGTTCCTGTCTCACACTATGTCAGCTATATGGGGCCAGAAGGGTGAAGATGATGATTCATCATTTATAGAGAGTTTTGGGTGACTGTTCCAGCATCAAACTGTCTCTGTCATTTTCTCATTTTGGGAGCTGTTTACCTGTACTTCTGGTTTACTCAGATAAGTAATTTTATTCCTTCTCAAGTCTCTGATGGGATTGAGCTTAGTTGCTTTGGGGTTAAGTTATTTTTAGGTCTAGATAGATGTTTTAAGTTGATAAAGATGAGATATGGTAGGTAATGATTTACATTCAGAATTAGAGGCACCAAAATAGGAAAGATGTTCTCTTCAAGGTTACAAAATAAAAATAGCCAAAACATATGAATATAACATATATGTATATGCATATATATAATTCTTGAATGTTTTCATGGTTCCTCTTGATGTAGGTTGTTTTTTGTATACATATGTAATAATATAAATGTATATGTAAAAAAAAAAAGAAAATCAAAATGAGAAAGAAAGAAAAGTACAGACATTTTAAACTGAAAGAGAAAGTCTTGCTTATTCAAAATAAAATGTTGATATTAGGAAAATACCTTGGCCTCTCTGGCATTTAATTCCAGCCTCTTTTATTGTCTCCTTTAACAAATTTTAAATGAGAAATTGGCTTTGTCATGAAGCTCATAGTTAAAGCTTTAACGAAGTCTAAGTGCTTCCTGTGAGTTGTGAGGTCTTCATTTATCAACACAGCGTCAGTTAGGGTTACTATTGCCACAAAGAAACACCATGACTATTACAAAAAATCAAGTTAGGGAGGACAGTGTTTATTTGGCTTACACTTCTGTATCACTGTTTATTATCAGAGGAAGTCAGGACAGGAACTCAAACAGGATAAAAACCTGGAGACAGGAGCTGATACACAGACCATAAAGGTTGTTGCTTACTGGCTTGCTCCCCATGGCTCTCTCAGCTGGCTTTCTCATAGAACCCAGGACTAATAGCCCAAATGTGTCCTCACCAACAATGGTTTGGGCCTTCCCACATCACCCACTAATAAAGAAAATGCCTGTTTTATTTAGACGTTCTCTCAATTCCTCTCTAATGACTCCACATTGTGTCAAATTAACATAAAAAGAGCCATAAGATTCTGAGTTAGGGCTCCAATGTGGTTTAATGGTTCCCCAAACTGTCATTTGCTGCGAATTCAGTGTTGGGTATTTGCGTTTTTAAGTGAGTAAAATTCTACTGCTAAGCGGTGAAGAGAGTCAATCACAAGTGCCATAAGAGAAGAAGTACCATTTTATTTCCAGCACCAACATCCTTAAGTAATTACTGTAACCAATTCAGAACTTAAAACCAAAGATCCTCTAGCACCCTTGCAGATTGTGTAAGGATTCCTTGGAGAAGAAACAAAACAAACAGAGCAAAACCTCTAACTGGGCTGTTGGCTATAAGGATTAAAGAAATTGTGTTTGTGAGGTACTGCTTGGCTTTTAGAGATGTTATAATTAACAAATAAAAATACAAGAGGTCAAACTGAATTTTAATTGCATATTATTTACATGATGTTGGATGTACTTGTATTACAATTACTCATTGTTGGCCCAGAAGACCATATATACAATAATAGCTCTATTCATTGGTTACCTGAGTTTAAATAAGTGTTTTTACCTGGCAGTCCTTAGTCCTTGGGTCCTCAGTACTGATAATTTGAACAAGGCTATTCATTCTTTATGGTGTCATCACCTGAGATATTGTGCATTTTTGCAGACTTGAGGCAGTGATCCTTGACCTATCCTGACCCTCTGAGGATATTCAGCAAACCTTCACTTGACGTTCTCCATGGTGTTATCTTTTATAATAGGACACTGTTTTGATTATTTTTTTCAGTCTCTTCTTTCAATGCATAGGCTCCTTGTGTCTCCTCCTTTTGTCCCTGTCTCACTTTCTTCTCAGCTGCTCATTGTGGACCCTGACTAAGACACTGCCTTTGTTCTCAGGTCTCTCCTTTTACTTCCTTTATCTTTGAAGAACATGTTTTTTTTTTTTTTTTTTGTTTTTTTTTTTTACTGTTACAGCTTTTACTTTTATGCTCATTGTTCCCTCATCCTAACCTCCAAAGTTGATCTCTTCTTGCTCTGAACCAGATTTCAAGCTCAAGACTGAAAATGCCAATATAGTCATCATGATGGGCTGAAATCCACAAACCATACTTCCTAACCACATCCGTTATGAGATACTCTTCTTTAACTTTTATAGTTAAACCATCCCAATGTCGATTGTTTCCAATGGAATGTTTTTCTGATATGCCGAGGGGTTAGGCCAACTTTTTTTTTAAATATGTAAAGATGAAGTGGCTTTATCTACCGTTTGGGCACATTTTAGAGTGTACCTTTCCACCAGCACCACCTTGAACAGTTCAAATCCAGGGCACCAACCTGTCTTGATTATTCTCTAGTCTTTTACTTCTACCAATAAATTCTATCTACTTGAACCACAGTGTGGACTCCAGGGAAGTTACCTGTGTGATTTCACATTGGTACTATTAGTTTTCTTTATGATAACATAGGATTATCAATAGTAATCCTTGGTTCTCAATGTTAAGAATTTAGTGGCTGGGTATGGTGGTGAAGGTCTGTGATCCTAACACTGTGGAAACAGTGGGAAGAGGACCATGGATTCAAATGGTTCAATCTTGACTATAGAAGACCCGGTCTCAAGCAAGAAAGCAAGCAAGCAAGTGAACAAACAATACAGAAAACAAAACAAAAGTGATTTAGAAGCTTTGTTAGTGATACATTTTGCTTCATTATAAGCATGAACTTACTTTTCATCTCCAGCAGATGGAGCCAATAGAGAAGGAATTTGACAGCTTCCAAATAGGATTTCGTCATCCCAGTTGTTTTTAGATCTTCCCCCAAACCCCACTAAGTAGGAATTGTGGTCCTTGCTTTACAGATAGGAGGGATTAGGGTTTAGAGGGTTAAAAAGTTCGATGAGGCTATGAGTTATACGGTATCAGAGTTGAGATTAAATCAGGAATCTGTCGGGTTCTGCATCCCACATGCTATCTTTCTTGAGAAGAAAAATGCTGATTTCAGCTATGTTCCCTAGGTAAGAAAGTACTGTGATTTTAAAAATATATTTGAGATGATTAAGCAAATTAAGGGGAAATTTAAGTGTAAGGATTTTAGCAGAATTGCGTGACTATATCAGCATAACAGAGTGGTAGAAGTGAGGTAATCTTTATACTCCTGTCTCAACAGAAAATGAAGCAGCATGAAAATCAGGGCAAAACCAAACCTATCCAAACCAAGAAAAGTCACAAGATATCCTTTATGACCTCTAAGTTGGAAGTTTTAAGTTTTAGGGGTAATCATTGGCTTTGAAGTTACTGCCTGGCTTCCACTTGTGCATAGATGTCCTCTATCAATGGCTTTCTAATGACATTCAATGGCTTCGTGCAGATGTTTTACTACTTCATAGACTGAGAACTGCAGGAAGATGCTGTGCTTGGCAGCATGTGCAGCTTCGTCTATATAACCACCTAGGTATTTGGGAGGAGGTGTTATGAGAAGGGGGCCAGGTAAAGAGGTGGATAATTTGTTGTGTTCCTGATGGAAATTCCATGCAGTTAGGTTTGAATATTGGGCAGCATTTTTGACATTGTATGGTGATAAAGAGGAAAGAAGTCAATCTTTTTCAAAATCATGTGATGTTGTCAGTAATAGGGAGAATAAAGATAAAACAGCATTGACGGCATGTGGACATTGTTCACCCTGAGTGAATTTGAAAGTCTTAATTTGTCTTGGTAAAATCAATACACATTTTTAAATGTTAAGATCTCTCTCTCTCTCTCTCTCTCTCTCTCTCTCTCTCTCTCTCTCTCTCTCTCTCTCTCTCTGCCCTATTTCCTAGTTTCCACCTTCCCTCACATCTTTTTTATAAATATCGCCCTCATCAGTTTACATATGGGTTACAAATGATGCTTTCTGATTATTCTCCAGTCTCTTATTTTTACCTACATATCTGTTTAGTTGACCACTTTGTGCTCTTTGACTTTGTAGGCTCTATGAAATTAGCTGTGTGATTCCGCTTTTGATCTGTTAGCTTTTTTTAAGGTAACATAGGATGTGATAATTCCTCCTTCTCAAGATGAACTTCTGAGCTAAGTATGGTGACACATGGCTGGAATCCCATAATCTCAGCTTTTATATTTGTTTATTTGTTTAAGATAATGATAGATAGCATTTATTTTTAGCAATGTTAGCTAGAGGGTAATAAGATATAAGAAGGTAAAAGGCAGTAGATGTTATTGTTATGTTTTACGGTGTTTCTTAAATGAGCGTCGAGGAAAAGGAAAAGAGAGGAAGGGGTACCTCAGAGAGACAGAGAGAAGGGGACAGAGAGAGAAAAAGAGTGGAGAGATGAGAGAGAGATAGAGAGAGAGAGACAGAGAGACAGACAGACAGAGAGACATGAGAGAGAGAGAGAGAGAGAGAGAGAGAGAGAGAGAGAGAGAGAGAGAGAGAGAGAGAGAGAGAGAGAGAGAGAGAGAGAGAGAGAGAGAGAGAGAGAGAGAGAGAGAGAGGAGAAAGAGACCATGTGGAGACTCTGTCTTTTATATGGCCCTGGGTAGGGCCATGCCTCCAAGGCAGGTAAGCAGTGACATCACAGGTAGGCAGAGACTGAAGCCAAATCCTAACACCAGCACTAGGGTTAATCTTGCTATCAAGGGTTGTTGTTGTTTATTATTATTAGGCTTTATAAGACAGGATTTCTTTGTGTAGTCCTGGCTATCCTGTAACTCTCCCTGTAGACCAGGTTGGACCTGAACTCAGAGATTAAATTTTTCTGTGTCTTCCTAGTGCTGAGATTAAAGGTGTGCCCCCAATTTCCCAGCTCTTTGCTATTTAGATTTAAATATACATCTTTACAACATTGTAATTTATTTAAACTCTCTCAGCATATGCATTTACTCTTTCTAAACTCACATTATTTTTATATATACCTATTCTATTTATTTATTATTTTATATGTTTTACATAAAGTAAGATTTAAAACCCTAGTGTCCACAATTACTCTGTTGTGAACCTTTTTTTTTTTATGTTAGTATTTTTAGGTTGGCCTCATGATAAAGGCAATTTTGAAAAGCTAATTTAGACCTAGTAAGAAGGTGAATATAAATTGGTAGTTTTCAAAGGCTGAGGAAATGAAGAAGGGAAAGAAAATGAGTTGCTGCAATGGCAATTGATAAAAAAAGCTAGTTGAACAATTGCGTCTTTATCCTTCTATTCTCATTTTATCTGTCTATATAGTTCTTTTTATTTACAATTTGCAGTACTGGAAAAACAGTTTTTTTCTTTTCATTCTAAGACTTTTCTTTTTTATATGTAATTACTTTTATGGCTTAAAAGAAATCTTTAAGTTAATGTGCCAAAAGTAAAAATAAGAGGTTATAAGGCAAAAACTAGCAATTTCTTTTGGTATGTATTGCCTATTGCTAGAAGGAACCAATTATCTTACAATGGAATTTTATGTTATTTGTATTGTTTTCATCACAGTTGAAGAAAAAATGTACTGTGAGTTTTGTTATATAAAAACAATGGTGTAGAAAAATGTTTGACAAAGACAAAACTGGAAAATTATTATCTAGATGGACTTACATTCCTTTCTTGGTTCTTGATGACATTCAGTTTAGAATCTTTTGAGGTCAAAGAGCTTATTTAGCTTATTTAAAAACTTTTAAGATTTTTTTACTATTTAATAAGGAAATTTTTTCTTTTATTTAAAAAAATGATTAAATATTTTTACATATGCATTTATATTATTACATATATAAGCTACCTACAGCAAGAAGAATTATATATTTGTTACATTCATAGTGTTTTGGTTATTTGTATTTGTCAGCCCTAAATAAAACATCTTTCTTATCTTGTAGAGTCTAAAATTCTGAATATAAATCATTATCTATCATAGCTCATCATTATCAAATTAAAAATTTATCTAGACCTAAATATCTCTTATCCCCTAAACAACTAAGCTTAATTGCTAAAATAAACTATCTGGTCTTCAACATGAGAAATTTAAGAAGGAATAAAATTGATTACCTGAGTATACATGGAATACAGGTTAGCAGCTTTCTAAATGAGAAGATGACAGAGACAGTTTAATGCCTGAACAGTCACCCCAAATTCTCAATAATGTTGGAGCATCTTCTTCATGGGAACTATTGAGGACTTGTTTATCCTGTTTTGACAGTGTTTGGCCATCGACTCTGCCTGCATCCATGCTTGTGCATTTTTAGACAGAATTCTGTCTGTGATAGAAATGAGGACATTTTTCTCAGTGGCTTCAATGCCACATTTGAGGCCATCTCCATAAGGAGGTTCTTTGATACTCATTATCTTGGGTTGCTTTCTTGAGTGATAGATGTTTATATTCACTGTGAGGTGGTTATAAATTATTATGGTCTTACTTAGAGAGAAAACAAGGTTGGACTCATGGATATCTCTTTTCCTTTACCTTTCATCCTTAATTTTGGAGATAGGGGTTGAAAAGAAAGAAGGGTAAATATAGAAATATAAAGGGATGATAGGACAAAAAGCAGATTAATGAATCTACTCCATAACTGAATGCCTTTAATTTTTCCTCACAAGGGTATTTTAATTCAATGGTATAGAATTTTATATATAGATGCAAAATAAGTTCAATTTTAGATAAATTGGTATAGAATTCCAATTTAAGGTTATTTTTTACACACATTATATATATTTCTACTTTAATAGGAAGTATTGTATCCAATTTAATACAAGGTTTACATACAATACCTTGAAAATGCTATTGCAGGCTGTTTAGGGTAAATAAGTTATACAAGTTGAGTATTAGTTGATCAAATCATAGTCATATCAATTCGCAATCTATTTTTATCACAAGAATATACATTCTAGGTATAACAGACATGTGTGATTCTGTAAAAACATAAAGTAAACTAGTTAGATAAGGTCTTCAAAAACCTCAAAGACTTACAGAATATGGCATTTAAAGATGTTTTTATTATTTCAAAGATAGATTTACAATGAGACATGTTAACACCTGGCATTACCCAGCCTACCTTAAAAAGAGTCCATAAAGCAGATTTTGGTCTTGGCAAACTGAAGCAGTAAATTCACTTTTCCCTTTGTGCTCCAGGAAGTGATTGTAGAGATAAAATTAGCAAGCTGTTTCAATTAGCATTGAAATAGAATTCCTGTCCTTGGTCTTTCTAAATATGGCTTCCTTGATTTATTTAAGTCCAAAACCAGCTTGTCTTCCATAGTGCCCTTCTCCAAGGCACTTCCTTAATACTTTTTTTATTTATTAATTTATTCATATTACATCTAAATTGTTAGCCCTTCCCTTGTATCCTACTATTTCTCCCCCCCTCCCGCTTCCCCCCTTGTCCCCTCGCCTATGTCTGTGATTGCGGGAGACTTCCTCCACGTATATATGCTCTTAGATTATCAAGTTTCTTCTTGGTAACTTGCTATCCTTCCTATGAGTGACACCAAGTCTCCCCATCCAGGGGACATGGTCAGAAAAGGGGGCACCAGAGTTCATGTGAGAGTCAGATCTCACTCTCCACTCAATGGTGGAGAATATCCTGTTCATCGGTTAGGTCTGGGTAGGGGTTCAAAGTTTACTGCCTATATTCTCCTTGGCTGGTGCCTTAGCTTGAGGAGGACCCTAGGATCCAGATCTGCCTGTCAAAAAGTTCTTCTTGTAAGTTTCCAGGACCCTCTGGATCCTTCTATTTCCCATTCCATGCTACTCTCACCTAAAGTCTCAATAGGATGTCCTCTCCTCTGACCCACTTTCCTGGTAAGTAAAGTTTTTCATGGGACATAATCCTTGGACTAGTGTCTAGATATAAGTGAGTATATACCGTTTGTCTCTTTTTGCTTCTGGGTGAACTCACTCATTATGATAATTTCTAGTTCAATCTATTTGTCCACAAATTTTGGGAATTTCTTCTTTTTAATAGCTGAGTAGTATTCCATAGTGTAAATGTACCACAGTTTCTTAGTCCATTCTTCTACTGAGGGACACTTAGGCTGTTTCTATGTTCTGGCTATTATGAATAAAGCAGCTATGAACACGGTTGAGCATATGTCCCTGTTGTGTGGTAGGGCATTTTCTGAGTATATTCCAAAGGAGTGGGATAGCTGGATCTTGCAGAAGCCCTATTTCCATTTTTCTGAGAAAGTGCCAGACTGTTTTGGTTTTTGTTAGCATTCTTTCACTGTCCTCTTGTCATTTTGGTGACTCTGATGTTGGAAGGTAGTTTGTACTGACCTTCACTGGTTGAGAGTGGATAGCTGATGACTGATTATAGGTCAGGTGCCCATGCCTGTGGGGATCAGGGAGTATTTCCCTGGAACAGGCAGGTGGTAGTGTTTCCACACCTGGAGGTTTTTCTCTACACCCTATGCTCCAGGCTGAGTCAGCCAAATTAGGTTTTTGTTTGGACCCTTTCACCTTACTGCTGTAATTCAAATCAGCAGTTCTGGGATCTAGAATAATAAGGTGAGCACACAAGCTCTCTGGTTATGTAGGTTGATTCCAGCTGCCTGTCCTTCCTGTCACTTTGTAGACAAGACCCCAGGTGGATCAGAGCTTCAGGGCTGTAGCTGTCTTTTAGCTATGTCTCTATACCCTGTAGAAGTGTCCAGCCTCTCCCAGAACTATGAGCCTAGAGGGTTCGAGATCACTCTAGGTCTGCAATTAGACACTACTAGCATGACTCATGACCCACGTCTCCCGATAATGTGAGAGTTCCTGCCATGCCTGGGCCCGTTGACCCAGCTAGGATCTCTCCTTTGGGGAGTGCAGGGTCAGTGCCCTGTGGCTGGGTGGCTGGAGACAATAGAGTTTCAGAGCATTGGCAGTAGCCCAAGGTATCTGCTCTTCTTGCCCCTGTAATCCTGGAGGATCCGAGATGGCTCTCGGTTAGCAATTAGATGCTGCCAGCATGACCCACGTCTCCTGATAGGCCTGTGGAAGCAGTCCAAGCTGGTTTCTAACTGCCCCTGTTTTCAGGTTCAGTCCATTGTGTCCGGCATTAGGTTGGGCCCAGGATGGCCTGCGAGCTGCACTCCCACTGCAGCTGTTTTTGGTGGGTCCTGCCGCCTGTGTTTCCACTCGGCCTGGGCGGGTGACCTCTGCAGTTTGGTGTGGTGTGAATAGAGGGATCCATGGGCAGTTTCACCCTATTCCCTGAGACTCCTCTGACTGGGGGCTCTGGAAAATCCCCTCCCCAAACAACGAGTTTATGTTTTATATGCCAGCTGCAGTTTGCATGTGGATTCCATTCCAGAGTTTGGGGTGTGCGTTTAGCACCTCTGGGATGTTGCTTGTCCCAGGGGTAGGCCCATGGGTGGTCTGTGGAGTTTGGGGCTCCACTCACCTACAGTTCTCAAGGTCAAGCAGTCTGTGGCTCCATTCACGTCCCTGGTCTCCTTGGAGTAGATCAGATATGGTGCATACTGGTCAACACCATCTTGGAATCCTTCACTTCCTTAATACTTAGTACAACTCTCAAATGGAGAGGGATGATGGGGAAATCCTTCCACTAGAAGTGTCAAACACTTTACTGAATCAGCAAATAGAATTGTAAATGTATAAGAAATACACAACAAAGACTCAGGCATACAACCAACAGACAAATCAGCCCTTCCCAGGGAGCACTCATAGCAAGTTAGCAGGAGATGCATGCTTAGAGATGTCAAACAATTGCTTAAAGAGCAAGGGTAAGATTACAAATTAGAGAATATCAAATCTTGTTCCTTGTGCTGCCGAGTATGGTAGACAACTCCAAATGGCCTGCATGGTCTCACCTCCTGTAAGTCACTCCTTTCAGAAGTTTAGCTCCTAGCAACCCTGTTTCTTTAACTGTGGAGAAACCTACTTCTGAGAAACATGTTTCAAAAAAAAAAAAATGGGTCTGAGTGGAGGCCATACCTACTAGAAGAACAGATAGGCGTCCCATGAACCTTTCCCATTTTCTTTGTTTCCCCAGACCCAATTCTCTGGGTCATCCATATTGCTCCAACAGCTTCCCCTCACCCATTGTTCACTCTTCCTGTGGATCCTACAGACCATCCTCTACTGCCTTTCCTAACTCTGGAAGATACCGCTTTTTAACCACAAGACACATCTACCAGATTACCAGGTACGCTGTCCACTGACCATCTCCATTCTCGTTGTTCCCTCAGACACAACTCACAGGGTCATTTTAGAACTGCAACTGATCATATCCCGCTGGCTTTCCTTTCTCTCAGCCTCCAACATAAGCATGCATTCCCTATGGGGAAAACCAAACGCTGAGTAGGCATTTTAAAGGCAACCTATTAAGGCCACCATATTTCCCATTTGGTCTAATCAGGGGTAAGCATATATACAGATATGGTCTCTGCCTACATGTGATCAAACACATCTGGGGTAGTTGGTTCAAACAAACTTATTAAGGGGAGTGAAAACATGTGGCTTATTATTGCCCAAGAACTACAGCTCCCAGCATTCCAGGAAGTTATGTCCTTGGGCAAGTGGGGCTTACACCTTAACTTTGGCTTTTAAATTAGACCTATAGTTACCACAAACATACATCCTAGATGCCACTGTAAGAAAACAATAACAGTCTGGCAATATGTCTCTACCAGAGCCCAGGTATCATAACACAGCAGGTCCTGAATGTTCCAGTATAGCTGAAGTACAACAAACAGACCTTGAAACCACTATATGAAGATGATAACTGTCTTTTTTTTTTGTTACTATGTATTCTTGATTGTCCGGTCCTGGACTCACTCTGTGTACCGGGCTGGCCTCAAACTCACAGAGATTCTCCTGCCTCTGCTTCCTGAGTGCTGCGGTTAAAGGTGTGCACCATCACCACCTGGCTGATGATAACTGTCTTTAAAGAGGAAATTAATAAATGCTTTATGCAACTCAGAAAAACACAAACAAATATTTGGGAGAAATGACTGAATGCCATAAAAAACAGGAAAATACAAACAAGTAATTGGAGAAAATGAATGAATTCCTTGAAGAAAGCCAAGAATAAATTCACAGTTGAAAGAAGCAAATAAAACTATTCAAGAGTTGAAAATGGAAAGGAAATGATGAAGAGAACAAAAACTGAGGGGATTTGGGAGATTAAAAATCTATGTAAACAAACAGGCACTACAGACATAAGCACCACCAACAGAATAAAAGAAATGGAAGAGAGAATCTCAGGCACTGAAGATACAATAGAAGAAATGGATGTATGTTAAATTTAAAATATTCCTGACAGAGAACATTAAAGAAATCTGAGACACTACGAAAACACTAAGCCTAACAATAATAAGAATAAGAAAAGGAAGAAAATTCCATTTCAGAGGCCCAGAAAATATTTTCAACAAAATTCAAAGAAAAATTTTCTAAACTTAAGAAGGACATGCCTATAAAGGTATAGGAAGCATACAGAACACCAAATATATTGGACCATAAAAAGGTTCCATCAACACATAGTAATCAAAACACTGAATACACAGAATAAAGAAAGAAAATTAAAATTTGCAAAGGAATAAGTCCAAGTAACATATAAATGCCTATCTATTAGAATTATCTCCCACTTCTCAACAAATATTCTAAAACCCAGAAGGGCATGGACAGATATGCTGCATACTCTAATAGACCACATATACCAGCTCAGATTACTGTACCTAGCAAAATGTTTAATTACCATAGATAGAGAAAATAAGATAATTCCATGATAAAGTCAAACATAAATAGCTATCTACAAATATAGCCCTATAAAAAGTGATAGGAAGAAATACAATGCAAAGAAGTTAAGTATATCCATGGAAACACAAGAAATAAATAATCTCACACCAGAGAACCCAAGAGAGTGCACACACACACACCACCACCACTAGCACCAAAAAAACAAAACAAAACAAAACAAAACAAAAACAAAAACCAAAAAACAAAAAACAAAAAAAAAATGACAAAATAACAGAATTTAGCAATCATTTATAATTGGTATCTCTCAATATCAATGACCTAAACTTCCCAATAAACTTAACACTAAACTTTACTTCAGAAAAAATGGTTGGAATGTGCTATACAAAGAAAATCAAGCTGGGAAGCAAGTTGGTGTCATTAGTTTAATATCTAACAAAATAGACTTCAAACAAAAATTTATCAAAAGAGATAGGGAAGGATACTACATAAATCCATGAAGATGACATTTCAAATTTTAATATCTATGCCCTAAACACAAAGGCACACATTTCTGAAAAAGGAAGATTTCTATGACTTAAGTCACACATTGACCCTTATACACTGACAATGTGTGACTTCAATATGCCAAACTCACCAATGAACAGGTCATCCAGATAAAAATTGAACAGAAAAATACTGGAGCTAACAGACATTATCAAATAAATGAACCTAGTAGATATTTACGGAACAAATCATACAAATGGAAAACTGACAACATACTCAGACACAAAGCAAGTTTCAAGATATATAAGAAAGATGACATAACTCCCTACATACTACAGACCATCACAGATCAATGCTGTATATCATCAACAACAGAAACAACAGAAATCTTAGAAACTCATTAAAACTGATCAACTCACTACTGAATGAAAAAATGGGTCAAGACAGAAATAGGAAAGAAATTAAAGACTTTCTAGAATTCAATGAAAATGAATATTCAGCCTATCTAAACTTATGAGACATAACAAAATCTGTGCTAAAAGGAAAGTTCATAACACAAAGAGATTACATGTTAAAAAATGGCAAGATCTCGTACTAGCAACTTTTTTTTTGTTTGCTTTCTTTTCTTTTCAGACGAGGTTTCCCTGTGTAGGCCTGCCTGTCTTGAAACTTGCTTTGCTAATCAGGCTGGGCTCAAGCTCATGGATACACATCCCTCTGCCTCTCAAGCACTGGTATTAAATTTCCGAAAAGCTTCTTAAGGCAAAGAACATCATCAATATAGACAAATAGGCAGCATACAGATTAGAAAAATATTTTTACCAATTCACATCCAATAGAGGTTTAATATCCAGAATATATAAAGAACTCATGAAACTAAATATCAAGAAAACAAATAATTCAATTAAAAACTTGGCTACAGATTGAAACAGAATTATCAATGGAGAAATCTCAAATGGCTTAGAAACACTTCATAAAATTTTCAACATTGTTAGCCATTAGAGGAATACAAGTCAAAATTATTCTGAGATTGTATTTTACATAAGTAGCAACTTATGCTGGCAAGGATGTGGAACAAGAAAACACTTTTTCATTGTTGGTGGGAGTGCAAACTTTTACAGCCTCTGCAGAAATCAATATGGTGGTTCCACAGAAGGTTTGGAATCAATGACCCTCATCTATACCACTCTATGGCATATACCAGAAGGACACAGTATCCTACAACAAAGACACATGCTCAACTATTAATTTTGGCTTTTTTCATAATAGCCAGAAACTTGGAAGCAACTTAGATGTACCCCCAACTGAAGAATTGATAAAGAAAATGTGGTACATTTGCACTGTTAAAATGTGGTATATTTCTCTATTAAAAACAATGACAACAGCTGGGCATGGTGGTGAATGCCGTTAATCCCAGAACTTGGGAGGCAGAGACAGGGGGATTTTTGTGAATTCAAGGCCATCCTGGTCTACAAATTGAGTCCAGCCGATTCAGGGCTATTACAGGGCTATAACAGGGCTATTGTTTAGAAAAACCTAACATACTACTACTAATGATAATAATAATAATGATAATAATAATAATAATAATAATAATAATAATAATAATAATAATAATAATAATGACATTTGCAACCAAATGGACACAACTAGAAAAAGAATCTTCAGTGAGGTAATTCAGATGCAAAAAAGCAAATATGGTTTGTATTCACTTATAAGTGAATATTACCTGTTAAGTAAGTGATAATCATGCCAGAGTCCACACACTCAGAAAGATTCGCTTAAATGTAGGACTCTAGTGGGGACCCATTAACCTCCCTGGGAAGAAGAGATAGAATAAAATTTGAGGGTGGACTGGGACTATATAGGAATGGGAGCAGGAAGGATCAGGTGCAGGGGTGAAGGATGGTGGAAGGAGAGAGAATACAGAGAAAGATACAGCTAGATTTGAGGAACATGGGTTGTGGTTTTAAATCCTAGTTCAATGGAAACTTCCTGGAATCTGAGAGGGTGACCCTAGTGAAGATTCCTAGTAATGGAGGATATGGAGTCTGATATGACCATTTTTTTCTAGGAAGACATGACTGGCAGTGGTTGGAGGATGTGGAGAAAGAGGAACACTCATTCATTGCTGGTGGGAATGCAAACTGGTATAACCACTTTGGAAATCTATTTGGTGCTTTCTCAGAAAAATGAGAAAAGGGCTTCCTCAAGACCCAGCTATTACATTTCTTGGAATATATCCAGAAAATGCTCCACCACACAACAGGGACATATGCTCAACCATGTCCATAGTGGCCTAGCCAGAACATGGAAACAGCCTAAGTGTCCCTTAGTCGAAGAATGGATAAATAAATTAGGGTACATTTACCATATAGAATATTACTTTGCTATTAAAAACAAGAATTCCTGAAATTTGTGGACAAATGGATTGAACTAGAAATGATCATAATAAGTGGGTTCACCCAGACGCAGAAAGAGTCAAATGGTATATACTCACTTATATCTGGACACTAGCCCAAGAGGCATGTCCCATGAAAGTCTTCACTTACCAGGAAAGTGGGACAGAGGGGAGGACATCCTATTGTGACTTTGGGTGAGAGAAGCATGGAATAATGGGGAAATAGAAGAATCCAGAGGGTTCTAGAAATCTATAAGAAGTTTTCATTCTGTCAAATGGTTGGCTGGTGGGGCCAACTGAGATTTCTAAAGAAGTCAAGCTAATGCTAGGAGAAAAAGTCACTTTTGGAAAACTAACAGAGGGGCCCCATTGCTCAGGAAAAGATCCAAATAAGTCACTGAAGGTAGAAGGGTCAAGCTGGTGCCTGCATGGAGGATTTACCCCTCAGTTTTAGTCTCTTTGGCATGAGAGGTACACTGCATGCTATTGATAGAAAAACATGGACACCACCCCAGTTGCAAATCCCTTGATCTAAATTCATGCCCAAAAGATGTTTTAGGGTAATGATGGCACATAACTTGTGGAAAACAGCACCTAGTGTTTGGTTTAACTTGAGGCTCACACTATGAGAGGGATACAATGCCCTACATTGTCTGGAGAGCCTGGAACAGGAGACTGGTTAGGCCAGACACCTAGGGTAGAATCAAAAATACACACACACACACACACACATACATACATACATACATACATACATACATACATATATTGATATCTATGTATATGTATGTATGTATGATTCCTATGTTATTTTAATATATTCATACATTGGTGCCCTGTCTAATTGTTATCAGAGAGGCTTCCTCTGGCAGCAGGTGGGAGCAGATGCAAAGATCCACAACTAGACATTAGGCAGAGAGAGTCTAATTTGGGGGTCTCCATTGGGTCATTCCTTCTCAGAGATGAGGGATCGCCACAGAAGAAGAGGAGAAATGACTGTAGAAGTCAATGGGAAATGGAGACATTAAGATAATATAGCACAAGATTCAACTAGCCAAGGCTCACATGATATCACAGAGACTGGAGGGGCAAGGACAGGGCCTGCATGGGTCTGCTCCAGGCCCTCTGTGCCCATGTCAGTTGTTAGCTTGGTGGTTTTGTGTGACTCTTAAGAGTGAGAACAGATATATCTCTGACTCTTTTGCCTGTTCTTGTGACACTTTTGCTCTTATATGGTTGCCTTGTCCAGATTTTGTATGGAGAATTTCCCTTTGTCTTAATGTATGTATCTTGTTTTATCCTAATTAGCTGTCATCTCTTGAAGGAAAAGGAGGGGGAGTAGATCTGGTGAAGATGAGAGGTGTTGGGGAGTGGGAGGAATAGAGAGAGGGGAAACTGTGTTTGAGATATATATTATTAGAAAAGAATCTATTTTCAATAAAAATTTAAACATCAAGTAATAAAAGAACCTGGATGTATGGCGACTATTTTTACATAATTACATTAAGTGAGATCCCAGCTTCTAGTTTGTAAAGTGATTCCATTGTTCTACAGAAGCTAGCTTCCATGTTGGTTACTTCCATACAGAAAGAATCATGAAGCAAAGAACTGTGATCAGTTTCTTGTTACCAAGAAACTGAGATCTTAAGTTGGTATCTTGCGAAGAACTGAATCTTGCCGAGAATTATGCATGTAGGAAGTGGGTTCTGTATAGTGGAGGCACAACCAAGAATGCAGACATGGCTAATACTTTGTTTAGACTCAACTGAGCAATATCTGGGATTTTGATTCATTAACAAAATGAAATGAAATAATAAAATGTATGTTCTTTTATTGCATTCCAATGTGTGTAATTGTACTTTACATTAGAAGTTAATAGCTTGAGTCATAAAACTTCTAGGTTGATTCAACTGACATGTCATTAATGCATTGTCTTACGATCCTTCAGCATGAAGGAGAAGATAAATCTCGGATTTATATTAAACCCTCCCTTGGCTAGATTAGCATTTTCTGTGTTTCGAATGCCCACTGTTTTCCTTTTGAGACAAGCAGTCCCAGCACTGATGGATAATTCTGAGTCCTGCAGACACCAGATTCCTTATCAATCATTCAAGTTACAGCCAGAAACACTACAAAAAATAGTATATCAAGAGAGAAACTTAACAAATTTCATTGATCACAGTTTTAAGTGATGAAGGAGATTAAAATATGACAATGCTTGGACTTGGGGAAAAGCACCTTTTCTGATGGTTAGTTTCAATGTAAAATGTGATTTGATATAAGTGCAAATAGCCTTCAGGAAACAGAATGATATGGGAATCTATTAAGACCTATTCATATTTTTGTTAGCTTTTCCATGTTCCATTCTTTCTGTGGGGTAAGGGAATTACCTGTAGTGGAATTAGCAAAGGGCAGAATGCTTTGAGTGAAGAAATTCTAATTTCTATGACATGCCTTGAGATGTTGGAGTTTCTATGAATGGTTTGATGTCACAAATAGTTAGGTGGATAAAGGATAAGAAGTCAAAAGACTGCTTAATTTACTCAACACAGCATAGTCTCTCACTGAGCCTTTAAAAGTGAGTTATTAAAAAATTCCTGGAAGTCCATAACAATAAAAGCCAAGAATATGCTCCAAGTTAGTTGATGTAATTTTCTGTGAGTTTATTTATCTTTAACTTCTCCTTACTCAATGTGTTTAGGGTCTAGGAGACTCTCTTTCTTGACAGTGAAAAGTGTGTTCATCTATTTACCTATGTAGGAGTCTTCCTGAAGTTTCACCTTTTCTGTTTATTAGGACTACATTGTCTTTTCTCTCAATGATTTGAATAAAGCTAACAAACAGTAGCAATGACAACAAAATACTATCCACTGGTGTTATGGATAAAGAATAAATCCTTCTATATTATATTTTTTCTAATATTAGATCTTTCATTTTTCTAGTAAAAATTGAGTTATTGCAATACTATACACCACACAGAGGGGGATATTTGACCTGATGAATACAAAGGGTAGGTAAGTGGTCCTGCCATTTTGGAGATATATTAGTAAAATCTGTAAAACCTGTTAACCAGAAGAGTCTTCTCTCTGTTCCCCTCAGAACTTAAGCATACCTCTTCCTGTATGGAGAGAAAGACTGTCATTTTTTCTTATCTGTCTCATTTTTGGAGCTCCTCTTTGATGACCTTTGGTTGCTCACACATTAGCTGTGTGGTAACCATGCATCTCAGTGTCTTCCATTCTCAGCCCTATGGTCTGTAGGGTACTGTGTGCCACTGTTTTCTTATACATCATAATCTCCTTAAGCACATTTTTGAGTGTTACTGGCCTGTCCATTGACAATGTCCTGTATTTTCAGTGGCCTCTACATCTAGCTGCCTGTGACAGTGATTGATCTCTGTCTCTTTCTCTAGACTCTCTTCCAGACATCTCCAGAAGAGAAAGTCATGCTTTGTTACAATGCAATTGTTCCTACCTTCTTCCTATCTTACTTACTTGTGACAGATCACAATAGCTAAAAATTTGGAGCATAGTGTGCAACCCGCACGAAATCAATGGGTCCAAAAGTGTCCTTTCCAGGTGGCTCATTTGGTCTGAATCTCTTCTAGGTTATCTCAGTATCTGTTTTTTTCTAGGCAGCTTGGCTGCTTTCTGCTTCTTTGGGGCTATTAAGCTGCTCTCTGCTTCTTCTTGGCTTCTTGGCTCTTCTAAAAGTAACTCTCAGTCTGAGGGTGGTGGTACAAGCTTTTAATCCCAGAACTTGAGAGTCACAGGCAGGTAGGTCTCTGAATTTGAAGTGACCCTGGTCTACAAAGTGAATCCCAGGACAGCCAGGGCTAGGGGTGAGAGGTGACTCTTGCAAGGCTTTACTGTTCATAGACACACAGGGAGGGAGAGACTTAATGAAGATGGTCAAATTTAAGAATTTCCTGAAGCTATTTTGAGCAATTTATTTGCTGTCTTAATGGCAGTTTCTTGCAGGATGCAGTGTTTTACTTTCCCTAGAACATTTTCCTGTTTCAACTCCTTGGAAATGTCCTTGTCTAAAGCTCCGTCATTTCAGTCTGCCTCCAAAGAGGAAGGCTTTAAACTTAGAGGGAACTGCTACACAACAGAGGGGATGTGGAGACATTCTCATACCAGAAACTATCCCCCACTCTTTCTAAAAACATAAGGAAATTCTGTGCTTTTCAGCAAATCTTAGCTCTCTGGTTAAGAATTTGGTAAAGTCCCATTCTTGTGTGAGTCTTGGTGACTTTAACTCTGAAGGAAGAGATACAGCTGAGCTTAGTAAGAGGTTGACATCAGAGAGAATTGTCTGCACGTATGAAGCACAGAACACAGTCAAGTGTTTGTCATGCTGTTTTTCTGTGTGCTGGAGCAGGAGCAGTCAACTTCAGAAACACCCAATCAGGACACAGACAGAATATGCCATAGGTGCCTTTTGAAAATCTTATATAAATTTCTCTCTCAGTAGCATGCCAGGGTTTTCAGAAGCTGTTAAGTCTTCTTGAGACCCAGGAGAATAGGAAAAAAAAAAAAAAAAAAAAAACAATAATAAAATACAGCTTGAGGCATATATAGCAAATTTCAACCAATGGTTTGTGTTTATTATTTGATTTCTGGTCTCATGCTTCTTTGCACCCCCTGTGGTAATAGTTACTAATTAAAATAAGTACTAAAACTTACAGAATTAGAATACCAGGCATTCTTATGGATGCTTTATTTGTATGTGTTAGGTTATTCTTGCAGTGGCTTTAGGAAGTAATTAGTTAAAGCTGTGCTTTGAGACAATGAACCTGAGTATCAGAGAAATTTAGCAGTTTAACCAAAGTCAAGATTTTAAGAAGTAAGATTTATATCTACCTCACGTACACAGAGGCTACTCACACTGTGCTAGGTCCCCCATGTGACGGTAGCCTTTTGGGTAGTAGTTTCTTAATTTCTGTACTTTTTGTTGTAGTCATTTTCAGCTTGTTTTTGTTTGTTTGTATTTGCTTTGCTTAAAATCTCTCTGACTTTTGGTTAGCATACCTGTATTAGCTGACTCATCTCATCCTCCCAGACACATACACCTCCCTGTGTCTGAAACTTGAAAAGACAACAGAAAAAGAAGAGATTATTTCCCTGGTGCATCTAGTCCTTTGAAGCTGAAGGATGTGGTAGATCAAGGAAGCAAAACTGATCAGTGGCACGGAAGGTCCAGGACAGTATTACAGCTGCCATGGTCATATTTTCATCTACCTTCTCCAACCAGGTCTCAACAACTTCCAATAGTGTATTCAAGTTTTCAATCCATCTATAGTTGTTAGGTGATGGTCTTCATGATATAATAATTTCTGAGAAATCCCTCATAGACACAGCCACACATACATAAAATACTCTTATCTATCTAATCAGACTGACAAGACTATTTATTAACCACAATATTTGTGCAGACACTCAGGACAACTTCTAGTCCTGGCCTCTGCCCATTTTTTCCCTTATGTTTTTATTGAACTTAATTTTATATAACTGTATTTGTTTTTCTTAGCTTATTTTATAACCCACCTATCACATGAATAATTGAGACAGTTTTATATTTGTTTATAAAGCTTTACAAGACAATCTTGAAAAGTGTAAGAGTGTTTTTAAACATCTATGTTATCCTGACTCCATCTTTACCAAAATCCTCAAGTTACTTACTCTTTAGTTCTGTCTTTGCTCCAGTTGAATCTTCATCTTTTCTGCAACTCTGCCTGTCACTGAATCTCCTGACTGAATCCTCTACTTATTCTTCTAACTCATAACCCACAACACCTTACTGGCAGGAAGTCCAGCCTTATTCTTTCTCCTGCTCAGAGACTGGCTGTAAACTGCCTTATTGACATATCAGTGGACAACTGGGATGCAGTGTTTAAATAGCATTTAGGTAAGAGATTCTCAGAACAAAGATTACAGCAAGACATAGTTGGAGGTGTGTACAGAAAAAAGCATTTGAATAACACAATAACTGTATGCTTACATGTTTTGGTTAGAAGGCGTGGCTGTTTGAATGAGAAAGGCCCCCATTGCCTTATATTTGAATACTTGAATTGAGTTGGTGGACATTTTGGGAAGGATTCAATTATGTGGTTTTGTTGGAGGAGGGGTATCAATGGGGTGCATAAGTCTGGAGGTTTTACAAGACTGTGTGCTATTCCCTCTCTGCCTTCTGCTTTCTGATTAAGATGTGTTTTTTTTTCAGCTACTTCTGATGACATGCTTTTGTGCTGTCCTAGTGGACCCCAAACCCCTGAAACATTAAGCCCAGTGGAAAGCTTTCTTTTATATGTTGCCTTGGTCATGATATTTTGTTACATTAACAGAACAGTAACTAATAAAGAAGGTAACTATGACCCCATCTTTAATGTACAAAGACATGGCTTATGTAGAGAGAAACTCAGGCACTCAGCACATTACCTCACAAGAGTCAGGATACTTTGAGGCAAGTTACAGTTGTTTTCCTAATGCTTCAAGTACAAAGTCTAGTTTACAGACATGGAAAATGCATAGTCTATCAACTGTGGCTACTATAAAAATCACAACTGAATGGCTGTTGTAAATATTGTTTTTTTTCCTTCATGAGAATCAGATATTAAAGGAATTCCTGTCTCTTCTGACCACTGTCCACATCACTCTCATCTTTTCTTTTCTTTTGTGGTCACATATTTACCTATCAAATATCTATATCTGTCCTATAAGGATGACTGTGCATGATTTACACCTACCAAATCAACTCAGCAAAACAGTATCACAATAGTCTTAACTTTTTTTCCATCCTTTGTCATATCAAGTACTAAAATTAATTTAAACATCAAAAGTAATAGTCACAGGTCTAAAGTTAGGATATGGTTCTATTTTTCTGTGTCCATCATGAATCATCTCCAAGTAAATAAGCTATCAGTCATTCTTATAAATTAGTCCATCTCAGATGTTCACAACTATCCACTGAACCACAGCATGCATTTTATGTAACCACTAGCATTAGCTTTAGAAAGAAAACCAATTTTAGCCAGCATTATCTATAAGGCACCTTTTACCTTCCCATCTTTAACTATGGTGCCTGTAGCTCTGCAAATTGATGAACAAGGAAAAACTTGAGTCTAAGTGGGTAGGAGGTGTTGAAGTTCATCCTGTGTGTATTTCTGACATGGTAAAAGATATGAATTCTTAATCGTCTTTAAGGAAAAATCTGCAAATACTAGAAAGGTACTTTATTGAGTTTGCTTAAAGCAATGTCATCTTTTTCTAGTATATTCTCTTATTTTACTCTCATATCCTTGCTTCTTGGACTATAATAATCCTAAAAATCTTCCTGAGTTTATATTTTTGACTGTAAGCCTGGCCTTCATGGCTGAGCCATGTGAGGCCACAGTCACCCTGATACCCCCCCCAAAAAAAAGACTCAACAAAAAAGACAATTACAGACTAATTTTCTTCATAAACATAGATGCAAAAATATCCAATAAAGTACAAGCAAACCAAATCCAAGAACACATTCAAAAGATCATCCACTATGACCAAGTAAGCTTCATCTCAGAGATACAAGCATGGTTATATGGCTGATATAGTCCACCATATAAGCAAACCAAAAGGAAAATAAAATCACATGATCATCTCATCAGATGTCAAAAATACTTTGACAAAATGCAACAGCCCTTCATGATAAAAGTCTTGGAGAGAGTAGAGATGTAATGAACATATTGAAACATAATAAAGGCAATTTATAGCAAGTCTAATGATGAGAAACTCACAGCAATCCCACTGAAATAAGGAACAAGACAAGGCTGCCCATGCTCTCTGTATCTATACAAAATGTGAAATTCTAGCTAGAGAAATAAGACAATGTAAGGAGATTGGGGATACAACCTGGGACAGAAGATATCAAAGTATTGCTCTTTACAGATGATATGATAATATACATAAGTTAACATAAAAATTTATAGCAGGGAATAGTTACAGCTGATATACACCTTCATTGATGTGTATGAGCCTAACTTTAAAAAAATCAGCAACCTTCCTATATGAAAATGACAAACAGACTGAAAAATACATCAGGAAAACAACACCCTTCACAATAGTCTCTGACAACATAAAATATCTTGGGGTATCTGTGAACAACCAAATGATAGGCTTGTATGATAAAAACTTTAAGTTTCGAAAAAACAAATTAAAGAAGGTATCAAAAATGGGAAGGTCTCTGTTGCTTGTGGATTACTAGATTTAATATATTGAAATTGACTATTCTACCAAAAGCGATATACAAATTCAATGTAATCACTATCATAATTCAAACAAAAAATTTCCATACCTTGAAAAGACAATTCTCAACTTCACATGAAAAATATCCAGGCTAGCTCAAACAATCCTGAGCAATAAAGAACCTCCAGAGGTATCACTATCATTGATTCAAGTTATACCATGAGTGTATAGTAATAAAAACTATATGATGTTGGTCTAAAAACAGACAAGGGACCAAGGCAACCAAATTGGTGGTCCAGGCATAAATCCACACACCCATGGATACCTTATTTTTTATAAAAAAAGCTAGAAAAACACAATGGATAAAGAAAGCATCTTCAACATATGTTGCTGGTTTAACTGGATGTCTCAAATAGAAGAATGCAAATAGTTCTATATTTAGTTCTGTGGATCAAAGACCACAACATAAAACTAGGTAAATTTAATTGATTGAAGACAAAGTAGGGAATAGGCTTGAATGCATTGGTTTAGGAGATGATTTCCTGAATGGAACACTTAGAGCACAGGCACTAAGATCAATAATTAATAAATGGGAGCACATGAAATAAAAGCTTCTGTAAAGCAAAGAACAACATCAATAGGACAAAAATGATAGCCTACAGAATGGGAAAATATTTTCACCAACTCTATATCTGATAGAAGCCTAATACCCAAAATATATGAAGAAATTAAGAAACTAGATATTAAATAAATAAATAAATAAGCCATTTAAAAATGAGGTACCCATCTAAATAAATAATTCTCTTTAAAATTTTATTTATTTACTTTACATCCCAAGTGAACCTTCTCCCTCCTCTCATCCTCATCCCACTCTCCCGCCTTCTTCTGCTTTTCTCCTCTTCTCCTCATAAACTGGGAACACCACCCTCATAACCTGGCAGACACATCAAATTGCCTCAGGACTAAGCTGAGTCTCTTCCGCTGAGGCCAGACAAGACAGTCCAGCTAGGGGCAAGTGATCTAAGAACAGGCAATGGAGTCCATGTCAGAGATATCCCCTGATCTACTCGTTAGGGGACCCACATGAAGACCAAGCCAATCATCAGTTACATATCCATCTGGGACATAGTTTCAGTCTGTGCCTGCTCTTTCGTTGGTGCTTCATTCTCTGTAAGCATCTATAGGCCTAGGTTAGTTGACTCGTTTGGTCTTCTTGTGGAGTTCTTGTACCCTCTTTGTCTTTCTATCTTTCCCTCCACTCTTCCACAAGACTCCTTGAGCTTGGCCCAATGTTTGGTTTGATCTGTTTCTGTGTGGAGAATCTCAGAGGACAGATATGCTAGGCTCCTGTCTGCAAGCACAGCAGACATTAATAACTAATTATTAGATAATTAATAATTAATCATTAATAATATCAGAGACTGCTTTTCTCCTGTGGAGTGGGTCTCAGGTTGGAGGAATCAATGGTTGATTATTTTCTCAATCCTCTGATCCATCTTTATCCTTGCATTCCTTGTAGGTAGTTTAAAAATCTCAGACATTAAGATCAATAACTAATAAATGGGACCTCATGACATTGAAATGCTTCTGAAAGGCAAAATACACTGTCTATAGTGTAAAATGGCAATTTGTAAAAGATCTTCACTAACCCTACATCTGACAGAGGGCTAATATCAATATCAATATATATATATGTATATGTATATATATATGTATATAACTCATGAAATAAAACATCAACAAACCAAATAATCAAAAAAATGGAATAAAAATTAAAAATCAGGTAGCCATAGGTGTGTGGATTATGTCTGGATCTTCAATTTAATTCCATTGAGCTAAACCAATAATTCTCAACAGAGGAATCTCTAATGGCTGGGAAGCACTTAAAGAAATGCTCAAAATCTTTAGTTATCAGATAGAACTCACAATAATTAAAAATGGCTTAGAAACACTTAACTAGTGCTCAACATTGTTAACCATCAGGGAAATACAAATCAAAACTACTTTGAGAATCTATAGTATACTTATCAGAATGGTTAAAGTCAATAATACAAGTAACACCTCATGCTGGTGAGGATGAGGAGCAAGGGAAACACTCCTCCATTGCTTGTCAGATTAAAAACTTGTACAACCCTGTAGAAATTAATATGAAAGTTTCTCAGAAAATTGGAAATCAATCTACCTTAAGACCCAGTTATACCACTCTTGGGTACATAACCAAAGGATATTCCATTGTACCATAAAGACACTTGTTCAACTATGTTAACTGTGGTTTTATTTATTAGATTTTTTTTCAAGACAGTGCTTCTCTGTGTAGGCTTGGTTGTCCTGGACTCATTTTGTAGACCAGGCTGGCCTTGAACTCACAGAGATCTGCCTATCTTTGCCTCCCTGAGTGCTAGGATTATAGGCATGTTCCACTCCACCAAACAGTGACTTTATTCTTAGTAGCCAAAAACAAAACAAAAAAAATCTAGATGTGCTTCAACCAAAAATTGATGAGAAATGTGTGATACATTTACACAATGAAGTATTATTCAATGGTTAAAAATGTCATTAGGAAATTTGTGGAAATAAATGGAACTAGAAAAAAAATTGTATTGAGTGAGGTAACTCAGACCCAGAAAGACAAACATGGTATGTACTCACTTTATTAGCTGTAAAGTACAAGATGATCATGCTACAATCCACAAACCCAGAAAGGCAAAGTAACAAAAAGGGTTCTAATGATACTGAATAAGGTCTTTAAGAAGGGGAAATAGAATATATTCTGCAGGTAGACTGGGGTAGGTGGTTATGGGAAGAGGAACAATTAGGTGCATCAGGGGTGTGGGAGAATGAGGTGAGAGAGTATAAAAAGAGACAACTGGAACTAGAGTACATTGGTGGGTGGCACTGTGGAAACCTCGTGCAGTAGAAATTCCCAGGATTCTATGAGAGTAACACTGGTAAATAGCAGATTTGGAGCCTGAACCAATGACCATCATCTATTACTAGGAAAGGCTTCCAGTGCTGTGACCAACACAACCACAAAAACTTCAATCTACAACCTGTCCTGCCTTCAAGATGTGCTGAGACAATGGAGGTCACAGGACTCAAGGGAGGGTCCTTGGTTTACTTTGACGTCAAGGTGATAAAAGCAGGCCTATGCCTGATATTGCCTGGGTGACCAGAAACTAGAGACAGGATAATCCAGAGACTCATGCTAGAAAAAAAATCACTAAAATGATTCCTAATGATATTGTTTTATCCTCATAGTTTGGTGTCTAACCAAATTTTCATCAAAGAGGCTTCTTTTGATAGTTTATGGGAGCAGATGCAGAAACCTATAGCCAAACATTAGGAGGAGAGAAAGCCCAAATTGGAGATGTCCATCAGAGGCTTATGGAACTCCACAGAAGAGAAGGAACAATTGTAGGAGCCAGAGGAGTTGGGGACTTCAGGAGAATATGGCCCACAGACACCAACTCATAGAGGCTCATATAGAGACTGAAAGAACAATCAAAAAGCCTGCACGGGTCTGTGCTACATCCTCTGCATGTATGTTGTGGTTGTTTCTATTGTGGGACTACCAACAGAGGGAGGGAAAGTGTCTCTGACCATTTCCTCTGCTTTTGGGGCCTACTGGGTTGCCTTGCCCAGTACTGAGATGAGGGTTTGTTTGTACTTAGCTTTATTGCATCTTGTTTATGCTGTGTTTACTGGATGTCCTAAGAGGAATGCTTTTTTTTCAGAGGAGAAATAAAAGACTAGTGGATCTGGTGGGAAAAATGGGAGGAGTGTAAGGAGGGCAAATTAGTCAGGGTGTAGTGAAAACAAAAAATATATTTAAAAAATTAAAAAAACATATTTTCAAGAAATATGCTCACATTTATATTCAGTCCACTTATAATCCAGACATTTCCCATAATAAAAATAAATAAATAAAGACCTGTTTGAAGAAAGAGCTCATAAAGTTAAAAATATGGGATGTTTTTGGACAATTAATCTAATCTTTGTAATTCTTTATAATTTTCTTCATTTGTGGTATTAATTTCAGTTTCTTGGTTTTATTTGGTATTTCTCATATACAATCTTTTGGTAGTAGGTAAATTACTGGGGAAAGTCTCTCTTCCCTGTGGTAGTTGGATTTCAGTTAAATTCTCATTCTGCCAAGTAAAATCTAATGACTCTTCACTGATTGTGCTGAATACCCGAAGTGACATAAATAATCCCTGAATACCATTTGCTGTGTGAGTGAGTAGTGAGGGTCTTGGATATATTTTACAGGTAGATGGTAGATAATCATTTCCTTTTATTTAACTGGTCTCAGTTTAAGTTGGAAATATTAACTTTTCAGCTCAGCAACTGGAGTTTAATACAGAAGAATATGTCTATAAGCCAAATGCTTTGTGAGTACCAACAATGGTGACTTCAGCTTGACTAACTATGCTCTGTATTTAAACGGTGAAATCCTTAAGGAATGTCTGAGCATATTAGATTCTGTAATTAGAATATTTTTAGAACTAGAAATGGTAAGAAATCTATTCAGTCAAAAAGATTTTATTTCTATTGTAATTCATTGATAATAAAACAACTTTCTCAGTGCCACTGTTGATTTTTGTTAAAGCATTTCCAACATCATGTTGACTCCCTCAGAGTTAGAGTACCTATTAAAGGTTATTATAAAAAGCTTTAATCCATGTTTGCACCTTGAGAAGATTCATGATGATCTTTGTCTACCATTGCCTTCCTTCTGAGTACTTCTCACTGCCTTGTAGTTCCTCATCCTTCAGCTTTATTTCACATCATGTTACTTCTATTTTTATATTCATATTTGTAACGGTAAAACCGAGCTGTCAACTTGATGAGATCTAAAATCACCTGGGAGATGGACCTTTGAGAATGTCTGTGGGATTATTCTTCATTAGGTTAGGTAATTGATGCAAGAAGACTCCCTCCCTTACCCTGTGAGTGGCACCATTTTCTGGTTAGGGTTTCTAGAATGTATAGAAAGGAAAACATTAGCTAAACACAAGCATTCTCCCTTTGTTTCTGGGCTGTAAATGCAATGTCACCAGCTGATTCAAGCTTTTGCTGCTGTGACATCTCACCATGAAGGAATGTAACTTTGAATCATGAACCTAAATTAAAACTTTTCTTCTTCTGAAGAAACTAAGACAATTTATTGAGCTGTGTCTGAGAGTAACTGCTAAACAAAATTTAAAAGAACTTGGGCTTGAAGTCCACTGACATGGATTCAAATGTAAACCCCATTGCTTAAGTTATTTTCCAACCTTGAGCAAATCACTTAACATAAGAGTCAACTCCAACCCCCTTATTTTAAAAATAATTGCAATAGTATTAACAGAACTGTGTTCAAGAAGAGGTAACTGGCAGTATTTGAATCATAACAGATGCATATTATCTAAATTCTAGTCTCCTCTGTCCTCTTGAGTAGAAAAATGAAGAAAACTGAAACAACAGCATACATATTCCTCAGATCAAGGCAAAATAACTAATTTGAATATATGAATATTCATCCCTTGCTATTCATTTCTCAGTGATTCATGGAAATATTTTGAATCAGTGTATTTTCTTTCAAAGAGAAAAAAGTCAGACCAATACTATTTTTTTTTGACTAGTGTCAAAAGTACTTGATATTTAAAAGCTTCTTTATTATTATCATTATTATTTAATTAATATACTCAGATTACATCTCAATTGTTATCCCATCACTTGTATCCTCCCATTCCTCCCTCCCTCCCGCTTTTACCCTATTCCCCTACCCTAAGTCTAAGACCAAAGGGGACCTCTTCCTCCACTATATGGTCATAGGCTATCAAGTCTCATCTTGGTAGCCTGTTTATTCTTTCTCTTAGTGTCACCAGGCCTTCCCACCAAGGGGAGGTGGTTAAATATGGGGCACCAGTGTTCATGTCAGAGTCAGTCCCCACTCTCCACATAACTGTGGAGAATGTCCTGTCCATTGGGTAGATCAGAGTAGGAGTTCGATGTTTACTACTTGTATTGTCCTTGGTTAGTGCAATAGTTTGAGCAGACTCCCCTGGGCCCTGATGCACCCATCACAATGTTCTCCTTTTAGGTTTCTAGGACCCTCTGGGTCCTTTTATTTCCCCATCTCCTATATTTCTCTTACTTAAAGTCCCAGTAGGATGTTCTCACATTTAACCCAATCTTCTTAATGCCTTTTCAAATTCCCATTATGCTTGTAGAATCTTAATTCAGTTTGCTTTATAGACATTTTAAAAATCCTTCTTTAAATAATATATTAACTGTACTTTAGACATATAATATAATCATTCATTTGCCACATACTCAAGATTTTTGTTAAATAAAAAGAAATGCTGGAACTGGCCTTAGCTAAATAACTCTGAAAGGAAGAGGCAGCCCATTGTTTTGGATGGTAATCTGTGGCAGAACAAACTCATTACATAATCAGATAAGGAGAAAAACACAAGACACCAGGGGCCCCACAGTTCTCCATGGATGCTTTCCTAATGATCTTCACTGTAGGTCCTATCTCCTAAACATTCCACTACTTCTTAGAAAGAGTCATTTCAGAAACACAGAATTCTGAAAGGCACTAGTTAAAACTAAAAAACTCCACAATTATAACATCTTAACTCCTATTTAACTCTTAGAGTATATGAAAGTATGTTAATATTCTTTGAAAAACACAACAGCATGTGTAGTAAATCATGACAAAACAATCTAAGAATGAGACCATCAAATAACTCTAGTACCAAAAACAAAATACCCTATATTAATCATCAATGGAATAAAAGAATCTCTGCTATATGTTAGGTTTTAATGCAGTTTATAGAACCCCTGGTTATTTTGTTCAGAATAGAATCTAATACAGGGAATTAATTATCTTTCAATTATTATAAATATGGGAAGAAAGTTCTAATTTAGATCTCTAACATAATATTCAAACACTATGCAAGTGATCAAAATATGATGATTTCCTCTGAGAATGCCCTTCTACCTCAAACACCACAACATTTAGTTATAGGGAACCAGCATAGGCCCCAAGGGTACATGTAAATTCTGTTTGCCTTCCTTTTAGTTTTGCTATGACCCTAAAATACTCCTTCAGAATGGTCTTTTTTAAAATTTGAAAACACACACACACACACACACACACACACACACACACACACACACATTCTGATTATAGCTTTTCCTACCCAACCTTCTCCCAGGCTCTCCCCACCTTCTCACCCACCCAAATCTACATTATTTCTTTCTGCCAATAGAATACAGATCGACATCTAAAAAGAAGTAATAACGAAAAGTAAATAAAAGCAGGGCAAAAAAGACAACAAGAAAAAAAAAAAAAAACCAAAAAAAAAGAGAGACATTCAAATTTACAAACCCAGGAACTCCACAAAAATATAAAACCAGAAACCATAAGTATTATATATAGTGAAGAGACCTGTATGTTTAAAAATTGTACCCACATTTGTGCTGGCCATCTACTGCTGGGCACGGGGTCCTGTTCTTAATTTTGCTTTGTAGATCCAGTGAGACTCCTCTGAAGAAAACTTAAAGTTTTGTGAGTGATATCAATTGAAGTTCACTACTGGGTTAGGAATGAGGGCTTGTGTTCATTTCCCCTGTCTGAGCTGGGACCCTATCTGGCATAGAACTGTGCAGATCTTACAATAGTCCCTGCGTACACTGCCAGTGTCTCTGAGTTCATACGTGCATCAGTCCTGTCGTGCTTGTGGTACATTGTCTCCTTCTTTGGTTACTCTTTCTCATCAAAGCTACTGATGTCAATTGGTCCAACATTTCAGATTGTTCCAAACAGGACTTCTATTAAGACTAAAATTTCTTAACACATAGAGGCTGGACCACAACTTTTATAGCTAACTTGATTAACCATCTTTCTTAATGCCCACAAATTAGCAAGAAGCAACCTTAAGTAAATGATGCTTCATATCCCATAAGGGAGACTGGATAAGTTTTTGGTTGTTTTCTTAAGCTATGCATGTTTATTGTCATTGTGAGATGTTTATATGTTATTAATCATCTAATTCTGAGAAAAAACAAGGTTAAAAACCAGGGATTTCTCTTTCTTTTTCTTTTCTGTATCTTTCTTTCTTAGATATGGAGATATGGGTTGAAAAGAAAGAATGGAGAAATATCGAAAATAGATAAAGGTGATAGGACAAAAGGTAGATTATTGAGTCTATTTCTCAAGTTAAGGCTTTGAATATTGCTCTCAAATAAGGTTCTTTTAAATTTGTTGGTATAGAATTTTTTATATTGATGTAAAATAAGTTTATTTTTGATATATTAATATAAAATTTAAATTTAAGGTTATCCTTGACATACACATTATATAAAAATTAGTGGGTGAGCAATCAGATTCATGGTCATGTCAGATACTCATTTAAATTAACACAGAATATATCCCAGATGTAACAAATAGATATAATTATATAGATAAATTATGTTAAAATGAATAGATAGGTAAGGTCTTCAAAACTTCAGAGACATACAGAACATGGCATTTAAAGATGTTTTATTTGTCTATTTTTTAAATCATTTTAAGAATTCTTTGACAATGAAACACGTCAACTCCTGGCAGCACTCAAAGTACCTCAAAGAAGATGATGAGCATCAAAGAACCTCTTTATGGAGATAGCTGCAAATATGGCAAGCAAGCTTCTTGAGCAAAACATTGCCCTCTCTCATTTCTACCACAGACTGAATTCTGCCTAAAATGGGCAAGGCTGAATGCAGGCCAAATCAACTGCCGAACTCTGCCAAGCCAGGGTAAGCAAGTCTTTAACAGGACTTCACAAACATGTCTACCAGATTCACTAGGCCAGAAGGCTGAAGACGGTGCTGCAATGCTATAAAGAGTTTTGAGTGGCTGTCCAGGCAGTAAACTGTCTCTCACTTTTTATTTTTGAAAGGTGCTAGCCTGCACTTCCTGTTTACTCAGGTAATTGATTTTATCCCTTCTCAAATCTCTGAAGAGGTTGAAGACTTGATTGGTATAGTTTTACAGCTAAGCTTAGATGTTTAGGAATTTTAAAATATTTTAAAGTCTAGGTAGATGTTATATGTTAACAGGTTGATAGAAAATAATTTAGGAACAAAAATTTCTACTCATAGATAGGATAGATACTATTTTCTCCTAAATTGCCAAAGGCATACGGACTGGATATTTAAAATGTATATCTTACCTAATAGTTTTCATAAACATTCTGTAATTATTATTTTATATTAGTTTATTATTGAAAGAAAAGGACTCTTTCTTTGGACCTTCAGGGGGAAATGTTGGCATAATGTTCTTGTGGACTTTGTATACATTATTCTTGTTAATTCAAATGCTGATTTCTCTATCCCACTATCTGGTTTCAATACAGACATTGCACTGTGATGTTTATTCTAAGTATCTCCTGTCTCAAGTTTTTGTAAACATGTCATCATTTGTTCTCTGTACTGCCAACAAAAGCCAACTAGCCAATGCTGACCAATACAAAGAACAGGATAGGACATCCTGGTCCACTGAAGAGTGGAGAAAAAGCAAAAAGACAGGAAAGTTGTACATAGAGAGGACTAGAAAATATAAGGAGGACTGAGCCACACCTAGAATTATCAATAAAAACCAAGTATAATGTGGGAAATCTGAATGGGAGGAAACTATACTAGATTAAAGGTTTAGGATGGAGTAATTATTCCTCAGCACTGTTCTTTAGGCTAATTAAATAGATCCTAGTCTTTATGTGTGGTTATTTGGGCATAAAGCTGATTAAGGAGTAACCACTGACTTGTTAAAATAATAAGTCAACATTAAATATTAATAATTACTCAACATACCCAGAACAGCTAAGTGGCATAGATTGTTTTATTACAATCTATATCATCTGTGGCTCAGTATTCTACTACTATTTTTTATGTATGTATGTATGTATGTATGTATGTATGTATGTATGTATGTGTGTGTGCTTTTTTTTGAGACTGGAATTTACTACATAGCTCTGGCAGGACAGGACATCCCTTTGCAGGCAAGGCTGGCCTTGACCTTGCAGTGATCCTCTTGCTTTCTCCTGCTGGGATCATACATGTGTGCCTGATTGCACAACTGCTTATTAATTTTTGAACTGTAAATTAACTTGGTTATAAGATTTTAGATCCTTTTGTTAGTGGCAGTGGTTTATGTTCTCCAGTGACTCTGAAACATTGTCTCCTTTTAATGTAACTCAGTACTTTAAGTGGATCTTATAACATATCTGTATACTTGGTACTACAAATTTCTATGTGAATTCCCCAGGTTCTCTGGACTTATACATACTTGGGTTTTATAGGAGACCTATAGTTTCTCTTTATCAGATTCTTCATATACATGTCATAAATATAATTAATCAATATGATATTACTTGTGTCAATAGGAACTGTACTGAAACATGAAAAGTTACTGTTTGACATTTAATTTGATTTGGGGTTAGAAAAAAAGAAAGTTCTGAAATACTAGCATCCCGAAGTGCAAGGAAATGTGAAAGCTGGTTTGTCTCTAGGAGAGAATCTATAATACCCAATGAATAGTAATGCCCTGCATTCTGAAATGATGATCTTAACAATTTAAAGAGACAAGTGAGATGGATAAGAAGTTAGGATTATACCACTGCATTATTGTACCAACCCTAAACTTTTGCCTTATTTTGTAGGACAGTGTTACTATGCAGTCAAAATTGCATTGAACTTGTAATCCATCTGCCTCGATTTTGTGAGTGCAGAGACTACATGTTTGTGCCACCACACCCAGTTCAAGAAATGACTTAACTCTTCTAAACATCAGTTTTCCTGTGATTAAAATGTATCTAATTTTTAGAATTATGATTAATGCTAATCATTGTAAGATTTTAGATACTCATTTAGACAAAGCCTGCCTGTGGTTATGATTGATTTTGATGTTTCTTCAAGTTCATATTGAAATTCTTACTCCTTAGGAGGGGCTTTGAGGGGAGCAATGTGGTTAGTACTCTATTCAATATAGATCAAAGAGATCATTTACCCCTTCTGCCAAATGAATACACAATAGAAAACCAGTGTTTATGAACCATAAAGTGCTTGACACATTCCTATTGTTTGTAAGCCATCTAGTCTTTGCTATAGGCTTTGCTATAGTAGCCCTAACTATGATTCCTGCCAACATTTGACTGAAACTTCAGGGATGCAGAGTGAGTGTTAAAGGAGGATGAGGAAATGCATAGAGATGTGTGCTGTGGAACTCAGGAGCACACAGCTAGTGATCATTTGCCCTGAAAATTGTTTCTGGATAAACATTATGGGTCCTCTCCACCTGAGACCAATTTCTCCAGAAGGATAAAAAGCAGCTTACCGCCCAGAACCTTCCTATACTTATCACTTTCTGTCATAGCCTTCCACATGAGATGTCCTAGGCTCTTGGATATGGACATGGCTCCTCTAGTTATTTCCTGCATAGTAGACATTGTATGTTTTGCCCCTTGATAGACATTCTAGAGACAAAGGTGAAACACAGCCTTACCTTGGAAGGATGGAGGTAATAATGATGGAAGGGTAGATTACAGTGTCTGTATTTGGCTTTACAACCATAGGAAGCAAGTGAGCCACCATTGGGATGTTCTGCTAGGAAAGTGAAGGCACACAGCCTTTGCCTTATCAGGCTAGGTACTGTGTGATACACTCTTGTGAAGTTGTGGGGGAAAGTAACACCGACTTCTACCTCTGAACCTGAAAAGCCTTTAGCAGTCCTTCTGGATGTTAGGATACACCATGGCTGTACTCAGGAACATGCTGTGCTTACTAGATAGCCCCACTTATAATGCCAAGTCAAAAGCTAATAGAGCCATGAAAGAAACACTGTCTAAAATCTGTTCTGGTGAGAAAAATATAGCAGGCGAAGGTACACAAGCTTCAGTTGTCCAAGCATCAAAACAGGATAAAAAGAGATTTTCTTATCTAAAAAGGCTGATGACCTTTGGGAAGGTAACAATGAAATCCTAGCAGGCAAAATATTTTGGACAGACATTACAGTACTGACAGCAAAGTTTCTATTTTTTCATGTTCTTTTCAGAAAAAAAAAAAAAAAAGGTTTTCCCAGAGTACAGAGAGAAAGGAAACATAAAACACTCTTAAACAACTTGAGATTATATTTCTGTCATTTCTGTGTGGGGGGCTCTTTATGCAGACAATGAGTTATATAGGAAAAAAAGGTAAAATACTTATTTGTATGAGTGAGTGGCCTGAAATGTTTTATATTGTGTGTGACAACAAAACAAATTACAGAAAGATGTCAGCGAACCTAACATAAGCTGAGGATGAAACAAGTGCTCCCTGCTTGGTACTGTTTGTTGTTTGGTTTTTTTGTTTTGTTTTGTTTTTTGCTTTCAAATAAAAATGGTGAAATGTGTGATCCCTGTCTAGTTAACAAGAGTCAAACAAAGAGCCTGCAGGCAGTGTTGAGTTCTGTTTACAGAGAGAAGGCTCAGCACATCTGAGAATTAATGCTGTGGTTAAATCACACTAAGCAGATCCAATCAATAACACTCTTGATTATGCAAGGAAAACAAACACTCTGAGGACAACCCATCCTTTTGTCTCTGTCCTCATATTAGATGCTTATAATAGGAGTCATTTCTATAACAATATGGAGCTGAAAATTAATAAAACCCTTAGAGGAATTCTTATCCAATTGTCCCTGGAAGCCATTCATTTATACTCAAAGCACATGTGGCTCAGGAAGATGTAAGTTTCTTGTTTTGTCATAAATGGAAAAGTTTATTTTTACTTAGATCATTGTTTGGTGAGTATTTGTTACAATGGTGATGGTAATATATAGCATACTTTTGAATGTGTCATAAACAAAAAGATAAAGTAAATGTGGCAAATGATAATTATTGGATATATGACAAAATGTATGAGTATTGTTTCAAATTCAAAATAATTTGAAACTAGATTGAAAAATTAATTTTTACAAGCTTATATCAAAATTTAGCATGGGAGAGGTTGGATTTTCTGATAGTACTTACTATCCAACAGAGCTTAAGTCAGTAGTGTTATGTACTAAATATTGATACACTCTGGAATTGTGCCAGTAACTATGTAACAATTCTTACCGTTATCTTTAAAAATTAAAGGCAGTAAGATAAGGTATAATAGGGTACCAGGCAGCAGATATTAAGTCATATGAAGTTTATTAAATGAGCATGGGGGAGAAAGAAAGGGGAAAGAGGTACCCCAGAGAGATTCAGAGACAGAGACAGGGACAGTAAGAAGAAGGGGATGGGGGAAGAGTAGAGAAAGAGAGAGAGGAAAGGAGAGAGAGAGAGAGAGAGAGAGAGAGAGAGAGAGAGAGAGAGAGAGAGAGAGAGAGAGAGAAGGTATAGGGTGTAGAGAGGGACCACAAGGAGGGTTTATTCTTTTATATGGCCCTGGGCAGGACCATGCCCCCACAGCACGTAAGCAATGACATCACAAGTAGGATGGTCTGAAGCAGAATGCTAATACTTACAACTATTGTATTGCAAGTGACAATTATATACCACTCAAAAGGTGTATGAACTCCCACAGACAGGTAATAGCAGACCCATTATAAAGGAAAGAAGCATTCATTCTAGGCTAGGTAAAGTGGACCTAGTAATTTCTATATTATCAGATTCAGAATTAGAAAAGGGGGACTCGCTATCACAACTCATGTTACAACAACAAGAATATTTTACTATAGCAGTTAAAAGAGGGAAACTAAAAGACCTATACCTCTATACAAAAGATATGTTAGGCACTGAGTGAGTGGGAGAGTCCCCAAATCACCATCAGTGGTATGATGTTCAATATGAGATGTGCTACATTAAGGTGGATTTTGGGTTTCCTCAAATTTTTGTCTATTAGTCACACAAGATTCGTTTCATGGTATTTCCAGCCACACAGTCACTTGCTCTCTCACAGGCTAACAAAGGGACAGTGTTTCAAGGGCTTGGGGACCTTTTAGAGCAACAGGGTATCTAGGGTCTCACTGGAGGTTCTCATGGGAGAATCATAGATAAGGCCTGTAGAAGCTAGGGACAGTGTGATACCACTAGCCAAGAATTGTGTGTCTTGAAAAATAACCAGCTTGCTTCTGGGCAATGAACCCCAGGATGTGTTAAACAGCAGAGACAATGACTAGCATCCTTGATTTGTTCTTCTTCTCCAAAACAGTATTTTCAGTGTCAAAATATTATATTTAGTTCTTGTAGACTTTTTTTTGTAAAATTTTTTAGTAAATAAAGTAGTTTCTCCTATACTTCATTTCTAAAATAGTAAAATTCACTAATTAATTTGGATTTTTGCCATTTTTGATATGTACTCATTTTTCTTCTTTAATCAGTGAATATGAAGAATTTCTGCAATTTATTTTTAATCTTAAAATTAAAATTATGTATTGCAGTGGTGATCTCACTTGCCTATAAAGTATTATAGACTTTATATATTATTTATTTTGACCACAGTTTGGTGAGAGTTTTCCAGTTTGTGTTCTTGAACGCTAAAGCATGCATATTGTCTTTTTCAGATGTTAGCTTGTCTGTTTTCCAAACCACCTGTCTTGGCTCTGCTTTCTAACTCTAGAGAGTGGAGACTCTGAGATCTACATTCAGAACACAGTTGTTTTGATGTGCTGGATTATTATATTTCTATTCTGTTAAAGATTGTTGCTGCATGCCCCCATCCCAGGTACCTTCCTAGAGAAATAGCCTAAAAATGAGATTTCTCCTTTCCCCCAAATTAGTGGGAGAATGATTCTGCCTTTTATATAGTTTAATGTTTAAGAGGAAATAGCAATAAAATTGCTGTTTATTGAGTGTGTGTCAATATTTAATGTTGAAGTAAAATGAGTGTAGAATTATCTGGTAGAAAGTTGGCAAACCGTTGACTGAATTTCTACCAGTCACAATAAAGGGTTATGGTCGTATCTCAGTGCTAGAGTGATAGCCTGGTATGCTCAAAGACTTGCTTTTATTCACAGCATGAAAACTAAGTAAACAAAAAACTATAATTAAAGTTTTATGTGATCCTTGAGACTCTTTCTCCAAAACTTAATTTTATATTGAAAATATGCAAAGAATAAAGATGAAAGTAAACATTAGTATTTCTTCTTTTTCTTTTTTTTTATTAATTTATTCTTGTTATATCTCAATGGTTATCCCATCCCTTGTATCCTCCCATTCTTCCCTCCCTCCCATTTTCCCCTTATTCCTCTCTACTATGACTATAACTGAGGGGGATTACCTCCCCCTGTATATGCTCATAGGGTATCAAGTCTCTTCTTGGTATCCTGCTATACTTCCTCTGAGTGACACCAGGCCTCCCTCTCCAGGGGACAGGGTCAAATATGAGGCACCAGAGTTCGTGTGAAAGTCATACACCACTCTCCACTCAACTGTGGAGAATGTTCTGTCCATTGGCTAGATCTGGGTAGGGGTTTCACGTTTACCATCTATATTGTCCTTGGCTGGTGCATTAGTTTGAGCAGGACCCCTGGTCTCAAATCTGCCTATCATAATGTTCTACTTGTAGGTTTCTAGGACGCTCTGGATCCTTCTATGTTGTTTTCTCCCATGCTTCTCTAATTTAGAGTCACGATAGGATGCCCTCCCCCTGTCCCAGTTTCCTGGTAAGTGAAGGCTTTCGTGGGACATGCCCCTTGGGCTAGTATGCAGATATAAGTGAGTATATACAATTTGATTCTTTTTGCTTTTGGGTTAACTCACTCATTATGATCATTTCTAACTCAATCCATTTGTCCACAAATTTCGGAAATTCCTTGTTTTTAATAGCTGAGTAGTATTCCATAGTGTATATGTACCACAGTTTCTTTATCCATTCTTTTACTGAGGAACACTTAGGCTATTTCCGTGTTATAGCTATTCTGAATAAGGCTGCCATGAACATGGTTGAGCAAATTTTCTTGTGTGCTGGGGCATCTTCTGGGTATATTCCAAGGAATGGAATAGCTGGGTCTTGAGGAAGCTCTATTCCCAGTTTTCTGAGATAGCACCAGATAGATTTCCAAAGTGGCTGTAATGGTTTGCATTCCCACCAGCAATGAAGGAGTGTTCCTCTCTCCCCACATCCTCACCAGCATGTGGTGTCACTTGAATTTTTGATCTTAGCCATTCTGATGGGTGTAAGATGGAATCTCAGAGTTGTTTTGAATTGCATTTCCCTGATGACTAAGGAGGTTGAGCATTTCTTTAAGTGTTTCTCAGCCATTTGATACTCCTCTGTTGAGGATCTTATGATTCTTTGTATTTCTTCAGTGTCTGTTGTTATGTCTCCCTTTCCATTTCTGATTTTGTTGATTTCAATACTGTCTCTCTGCCTTTAAGTTAGTTCGGCTAACGGTCTGTCTATCTTGTTGATTTTCTCAAAGAACCAGCTCTTCGTTTGTTAATTCTTTGGACTGCTTTCTTAGTTTCTAATTTGTTAATTTCAGCCCTGCATTTGATTATTTCCAGACGTCTACTCCTTTTGGGTGTTTCTGCTTTTTTTTCCCTAGAGCTTCCAGTTGTGTCGTCAAGATGCTTATGTACAATGTTTCCAATTTCTTTTTAAAGGCACTTAGTGCTATGAATTTTCCTCTTAGCACTGCTTTCAATGTATCCTACAAATTTGGGTATGTTGTTCCTTCATTTTCATTGAATTTCAGAAACTCCTTGATTTCTTTCTTTATTTCTTCCCTGACCTAGGTGTCATTTAGCAGAGAGTTGTTTAGTTTCCACGTATGTGTAGGCTTTTTGTTATTTCTGTTGTTGTTGAATTGCAGCCTAGGAGCATGGTGATCTGATAGGATACAAGGTATTATTTCAATCCTCTTGTATCTGTTGAGGCCTGCTTTGTGTCCTATGATGTGATCAATTTTGGAGAAGGTTCCATGGAGTCCAGGGAAGAAGGTATATTCTTTCTTGTTTGGGTGAAAGATTCTAAAGATATCTGTTAGAGCCATTTGACCCATGGCATTGGTTAATGATGTCATTTCTCAGCTTAGTTTCTGTTTCAATGACTTATCCTTCAGTGAGAGTGGGGTGCTGAAGTCTCCCACTATTATTGTGTGGGGATCGATGTGTGGTTTAAGCCTTTTTAGCAGATCTTTTACAAATGTGGGTGCCCTTGTATTGGGAGCATAGATATTCATAATTGTGATGTCATCTTGGTTGACTTTACTTTTGATGAGTATGAAGTGTCCTTCCTCATCGCTTTTCATTAATTTTGGTTGAAAGTCTATTTTGTTCGATACTAAAATGGCTATGCCTGCTTGCTTCTTGTGACCATTTGCTTGGAATATCTTTTCCAACCTTTTACCCTGAGGTAATGCCTATCGTTATGGGTGAGATGTGTTTCTTGAATGCAGAGGAATGTTGGATCTTGTTTATGCACCCATTCAGTTAGTCTGTGTCTTTTTATCGGAGAATTGAGACCATTGATGTTGAGAGATATTAATGACCAGTGACTGTTAAGAGTCTTAATTTTGATGTCGTTTCCAGTCGAGTGTTTGTGTAGTTGTGTTTTTGCCATGGGATAGTCATCTATTTCCTGAGTAGTTTTGGTTGTAGCTTGACCTTTTGGGATGGAGTTTTCCTTCTAGTACGGTCTGTGAAGCTGGATTTGTGGATACATACTATTTGACTTTGTTTTTGTCATGGAATATTTTGTTTTCTCCATTAATGGTTATTGCTAGTTTTGCTGGGTAAAGTAGTCTGGCCTGGCATTTGTGGTCTCTTAGGGTTTGCAGGATCTCTATCCAGGCCCTTCTTGATTTTATGGTGTCTGATGAGAAGTCGGGTGTAATTCTGATAGGTTTTCCATTAAATGTTATTTGGCCCTTTTCCCTTGCAGCTTTTAATATTTTTTCTTTGTTCTGTATGTTTTGCGTTTTGATTAGTATGTGACGGGCAGTTTTTCTTTTCTGGTCAATTCTGTTTGGTGTTCTGTAGGCCTGTTGTATGTTTATAGGCATCTCTTTCTTTAGATTGGGGAAATTTTCTTCTATGATTTTGTTGAGAATAGTTTCTGGGCCTTGGAGTCTGATATCTTCTCTTTCTTCAATGCCTATTTTCGTCAGATTTCTTCTTTTCATGGTGTCCTTGATTTCTTCGATGGTTTGTGTCAGGAGTTTTCCAGATTTGGCATTTTCTTTAACAGTTGCTTCAAGATTTGTGATTGTATTTTCTAGACCTGAGATCGTTCTTCCATCTCTTGGATTCTGTTAGAAAAGCTCACCTCTGTGTTGCTCACCTTCTTCTCTCAGATCTCATGTTCTTGTTTTTCTTCTGTCTGTGTGTTTATAATTGAATCCATTTTCATCTTCAGATCTTGAACTGATTTTTTTGATTTCTTTCATCTGATTGTTTGTATATTATTGAGTTTCTTCAATTGCCTCTTTATAGGTGTTTAGAACTTGATCCATTTTATTCATTCCTTTCATCTGGTTGTTTGCATTTTCCTGAAAAATTTCCAGTTCCACTCTATATGCTTCTTTTATGTCTCTCACCTGTTTGGCTGCATCTTCCTGGATGTGAAGAAGAATTTTATTTGTTTCCTCCATTATCATCCTCATTACTAAGGATTTGAGGTCATTTTCTTGTATTTCCATTGTGTTTGATCTCTCTGGGTTGTTTTCTTTGGGATAGATCAAAACTGGTGACGCCATGGTTTTTTTTTTTTTTTTTTTTTTTTTTTTTTTTTTGCGTATGCTTTTACACTGTCCTTTAGACATCTTGCCGTCTCTGTTTTTCTTGGGTAGCTTCCAGAGTTGGGTGGAGGGAGTCTGATGACAGATTTACTTGTTTCTCATGATTTCCCTAGCCTTGAGGCTCTGATGTTTCACTGGTGTGTATGGCAGGAGGCTATCCCTGTGGTTTTGGAGTCTCACAGCCATGATCCCCAACTCCCCTGTACCGTGTGTCCTGAAATCGTTCTGGGTCTCTGAATTAGTGTTGGGTCAGGCCAAAGTATCCACAACCTTCTGTGTCCCCTGGCATGTCCACCCAGGAACACTGGGCCCGAACTATGCACTGAGCTCAGCTAGATTTTCAGGGCCCGAACCATCTGCTGAGCTCAGCTAGGGACTCTGGGCCCAATCCATGACCTGAGCTCCCCTAGGGACTCTGGCCCCAAAATGCACACAGAGATCATCTAGAATTTTTGGGCTGGGACTGCACACCAAGCTCAGCTAGGAGCTTTTGGTCCAAAGTGCATGCTGTGGTCAGCTAGAGACTCAGGGCCTGAACCATCCACCAAGCACAGCCAGGAATTCTGGAATCGAGCTGCGCACTGTGTTCAACCAGTGTCTTAGAGCTGGGAATGTGCCAAAAGCTCAGCTAGAGTCTCTGGGCTCATCTGTCTGCCAAGCATGGTTAGGGACTCTAGCCCCAAACTGTACGCCAAGCTCTACCCATGTCTCCGGGGCAGAATTGTGCACCGAGGTCAGCCAGGGACTCTGGACCCACACTGTGCGCTGAATTCAGCCCAGGACTCTGGGCCTAAACTGTGTGGAGAGTCCAGCCAGTGTCTCAGGGCCACTGAGACTGTGTGCAAAGCTCAGCTAGAGTCTCCGGGCCCAATCTGCCTTGCAAGTCCAGCTAGGGTCTCTGGGCTAAATCTGCTTGCTGACCTCAGCCTGACTCAGAGCAGCAGAACTGCACACTGAGCTGAGCTAATGACTTGGGCAGAACTGCTCACTGAGCTGAGCTAGCTCCTCGGGTGGAACTGCTTGCTGAGCTGAGTCAGCATCTCCACAGCACTGCACACTAAGCTGAATCCAGGACTCTGGGACTGAACTGTCCACCGAGTTCAGTTTGGGTCTCAAAGCACCTCATGACCCAAATCCTGCCCAGAATCCCCTCTCCCACAGCAACTCCCACCGGCCACCACACCAATTGCCTCCACCAGAGGGCTCAGAGCTGGAAACCTCAGCTGCCGCTGCTGCTGCCACTGTTGCCGCTGCTCCAATCCAAGAAAATCCATGCTCCTCCCGTGTGCAGGGGCACGCAGGTCCTCTGCACCCTGGTCCCTTCAAACCATGGAGCACTCCTGCTGCAGTGGTGTGGGGACCTCGGTGTTCCTGGTTCAGAAATCTGTGCAATTCCTTGAATTGTTTACTGGAGCTTCTAAACATGGTCCACACTGCTCGTCGCCATCTTGGATCTCTCAACATTAGTATTTCATTGAGTCCTTTTGTAACTTCCAACTGATGTCATTCTGAAAGTAGCAGGAATTCCAGCAGTTAAAATATATGGGGATTTTTTCTAGTGTGGAAAAATAAAACAAAGGACAAATTCAGATGGAACAGGGAAGGAAAAAAGGTTTAAAAACACGATGAAGAAGAATGGTACTGAAGATACACAAGTGGAGAATGTGCAGGGAAACATGACTACTACTATTTCATTGGTGGTGGTATGCTTCATGCAACCATAGAAAAACAGTGAAAACTTGGAGGTAGATCATTTTCTAGTCCCAAGGAGTGAGCTTGGGTTGTCTTCTGTGTAGTTGTTATTTATATTTTTCATCTTTACCATGAGCAATGGCTTAAATATAAAAAGAACTTCAATTCTTTTAAAAGGATTCGTATGCATTTTTATTCATGTGTGTATCTATGTGTGTCCATGTGAATGTCTGCAATGTGTGCAGGTCTCTGCTAAGGTCAGAAGATGTCTTCAGAATCCCTGGAACATGAGTTACAAGTGAGCTGAGCATCACCTGAGGTGGGTGCTGGGTACTGAATTCAATTCTCTGGAGGAACAGGGCATTCATTTGAATACTTAGCTGTTTTCATAGCCTCCAACTTGATGACTTAACTTGAAGCACTTTAAGAAAAAAGAAACAACTTTATAAGAAAAAGTCCAAAAATTGAAAATTGAATGATATGCAGAAAATGAGAGAATATAAGAGTAAAGGTGAGGACCGTGGAAACAAACAGAAAGATATTTACTCTAAAGGGAAACAGTGGAAAGGATAAGCCTTAGTATACACAAAACAAAAGCTCCTTATGGAACTGTTGGGGATTTAAGCCAGAATACAGCAAGGACGTCATATAGACTGTGTCAGTTCCATGACCTTATCATGATCAAATCCAAAATCTAAGGTAGATAAGGGACAGTCTTTCCCAAGAGACTATCCCAAGCCAGAAGAAAGAGCAGTGTAAAAGTAACTTTTATTTTCCTGGATCAGCTGTTGTCTGAGAGGCCTTACTGCCTCCTTCTGCTAACCTAGGCCTAATTCTGGAAGCTTGTAGCCTCTGTACAATCTAACCAAAGCCTAGAATGTTTTACCCTCTGAGACTCACAGCTTCATAAGCTCATCCTTTCTTGATCTTACTGAGCTCTGGATTGACTGGTTCAACTCAGTTGTTCTAGCTCAAACTCCTTTCCTAGGTGACTTACTTAATCTGGTATCTCTCTGTGTCCAGAATTTCTCTCCTTGACCTCAAAATAACTCAGCAATCTGCTCTAATCTTCTGGCTTCTTAATTTCTGTCTCATTCCATCTTCATCTGAGTTCTCTCTCTACAACCCACTTCTCTATTACTGTCCTGGTAAAAACTGCCTCCTCTCTTGGCAAAACTACCTTTTAAGTAGCTTCCCTTTCCCTCTCTTCTCTTGAGAGCCGGGCGTCTCCTATTCTGTCATATCTTCGCTGATTTATCACCTTTTCTGCCACTCAATTAGACTTCATTTTCAAACATGTGTGTTTACTTCTACAATCTAAGTTTGCCTTAGTTTGGGATTAAAGTCTTGTACCGCCAAGCCTGAATTTGACCTTTTTCCCCCCTGTGCATGCTCTATTCCAGGCTGGCCTTGAGCTCAGATCTGTTTGCGTCTTATCTTGGATTAAAGGCATGTTTGTATTCCAGACAGATAACACAGACATAGAAGATCTTTGAATGTGATCTCTTGCTAGAACATCCAGGTTCTGAATTAACATTCCTCTATGTGAGCTGTAGCCAGTTAATATCCTCCAGAGTTTGTAATTAAGAGTTTGTAATTAATCTCTCCTGATTTGTACCTTTTGTGGTCTAACTTTCTGTAGGCCTATTTTGTATCCTATATAATTAACAGAATTTTCTCTTTGTATTTTTTCAGGAGCAATTTGGACTAGGCTTAGGGAAGACAAAGACAAAGACAGCTTTAAACAAAAGGTATATAGGCCTTAGAATAAAAAGCTGCTGGTCATGAGAGAAATTCTATTTTAGTAATTTTTCAAATAGGGGAAATTAAAAATCTACACAAGAAAAATAAAATGGAGAGACCACAAAGACAAATGTGTCAGTGAATTGATTGAAATGATAACATGGGTAACCTTGATTTTTTATAAACAAATGAAGGTGAACTATTTATGGAAATTTAGTAGCTATCAAATGCTTAAGAAATTCTGAAAATACTAAGGGTGAAAACTTCTTATCACCATTTAAGTAAAATAGCTATTTAATAAGATTCTTTTCTCCATATTTGACTCAATCTTGAGAGCACAGCAAAAAACAAGTCCACCTTGTTAACTATGGAAACAAAACTGAATAAAAATACTGTATGATAATGTATAGTATTTTCAAGCCCCTGCCAATGATCGGGGTTAGCAGAGGAAAGGAAATTATGACATAGTACACACATCTACAGTGGACATCATTGGCCTGAAAGCCAGGTGATGGACCCAAGCTCTGATGAGAACTCACTTCCTGATCTTTTCTATCTACTAGTGAAATGCCATATCTCTTGATTTGTGGCCCCTTCACCTCTTCCCAGCAGTGGATAGTTATATCTTTCTCATGCATGAATTAATAATAAAAAAATAAAGTAAAAAAAGATCCATATTTGCTTTAGATTTTTTAAAGTATTTTATTAATTTATTCATATTACATCACAATTGTTAGCCCATCCTTTGTATCCTCCCATTCCTCCCTCCCTCCCACTTTCCCACTACTCCCCTCCACTATGTCTGTGACTGAGGGGGACTTCCTCTCCCTGTATATGCTCATAGGGTATCAAGTCTCTTCATGGTAACCAGCTATCCTTCCTCTGAGTGCCACCAGGCCTCCCCATCCAGGGGACATGGTAAAAAATGGGGCACCAGAGTTCATGTGAAAGTCAGTCCCCACTCTCCACTCAATGGTGGAGAATGTCCTGTCAATTGGCTAGATGTGGGTAGGGGTATGAAGTTTACTGCCTATATTGTCCTTTTCTGGTGCCATGGTTTGAACAGGACCCTTGTGCCCAGATCTGCCAATCATAACGTTCTTCTTGTAGGTTTCTAGGCCCTTCTGGATTCTTCTATTTCCCCATTCTCCCATTCTTCTCTCACCTAAAGTCCCAATAGGATGTCCTCCCCTCTGACCCACTTTCCTGGTAAGGAAGACTTTCATGGGACATGCCCCTTGGGCTAGTGTATCGATATAACTGAGTATATACCATTTGACTCTTTCTGATTCTGGGTGAACTCACTCATTATGATAATTTCTAGTTCAATCCATTTGTCCACAAATTTTGGGAATTCCTTGTTTTTAATAGCTGAGTAGTATTCCATAGTGTAAGTGTACCACAGTTTCTTTATTCATTCTTCTACGGAGGGACACTTAGGCTGTTTCCATGTTCTGGCTATTATGAATAAGACCGCTGTGAACATGGTTGAGTATATGTCCCTGTTGTGTGGTGGAGCATTTTCTGGGTATAGTCCAAGGAGCAGAATAGCTGGGTCTTGAGGAAGCCTTATTTCCATTTTTCTGAGAAAGCACCAGATAGATTTCCAAAGTGGTTGTACCAGTTTGCATTCCCACCAGCAATGAATGAGTGTTCCTCTCTTTTCCCATCCTTGCCAGCATGTGGTGTCACTTGAATTTTTTATTTTAGCCAGTCTGAGGGGTATAAGATGGAATCTCAGCATTGTTTTGATTTGTATTTCCCTGATGACAAAGGAGGTTGAGCATTTCTTTAAGTGTTTCTCAGCCATTCGATATTCCTCTGTTGAGAATTCTCTGTTTAGTTCAATTGGGTTATTTAGTTTGGTGGTGTTTAATTTCTTGAACTCTTTATACATTTTGGATATTAGACCTTTGTCAGATGTAGGGTTGGTGAAGATCTTTTCCCAGTCTGTAGGCTGTCACTTTGTTCTCTTGACAGTGTCTTCTGCCTTACAGAAGCTTCTCAGCCTCATGAGGTCCCATTTACTAATTGTTGACCTTAAGGCCTGAGCTGTAGGTCGTCTGTTTTAAGAAGTATTCTTCTGTGTCAGTGTGTTCCAGGCTCTTCCCCACTTTTTCCTCTAACTGACTTAATGTCTCTGGTTTTAAGTTGAGGTCTTTAATCCACTTGGACTTGAGTTTTGTGCATGATGACAAATATGGGTCTAATTGCATTTTTCTACATGTTACACCAGCACCATTTGTTGAAAATGCTACCCTTTTTCCATTCAATAGATTTTGCTTCCTTGTCAAAAATCAAGTGACCGAATGTGTATGGATTCAAGTCTGGGTCTTCAATTCAATTCCATTGATCCACCAGTTATTGCTGTGCAAGTACCATGCTGTTTTAATTACTGTTGCTCTATAGTACAGCTTGAGATCGGTATGGAGATTCCTCTGGAGGATCTATCATTGTATAGGATTGTTGATGCTATTCTGGGAGTTTTGCTTCTCCATGAGAATTGATCATTCAATGTCTTCCAAATATTTTGTAGGTGTTTTGATAGGGATTGCATTGAATCTGTAAATTGATTTTAGTAAGATGGCCATTTTTACTATTTTAATTCTCCTGATCCATGAACAAGGTAGATCCCTCCATCTTCTGATGTCATCTTTAATCTCTTTCTTCAGAGATTTAAAGTTTTTTTTCCAAACAAGTCCTTCACTTGATTGGTTAATGTTACTCCTACATATTTTATATTGCTTCTGGCTATCATGAAAGGTGTATGTAGTTTTCCTAATTTCTTCCTCTGCATGTTTGTCATTTGTGTACGGGAAAGCTACTGACTTTTTTGAGTTAATTTTGTATCCTGCCAATTTGCTGAAGGTGTTTATCAGCTATAGAAGTTCTCTGGTGGAATTTTTGGGGTCACTTATATACACTATCATATCATCTGCAAATAGGGATAATTTGACTTCTTCCTTTTCCATTTGGATCCCCTTGATCTCCTTTTGATGTCTTATTACTCTGGCTAGAACTTCAAGAACTCTGTTGAAGAGATATGGAGGAAGTGGGCAGCCTTGTCTGGTCTCTGATTTTAGAGGAATTTCCATGAGCATCTCTCCACTTTGATGTTGACTATTGGCTTGCTGTATATAGCCTCTATTATGTTTATGTATGTGCCTTGTATTCCCGATCTCTCCAGAACTTTCAAAATGAAAGGGTGTTGGATTTGTCAAATGCTTTTTCTGCATCTAAGGAGATGACCATGGGGTTTTTCTCTTTCAGTTTGTTTATACGGTAGACTACATTGATGGATTTCCATATATTAAACCATCCCTGCATGCCTGGAATGAAGCCTACCTGATCATGGTGAATGATGTCTTTGATATGTTTTTGTATTCATTTTGCAAATATTTTATTGAGTATTTTTGCATCAATGTAGATAAAAGAAATTGGTCTGAAATTCTCTACTTTTGTTGGGTCTTTGTGGAATTTAGGTAACAAAGTGACTATGGCCTCATAGAAGGAATTTGGTAATGTTCCATCCATTTCTATCTTTTGGAGTAGCTTGAAGAGTATTGGTTTTAGCTCCTCTTTGAAAGTCTGGTGGAATTCTGTGTTGAAGCCATGGAGCCGTGGGCTCTTTTTTTTGGGGGGGGGGGAGACTATCAGTGATTGCTTCTATTTCTATAGGTGAAATAGGGCTATTTAATGTGTTTATCTGATCTTGATTAAATTTTGCCAAGTGGAATCAGTCGAGAAAACTGTCCATTTCCCTTAGATTTTCAAATTTTGTGGCATACATGTCTTTAAAGTAGGTTTCTATGATTTGTTATATTTCTTCATCATCAGTTTGTATGTCTCCCTTTTCATTTCTAATTTTGTTGATTTGGATAGTGTTTTTCTGTCCTTTAGTTAGTTTGGCTAACAGTTTGTTTATCTTGTTGATTTTCTCAAAGAACCAGCTCCTGGTTTTGTTGATTTTTTGAATTGTTCTCTTTTTTTCTAACTTTTTGATTTCAGCCATGAGTTTGATTGTTTCCAGACTTCTACTCCTCTTGTGTGTTTCTGCTTATTTTTTTCTAGGGCTTCCAGACGTGTTATTAAGTTTTTTTGGTGGGATGTTTCCACTTTCTTTCTAAAGGCACTTAGTGCTATGACTTTTCCTCTTAGCACCACTATCATTGTGTCCCACAAATTTGGGTATGTTGTTCCTTCATTGTCATTGAATTTCAGGAAGCTATTTATTTATTCCTTTATTTCTTCCCTGACCCAGGTGTCATTAAGTAGAGAGTTTGTTTAGTTTTCATGTGTGTGTAGGCTTTTTGGTATTTCTGCTCTTATTGAAATACAGCCTTAGACCATGGTGATCTGATAAGATACAAGGTATTATTTCAATCTTCTTGTATCTGTTGAGGTTTGCCTCATGACCTACTATATGATCAATTTTAGAAAACGTTTCATGGGGTCCTGAGAAGAAGGTATAATCCTTTGCATTTGGGTGAAAAGTTCTCTAGATATCTGTTAGATACATTTGATTAATGACGTTGGTTATTTCCCAGCTTAGTTTCTGTTTCAAAGACATATTCTTCAGTGAAAGTGGGGTGCTGAAGTCTCCCACTATTAATGTGTGGGGATCAATGAGTGGTTTAAGCTTTTTTAATAGTTTTTTTTTTTTTTTTTTTTTTTTTTTTTTTTTTTTTTACAAATGTAGGTGTCCTTGTATTAGGAGCATAGATGTTCAAAATTGTGATGTCATTGTTCTTGAGTTTACCTTTGATGAGTATGAAGTGTCCTTCCTCGCCCCTTTTGATTAATTTTGGTTTAAAATCTATTTAGTTAGATATTAGAATGGCTATACCAGCTTGCCTCTTGTGGTCATTTGCTTGGAATATTTTCCCCCAACCTTTTATTCTGAGGTAATGTCTGTCCTTGTGGGTGAGATGTTTTTCTTGAATGCAAAAGAATGTTGGGTCATGTTTATGCACCCACTCAGTTAGTCTGTGTCTTTTTATTGGGGAATTGAGATCATTGATGTTGAGAGATATTAATTACCAGTGACTATTAAGTTCCTTTATTTTTGCTGTTTGTTACAGTTGAGAGTTTGTGAGGTTGTGAATTTTGCAGTGGTATAGTTACATATTTCCCATGTAGTTTTGCTTGTAATTTTACCTTTTGGGGTGGAGTTTTCCTTCTAGTAACTTCTGTAAAGCCAGATGTATTGATAGGTACTGTTTGAATTTGTTTTTGTCATTTAATATCTTGTTTTCTCCATCAATGCCTATTGATAATTTCACTGGGTATAATAGTCTGGCTTGGCATCTGTGTTCTCTTAGGGTTTGCAGGACCTCTGTGCAGTCCCTTCTGGCTTTAATGGTCTCTGCTGAGAAGTCAGGTGTAATTCTGATAGGTTTGCCATCGTATGTTACTTGGCCTTTTTCTCTTGCTGCTTTTAATATTTTTTCCTTGTTCTGTATATTTTTTGTTTTTATTATTTTGTGGCGGGAAGATTCTCTTTTCTGGTCTATTCTATTTGGTGTTTTGTAGGCCTCTTGTATGCTCATATGCATCTACTTCTTCAGATTGGGGAAAATTTCTTCTATGATTTTGTTAAAGAGATTTCCTGGGTTGTGGAGTTGGGTGTCCTCTTTTTCCTCAATAACTATTATTCTCAAGTTTCATCTTTTCATGGTGTTCTTGATTTCTTGGATGTTCTGTGTCAGTAACTTTTCAGATCTAGCATTTTCTTTGACGGTTGTTTCAAGTTCTATGATTGTATCTTCAAGTCCTGATATCCATTTCTCCATTTGTTGGATTCTGTTAGATAAGGTCACCCCTGTGATGCTTGCTTTCTTCTCTGAGGCCTCTCGATCACGTTTTAATTCTGTGTGTTCCTTTATCATAGCTTCCATTTTTATCTTCAGATCTTGGGCTGTTTTATTGATTTCCTTCATTGGGTTGTTTGTATTTTTCTGAAATTTCCAGTGCCTCTCTATATGACTCTTTTATGTCCTCAACCTGCTTAGTTGCATCCTCGTGCATTTGTTTACAGATTTTATTAGTTTCTTCCATTATCATGTTGCTTACTAAGGACTTGAGGTAATTTTCTTATATTTTGATTGTGTTTGTGTTCTCAGGGTTGCTTTCTTTGGGATTGCTGGGATGTGGTAATGCCAAACTGTTTTGGTTTTTGTTTGAATTTTTTCTCTGTCCTCTTGTCATTTTGGTGTCTTTGATGTTGGGAGGTAGCTTTTGGTGTCTTTCACTGGTTGAGAGTGGATAGTTGGTGAATGGTTATAGGTCGCGTGGCCTTGCCTGTGGGGATCATGGAGTATTTCCCTGGAACTGGCAGGTGATCTGGTTTCTACTCCTGGAGATTGTGCTTTATACCTTAAGCTCTGGACTGAGTCAGCAGAAGTAGGTTTCTGTCTGGACCCTTTCACTTTACTGCTGTAGTACAGATTAGCTGTTTTGGTACTTAGAAAAAGGTCAGCACACAAGATCTCTGCTTGGGTAAGTTGGTCCCAGCTGCCTGTCTTTCCTGTTGCTTTGTAACAAAGACCTCAGGTGGATCAGGTCTTCTGAGCTGTAGCTGCCTTTTAGTTCCACCTCTAAACACTGCAGAGGTGTCCAGCCTCTCCAGAGAGCATACGAGATCCTGCCGGGCCTATGGAAACTGATCCAGTTAGGATCTGTCTGTTGGGGAAGACAGGATCAGTACACAGTGGCCCAGAGATAGGACCGTTTTAAACTGCAGCAAGCTCCAAGCTGCCTGCACCTTCTGTGACCCTGTAGCTGGATCATTCACAGATCCTTGGAGCTGTAGTAACCTTTTAGCTTAGCAATTAGATACTGCAGGGGTGTCCAGCCTCTCCCAAGACCATTGGTGATCCTGGTGGGCCTGTGGGAGTTGATCCAGTAAGGCTCTGTCTGTTGGAGAGCACAGGATCAATACACAGTGGCCCAGAGGCAGGACCATTTCAGACCGTGGGCAGGCTCCAAGGTGCCTGCATTTTCTGTGACCCTGTAGCCGGGACCGCTCACAGATCCTCAGAGCAGTAGTTGCCTTTTAGGCCAGCAATTAGACACTGGACAGGTGTCCAGCCTCTCCCGAGAGCATGGGAGATCCTGCTGGGCCTGTGGGAGCAGTGCAAGCTGGGTTCTAACTGTCCCTGTTTGCAGGCTCAGTCCATTGTGTCCAGTTCTAGATTGGGCCCAGGTCAACCCATGAGCTGCATGCCCACTCTCGCTGTTTTTGGTGGGCCCCACTGTCTGTGTTTCTACTCCGTATGGGGGACCTCCGCAGTTTGCATGGGGTGGCTGGAGGGATCCAAGGTTAGTTTCACCCTATTCCCCGAGACTCCTATGGCCCAGGGCTCCAGTATACCACTGGCCCACACAGTGAGTTTGTGCTTTATAGTCCAGCTGCAGCCTGCAGGTGTGTTCCATTCGAGCATCTGGGTAGTGGGTTAATGATCTCCAGGCTATTGTTTGTCCTGGGGCCAGACCCACCGTTGGTCGGCGGATTTTGGGACCCCACTCACCTACAGTTTTTTAGATCCAGCAGTCTATGGCTCCATTCAAGTGCCTGGTCTCCATGCAGTAGATCACATATGGTGCATATTGGTCGATACCATCTTGAAAACCCCTGTTGCTTTAGGTTTTTGATTATTTACTTACTCTCATTTGAAATATTTAATTATTTTAGGGCACATGAGCATGTGTGTGTGTGTGTGTGTGAGTGTGTGTGTGTGTGTGTGTGTGTGTGTGTGTGTGTGTGTGTGCGCGCGTGCACGCATATGCCTATGTGTGTGGGCATGTGGATGTTATGAAATGCCCATAGAGATCAAAGTAGACCTGTGGGGTCAGGCTTGGAAACAGGTACTTTTATCTGCTTGCCCCTTAAGTTTTTGTTGTTGTTTGCTTAACTTTTAAATATTATTTTTAATAGTTTTTCATTTATTGTCTTTACATACTGTTCGTAGTACCCTCCTTCTTCTCCTCTCAATTCCACCCTTCCTTCTACTTCCTCCTGTGTTCCTCAGAAAAGAGGAGCCCCCTTACTCATCTACCCCAACTCATCAAATCACATCGAGACTGAGTTGCCTTCTTCCTCTGAGATTTGGTGAGGCAGTCCCATCAGGGGAAAGTGATACAAAAGCAGGCTGCAGAGTCCATGTCAGAGACAGCCTAGATCCCTGTATAGTGGATCCACATGAAACCTGAGCTTCCTCTCAGCTAAATCTATGTAGAGGACTAAGGTCCAGTCCATGTATGGTCCTTAGTTGGTGCTTCAGACTACACTGGACCCTCTAGGTTCTGGTTAGTTGATTCTGCTGGTATTTTTGTGGAGCCCTTACCACTTCTAGGTCTTTTTATTTTCCTCCCCCAATTCTTCCACTAGATTCTCTGTGCTTTGCCCAATGTTTGGCTGTGAGTCTCAGCATCTGCTTCAAACCACTGCATGTGTGGAGCTTCTCAGAAACAATTCTGAAAGTCTCTTCCCTGCAATCAGAGCAGAGTATCCTTAATAGTGTCAGGGATTGGCTCTCTTCCATAGGATGGGTCTTGTGTTGCACCAGGCATTAGTTGCATTAGTTGGACATTCCCTCAGTCTCTGCTCTATCTGTTCCATATTTATCCCTGCATGTCTTATAAGCATAGCAAGTTTTGGATCAAAGGTTTTGTGAATGGGTGGGTGTTTTTCTCCCTCCTTTAGGAATCTTGTCTAATTCGCTTCAGTGGTGTTCTCTTCTGTCTCCGTGGCCTCTGATACTAGGGGTCTCAGATATAGTTCCTCTCATATCCTTCCAGAGATCTTTTCTTACTTAGGTCTCCAGTGTGTCACAGAGATACTACCACAGAAAGTTTCTCTTTTCTTTTCGGGTATTCTGTCCTTTCACCCCTTGTCTCCCCAGATATGATCACCACTGTTATTTCTCTCTAAAACCCCTCTCCTACCTTGTTCCTTCTCTTCAACCAGTACCTCTCTGTGTTCTATTCTCCCTTTTATTGATACACAAGCATCCTCTTTTGGGTCCTGCTTGTTATCTTCTTTGGGTCTGTGCATTCTAGTATGTTTATGATGTACTATATGGCTAAAATCTGCTTATAAATGAGTATATACTATGTCTTGTTCTGGATATGGGTTAACTCACTAAGGATGATATTTTCTATTTCCACCCATTTGCTTGCCAATTTCATGACTTCTTTGATTTTAAGAGCTGATTAGTATCTCATTGTGTAAATGTACCCCAGTTTTTCTATCCATTCTTCAGATGAGGGACATCTAGGTTGCTTCCAGATTCTGACTATTACAAAAAAACGCTGCTATGGTGGAGCATCATTTGGGTGTATATCCAGGAATGGAATATCTGGGTCTTGAGGTAGAGCTATTCCTAGTTTTCTGAGAAATTACCAGATTGCTTTCCAAGGTGGCTGTACAAGTTTGCACTCTCACCAGCAATGGAGCAGTAGCCCCCTCCCTCCACATTTTCACCAGTAGGTGCTCTCACTTGAGTTTTTGATCTTATCCATTCTGGCAGGTATACAATGGAATCTTATTGTTGTTTTGATTTGTGTTTCCCTTATGAGTAGAGCCATTGCACATTTTTAAAAGTGCTTCTCAGCCATTTGCTATTCCTCTACTGAGAATTCTCTGTTTAGCTCTGTGTGCCATGTTTTAACTGGATTATTATTTTTTCATGTTTAATTTCTTGAGTTCTTTATATGTTCTGGATAGTAGCTATTTTTTAAATGTAGGATTGACGAAGATCTTTTCCCAATCTGTACACTGCCCTTCCATTTTATTGACAGTGTCCTTTGCCTTATGGAGTTCTTCAGTTTGAGGAGGTCCAGTTTATTAATTGATGATTTTAGGACCTGAGCTGTTAGTGTTCTGTTCAAGAAGTTGTCTTCCTCTGTTAATAAATTCAAGGTTCTTCCCCACTTCCTCTTCTAATAGATATAGTGTATCTGGTTTTATGTCAAGGTTTTTGATTCACGTGGACTTGAGTTTTGTGTCAGGTGGTAAATAAGGATCCATTTCATTTTTCTACATGTAGACATTCAGTTAGACCAGCACCATTTGCTGAAGATGTCTTTTTTCCATTGTATGGGTTTGGTTCCTTTGTCAAAAATGAAGGCATATGGATTCATTTCTCAGTTTTCTATTCAATTCCATTGATCAACTAGTCTATTTCTGTGCCAGCACCATGCAGTTTATATTTCTATTGTTCTGTAATACATCTTGAAGTCAGGGCTGGAGACATCTCCAGAATTTCTATTATTGTATAGGATTGTTTTAGCAATTGTGGGTTTTTTGTTTTTAAATGTGAAATTTAGAATTGTTCTTTCAAGGTCTATAAAAATTCTGTTAGTATTTTCATGTGGATTGCATCAAATCTGTAGATTGCTTTTAGTAAGATGGCCATTGTTATGATGTTAATCCTACCAACCATCCCAATCCCTGTAATAAGCATGGGAGATCTTTCTATCTTTTTATATCTTCCTTGATTTCTTTCTTCAGAGACTTGATTTTCTAGTCATATATGTCTTTGACTTGCTCTGCTATAGTTACACAATGATACTTGTATTATTTGTTACTATCTTGAAAGATGTGGTTTCCTTAATTTTTTTTTTGTATACAAGAAGGCTATGGATTTTTGAATTAATAGTGTATCCAGCCACTTTGCTGAATGTGTTTATTAGCTTTACTAGTTCTCTGGTGGAATTTTGGAGACACTTATGTATACTAGCATATCATCTGTGAGTTGAGATGCTTTGACTTCTACCTTTCCAGTTTGTATCCCCTTGGTCTCATTTACTTGTCTCATTATTTCTACCTAGAACTTCTAGTATTACATTGAGATATAGTGAGAATGGGAAGCCTTGTCTTGTCTCTAATTTAAGTGGGGTTGCTTTGCATTTATCTCCATTTAATTTGATGTTGGTTATTGACTGGCTGTAGATAACCTTTGCTATGTGTCAATATGAGCTTCTATCCCTGATCTCTCCAATATTTTTATTGTGAAAGTGTGTTGGATTTTGTCAAAGGCTTTTTCTGCATCTAATGAGATGATCATGTGTTTATTTTTCTTTCAGTTTGTTTATATGGTGGATTACATTGATGGATTTTTGTATGGTAAACCATCTCCCTGCATCCCTTGGATGATACCTACTTAATCATGGCAGATGATGCACTTGATGTGTTTTTGGATTTTGTTTGCCAATGTTTTATTGAGTATTTTTGTATCAATGGTCAGGAGTGAATTTGGTCTGAAATTCTTTCTTTGTTGAATTTTTGCTAGTTTAGGTATCAGAGTGACTGTGGTCTTATAGAAAGAATTTGGCTATGGTTCTTCTCTTTCTATTTTGTGGAATACTTTGAGCAGTTTTGGTGCTTGAAAAATTTAGTACAACTCTATGATAAAACCATCTTGCCTTTTGCTTATTTGGTTGGGAGATTTTGATGACCGCTTCTATTACCTTAGGGGTTATAAGACTGTTTAACCTGTTTATTTAATCTTGATTTAACTTTGATACATGAAATCAATCAATTAAATTATCCCTTATCTTTAGATTTTCCATTTATGAGATTTTCTTGAATTTTGTTTTCTTTACTGAGTCTATTTCCATTTTCAGGCCTTGAAACGTTTTATTAATTCCTTTCTTCTGTTTGATTGTATTTTCTTGTTTGTCATTAATTGCCTCTATATGTTTGATACTATTTTGCTGCATTTCTTTGAAGGATTTGTTCGTTTCCTTTTTAAAGGCCTCTATTTGTTTAATTGTATTTATCTGTATTTCTTTGTATTTCCTCTGATTTATTTATTTTCTCATTAAATTCCTCTAACATCTTCATAAGCATCTATGCTTATAATTTCATTTTCTCATGTTTCAGATGCATTAAAATATCCAGTTTTTTTGGAGGTTCTGGTTAAGCCATATTGCCCTGCCTTTTACTATGTTTTTCTACTGGCCTTTAGCCATCTGGTTGTCCATAGAACTGGCTGTTTGTTACCAGAATCTGCTGATTTTCTCCGGCATTTGTAATCTAGTGAGGCCATGCCAGTCTTCTCAAGACAGCTAGTAGATCTCCACTGGAGGCTGCATCTGCATGTTTCTAAGGTTCAGAGTCCTCTTCAGGATGGCTAGGAAAGTCTAGAGGAACATGAATGGGTATGTTTCAGAGTCAACAGTATAGAGGAGTTTCTTACAGAGCAGACATGGTATTACCCCAGTCTCCACCATCTTTGACCCGGGACTCTGTATGCTTCTATTATCCATTCAGTTTCCCCTGGAGGACCAGTGGGGCTGTGCAGTGGAGGTAAGGGTGCTGTCCCAGGTATCCAGGAGTTGATCCACAGTCTCTGACCTTCTGTTACTCAGATATGGTACACTCTGTGTCTTGGGAGCCATGTTTCCTTCTTTCATCCTTCCATGTCTTCTAGAACTTTGACAATGTTTTCAACATTATATACTTTCCAATTGTCTCCCACAGTAGTGAAGTTCCTGTATGTCTGTAGCATCACATCTACGTACAGACTCTTCTGGTAGGTATCCAGCAAAGCCCACTTTTCTGGAGTGAAATATACATGCACATGTTCATATGTCTCTGCATTCTGAGCTCCCCTCACAGCACACAGCAGCAGTGCTCAGATCACATAATACTGAAGCATGCGAGCTTGCTCATCTATAGAGTGTACCATGGAACTCTGAAGATCACTCCTTATTTGCTTACTATTTATTTATTTATTTTGATTTGTAATTGAACATTTTTTATGTATACATTTATATTATTACACATATATACAATAAACTATCTATCGCAAGAAGAACCATGACACAATCAGGAACTATATAAATGTTACATTCTTAGTGTTTTGGCTATTTGTATTTGACAACCTTCAAAAAAAACTTTGCTATCTCGATGCGTCTAAAATTCTGAATGTAAATCAGTCTCCATCACATCTTGTCATTATCAATTTAAAACATCTATCTAGACCTAAAATCATTTTAACCACTAAACAGCTAAGCTTCATTGTGAAACTAAGCTACCTGGTCTACAACCCCATCAGAAATAAACTTGATTACCTGAGTATGCCAAGAGTGCATGTTAGTAGCTTTCCAAATGAGAAGATAACAGAGACAGTTTGCTACCCAAATAGTCACCCAAAATTCTCTATAGCCCAAGAAAGCAAGCAAAAACCTACCTGATCCCCTTATAGGAAATGGAGTGTCATTTCTTAAGGTTTCTTCTGGCTTATTTGAGATGAATAATATTTTTATAATGGCTCCAAATAATTAGGAAATGGTTAAACAAGCTAGGAATATAATTTGTGGTCCTGTTTGCTTACTTTTAAGTAATTAAAATGTAACACACAGATATAACTTAATGATTAGTCCTCATCCCATATAATGACTAGCTTTGTCTTTCAGAAGGTGAGTTGAGTTCCACATTCAAAATAGTGGTCAATAGATGTAAGACTGATACTAAAGCTAATTTTGGAACTTCTGTAGTGTCATAGCTGAAAGATGCTGGAGCCAGGCTAAAACATAAAAATCTAAAACACAAAAAGAAAATAAAATAAGTCCATGTTTGCCATTTCAGGGCTTCTGGGGTATACATGGGGGACATCTGGATAATGCTACACAAATATTATCTAGAAATATTATTTTTATTTGGGTAATTTCTAAGTGGAGAAGATGGAAACAGAGATTCTTCTTGGCTCTCCCAAAGAACCCTCTACATTATACAAAGAAAACCGAAGAAATGAAACATATTTCCATGTATACATTTCCTTTAGATTGTGTGATTTCCTACATAACTATTTTGTCTGATTAGCATTGGCAGTTTTAGCACACACATATGACACAGAGGACCTCCTAAAATGTCTTACATGAAGGGGTACATTGAAGTCAGGAAGGAGGACTGCTAATTCAGTCAGCCTTTTAAGGACAAGCTGCTTATAAGGCATAGAGTGAAAACAGACTGAGTATTAAAACATCTTGAGTGAGAAACTGTCATGAGTTGGGTCAAGTAGCTGCACTGTTCAATGGTATGGAAACTTAAAAAAACTTTTTAGACATTATTTATTTATTTTTATGCACATGTCTACTCATTGTAGAAAATTATGGTTTTTCATTACATTTCATACATATATATCATACACTATTCTTTTCTTTCTTTTTTAAAATTTATTTTTATATATACATTGATATTATTCCACATATATACAATAAACTACTATAGCAAGAATAACCATGACAAAATCAGGAAATATATAAATGTTACTTCTTAATGTTTTGGCTATTTGTACTTGACAGCCTTGAAAAAAAAACATCTTTCTTATCTTGGTGTGTCTAAAATTCTGAATGAAAATCAATCTCCATCACATCTTGTCATTATCAACTTAAAACACCTATCTTGACCTGAAAACATCTTAATGCCTGAACAACTGAGCTTTATTGTGAAACTAAGCTACCTGGTATTCAACAACATCAGAGACTTGAGAAGAAATAAACTTGATTATCTGAGCATGCTGAGAGTGCAGGTTAATAGCTTTCCAAACGAGAAGATGACAGAGCCAGTTTTCTACCTGGATACTCACCAAAACTATCTATTATTTTAGAGCATCTTGTTCAACCTTCTGGCCCAATATATGACAGACATATTTGTGAGACAGGAACTGTTGAGGATTTGCTAACCCTGTCTTGGCAGAGATTGTCCTTTGACTATGCCTGAGTTCAAGCTTGCCCTTTTTTAGTCAGAATTCTGTCTGTGCTAGAAATGAAGACATTTTGCCTAGTGGCTTGGCTGACACATTTGAAGCTATCTCCATAAGGAGATTCTCTGATGCTCAGCATCCTCTTTGAGATAGGCTGGGTATTGTCAGAAGTTAACCTTTCTCATTGTCAGTGAATCTTTAAAATAATTAAAAAAAATAATGCTATATTCTGCATGTCTCTGAGGTTTTTGAAGACCTTATCTAACTATCCTACCTTATCTTTCTGTAGAATCATATCTATTTGCTTCACCTAAGATGTATATTCTTGTGATAAAATTAGACTAGTGATTGATATGACCATAATTTGATCAGCTAACAATTAACTTGTATAACTCATTTATTGTAGGCAGCCTGCAATAGCACTTTCAATGTATTGGAATTAAACCTTGTACTATAATTGAGTTATGTGGGCACAATAATTCATATTTTGTAGAAATATATATATATATATATATATAGTGTGTATGTGTGAAGAATAAACTTACATTTCAATTTTATACCACTGTGTCTAGAATTATATACAAAATTCTACGCCAGTGAAAAATAACCTTGTAAATGACAATTGAGGCATTAAATTGAGGAGTAGATTAACTATTCTACTTATTGTTCTATCTTCCCTACATATTTGTGTTTTCCCCCTTCTTTATTTTCAAACCCTATCTCCAAACCCAAGAATGTAAGTTAAGGGAAAAGAGAGACATTGCTGAGTCTACCCCTGTTTTCTTTCTAAATAAGACCAATAATAACTCATAACCAACTCCCATTGATAATAACTCTCTATGAGAAGTTGCTTCTGATTTATTTCATGAAAATGCCTCCAGTATTTGCATGAATTTGTCAGTTTACTAAAAATTCAAATTCTGTCTCTATACTAATGATTACTAAGGAAGTATGGGAAGATTAATGTACTCAGGAAAGAACTTGAAACTTCATGAACAGTCACCATTTGGAACATAGGATGATCTCATGAATATCCTGGGTAGATAGAACAGTTCTTTGTGGAATAAAATGAATATTATCATTGAGTTAAATTCATTCCTGTGGTACTTATTTCCTGAAATTTATTAAAAGCTCAAGGGAAGTCAGACTTGTTTTTAATTTTGTAGAAATTGTTGAAAGACAATGCTACAGAACCTGTGATCCCCATGAGACACACCCTACTTAGTATAGCTGTGGCAGAGTGTCTCTAAAAAAATGCAAATATATCTCTCTGAGGATGTTGCTTTGATCTTTTATGTTTGTGGGATTGAGCTTGCAATCTTTTAAAATTCCTGTTCCAAAGTAGTGGATGCTGCCTGTCCCAGAAGGTTCCCTACAAAGGCTAAGTACATATTGTCACTGACACACAGGACAATTTTGAGGGAGTCTAATGTCTAATGTCACAAGCTTTCCTCCTGTTTGGTTTGTTAGGAGAAAAGCAGCCTTAAGTCAGAATACCATTAATACTGTCTGATGACTTACAAGAGTCACCTTGCCTAGGCAATCCAATTTTCTTAACTATTCTTGAAAGTCAGTTTTTTGATTGGTGATATGATTGACCTAGAAGTACTACTAGGTACAGCCTAGCTCTCAATTGGTCTCTCTTTTAATTGATTTGTTTCATGGATTTAAGTCAGTACTTGTTTTCCACCAGAGCAAGAAAGAAAGTGGATCCTTTACACCATTTAATTCATATCTCCACAAGAAAATGGAAATGCTTCCAAACTGTGGTCTAGATATTCCTTTGTTTTCCTCAGCAACTAGCACATGGGGGTGAATAATGCTCCCTGCAATTGAGCAGCTGTGGTATCATTATCTTTTCCTTGTCACAGGCATTGAGTGTTTCTGCTTGTATTCCAAATCTTCCTATGAACAGCCTTTGTGATATTTCAGCCTCGGGAGAAGGCTCTGGAAACCATACCCTTTTGAAGTTTTACATAGAAGAAGGTTAAATTGACCCAGAAGATTGAAAATATTTAGGTTTATATCAATTCAAGGGAAATTGATTTAGAAAACATCTGGCAAGGGGTGACTGTGATTCCAGCTTCTCTCAAGAACTTTGAAGATTGGTAGAAAAACCAAGCAAACAGAAAAAAGCAAAACACTGATATGAAATGCACTCAGAAATATTTATGCATTTCACAGACTATGTAGATCAAAAAGTAATGTGAATTTTAGAAACCTAAAGATGATTTTCTCCCTATGTACCAACCACTCATACACAAAAAGAATGAGTTTTCTTGTTAAAAAATTGCTACTGGAGATGTATAAAACGTGATTAAACCAGAGACATTAGCAACAGGGAAAGAAGAACATATAAGTTAGCTATGGAATTGATACTTTTTATAAAATACAAGTTTTTTTAAAAAAAGTTTGAGTGGAGAGTGGGGTATGACTTTCACATGTGCCTCATATTTTACCATGTCTCCTGGAGGGGGATACCTGGTGGCACTCAGCGGAAGGATAGCAGGCTACCAAGAAGAGACTTGATACCCTATGAGCACATAAAGGGGGAGGAAGTCCCCCTCAGTCACAGTCATAGGGGAGGGGAGTAAGGGGAAAATGGGAGGGAGGGAAGAATGGGAGGATACAAGGGATGGGATAATCACTGAGATGTAACAAGAATAAATTAATAAAAAAAAAGCAAAAAAAGTTTGTACCAGAGAGTTAATGTTTATGATGTATATCTCAATGGGTGAGGATGGGCTTGGCACTGTGTGATATTCTAGTCTCACTCCCTGTCTCAGTAAGGTGTGGTGATTGTCACTAAAGAGGTCCTTGGTGTTCACAGCATCCCCCTGTTACTTGAGCTTTTCTTTCACTTCTAAGGAGTCTTAAGGATTTGACTATTATTGCAGATAGCCAGCATTTGCAGAACAGCTTCCAGTTCCAGTTTTAAAATTAGATGAATAACATATTGAAAAGAGCAATGTTCCCACACTGCATTCAGGCTTTCACTGCCCCCTATCAGATCTGCACCGAACACAGTAGGAACTTCCCATGCTAGCCTCAAAATTCAGGCAACATCACAGGCTGTTTTATATTTTTCATATGTAGGCTATTGCTTTGAGATAGATGTGGCTACAAAACATTAATGTTTACTGACCAAAGAAATTGTCAATGTTTCCTTTGAGTTAGGTTTTTGTGGTTTATAACAAGGTACTATTTTGTTTTATTCACATCTGTTGCCTCCTGTCTATTGATAGTTTCAACTGCAGTTGATAATGCAGAGGCAAAAGTCTGGGCTTTATTCTCTAGATTCTTCAATGTACCTGTGATGTATCAGTAAAAGAGGAAATCAACACAGAAGTGTCCACTAGGGTGGATTTGGGAGGACACTGGAAGTGTATATGCATGTCTTTATTAAGTCTTGACCAAAAACTCTCTATAAGCCAGAGGTTCCTACTGTAAGTATCATTGAGAAAATAAGTTAAAGCTTCTGATGTCAAATTTTCATAGTTTAGAATTACACAGTATTCTGTCCTTTCCCTACATGCTTTATAAGAACTAAAGAAAAAACCTAAGCCAGACCCACATCTCCTATTCTTTGCACCCTAATTTTAATTATGTCTTCAAAATTCCTTTTGCTCTGTTTGCCAGAATGTTCACATATTTGGGTGGTTTTCTGGAAGAGAAGAGAAGTATTGTCATTAAAACTTTAATGGGCTTATTGGTTCTTTGTAATGATCCTTACACAGACATATTATTTTTTTATTTTTTCTCTCTTTTAAAATTTTTAATTCAATGTCAGTGTCTGGTTCTTTTGTTCGATATCATATAATTTCTCACAAGCATTATACAGTACTAAGATTATAAGCATATAAGGTGTGTGTGATGAACAGAACAATTAAGACTGGTTTTCTGCTCTTTGTATGAGCAGAAAAAAAGGCATCTGCAAATCTTCACTTGTGCCATATGAAGAATGGCATGTAATAGTAATTCATAGGGGTTCTGTAGCCAACAAGAAACATTGTCTTTGCCTAGACATTCACGTTTCAGCCAGTCGCAGAGTTATTCTCAAATAGTGGGATTAGCAATATAAATTACCTGCTCATTTTGCAGTTTAAATTCTTCACATCCTGACTGTATGCCCCTTCCTCCCTCATTCCCTCTCCCTCCCTCCATTAATCTTCAGAAAGAGGAGCCCTCCTTCCCTAACATCTGACCTTAGCCTATCAAATCTCATCTGTACTGCCTGTAACCTCTTCCTCTGTAGCCTGTCAAGGCCGTACTGCCAGGGGGAAGTGATTTAAGTTCGATGGCCAGAGTGCATATCTGAAGTAGTCCCTACTCTCCACATGTGGGACCACAAGGAGACTATGCTGCTACATCTGAGCAGAGGGGTCTAGGTCCACATCATACATGGTCCTTGGTTTCAATCTCTGTGTTGTTGTGTAGTCATCTTATGATTATGTATTATACCATGTGTGTCTCTCTGAGTCTGGATTACTTCACTCAGGATGATCTTTTCCAACTCCATCCATTTGGCTGCAAATTTCAAGATTTCCTTGTTTTTAATAGCAGAAAAGTATTCCACTGTGTAGATGTACCACAGTTGCTTTATCCATACTTCGGTTGAGGGACACCTAGATTTTTTTTCCAGATTCTGGCTATTACGAATAAAGCTACTATGATCATAGTTAAGCAAATGTTCTTCTTCTATGTGGAGCATCTTTCAGGTATATTAATTCCTAGGAGAGGTACGGCTGGGTCCTGAGGTAGAGTTACTGCCAATTTCCTGAGAACGCTTCAGATTGATTTCTGAAGTGGTTGTACAAGTTTGCACTCTCAACAGCAATGGAATAGTGTTCTCCTTTCTCCACATCCATGCCAGCATATGCTGTAACCTAAGTTTCTGAACTTAGCCATTCGGATAGGTGTAAGATGGAATCTCAGAGTTGCTTTGAGTTGCATTTCCCTGATAACTAGGGATGTTGATTCCTTCTTTAAGTGTTTCTCAGCAATTTGATATTCTTCTGTTGATAATTCTCTATTTAGTTCTGTACCCCATTTTAATTTGATTATTTGGTTTGGTGGTACTTAATTTCTTAAGTTCTTTATATATTTTGGATATTAGACCTTTGTCTGATCTGAGTTGGTGATGATCTTTTCCCAGTCTGTAGGCTGTCATTTGTTCTGTTGACTGCGTCCTTGGCCTTACAGAAGCTTTTCAGTTTCATAAGTTCCCATTTATTAATAGTTGATCTTAGGGCCTGAGCTGTTGGTTATCTGTTCAGGAAGTTGTCTCCTGTGCTAATGAGTTTTAGGGTCTTCCCCACTTTTTCTTCTAACAGATTGCTCTCTTGGGCTATAGAGGGTTACTATCAATGGGAGTTGGCTACAAGTTATTATTGGTATTATTTAGAGAGAAAACAAGGTTAGACTCAGTGATGTCTCTCTTTTTCTTTATCTTATATTCTTAGGTTTGGAGATAGGGTTTGAAAAGTAAGAAGGGGGGATATAGAAATATATAGGGAAGATAGAACAAAGGGTAGATTAGTGAATCTACACATCAACTTAATGCTTCAATTGTCACTCACAAGATTATTTTTAATTCACTGGTATAGAATTTTGTATATAATGCAAAATAAGTTTAATTTTAGATAAAGTTGTATAGAATTCAAATGTAAGATTACTCTTCACACACACACTATATATATATTTCTACTCTAAAATGAGGTATTGCATCCATATAATTCAAACAAGACAATGGGAAAATTTTCCTCATTTCTACCACAGACAGAATTCTAACTAAAAAAGGGGAAGCATGAATGTAGGCAGAGTCGAAAGCCAAACTCTGCCAAGACAGTGTAAGCAAGTCCTCAATCGATCCTGCCTCACAAATATATCTGTCAGATATATTGGGCCAGAAGGCTGAAGAAGATGCTCCAACATTATAGAGAATTTGGGGAGACTATTCAGCCATTAAACTGTCTCTGTCATCTTTTCATTTGGAAAGCTACTAACCTGCACTCCCGACATACTCAGGTAATTAAGTTTATTTCTTCTCAAGTCTCTGATGGGGTTGAAAACCAGGTAGCTTAGTTTTACACTGAAGCTTAGTTGTTTAGGCATTAAGATATTTTTAGGTCTAGATAGGTGTTTTAAATTGATAATGACAAGATGTGATGGAGATTGATTTACATTCAGTATTTCAGACCCTCTAAGATAGGAAAGATGTTTCTTCAAGGTTCTCAAATACAAATAGCCAAAACACTAAGAATGTAACATTAATATAATTCCTGATTGTCTCATGGTTCTTCTTGCTATAGGTAGTTTATTGTATATATGTGTAGTAATACAAATGTATGTGTAAAAACTAAGAAAGAAGATATTAATCTATGAAAAAGTAAAAAAATACTTTATTCAATTTACATCCTGATTATAGCTAGCCCCTCATCTCTTCTCAGTCCCAATTATTCTCTCATTCCTCCCCTTTTCTCAGAAAGTGGAAGTTCTCCTCCCATATTATCTGAACCCAGATTCTCAAGTTTCATCTGGACTGCCTATATCCTCTTTATCTATGGCTTGGCAAGGCTGCCTCACCAGGGTGAAATAATCAACGAGTGGGTACCAGTGTCCATGTCAGAGGTAGCCCATACTCCCCATGTTATAGGACCCATGAGGAGCCTGTGCTTCCTATTAACTACATCTGAGCAGGGAGTCTAGGTCTTCACCATACACGGTACTTGGTTGGTGCATTAGTCTCTGCAAGCCCTTCCTCACTCCACCCCGCCTCACCCTGGGCAGAAGCTTCTGGTTCCTTTGTCTTATTTTGGAGCTCCTGTCCCCTCCAGGTCTCCTTCTATCACACAACTCTTCTATAAGACTCCCTGTGCTCCACCCTAAAGTTTGGCATGAGTGTCAGCATGTGGTTTCATCCCTCACTGGGTGGAATATATCACAGGACCTCTATGGCTTCTGTTCTGTTACTTTTCCTCAGTTGTTTCCAGTGTCTATTGTATTTGCCATTTTGAATTGGAATTAAGCATTCTTTCTTGGGTGCTTGTTAGTTAGCTTCTTTAGATCTGTGAATTGTAGTGTGGTTTTATGTAGTATGTAGATAATATCCACTGATAAGTTGAATGCATACCATGTGTGTCTTTATGGGTTTGGGTTACCTTACTCAGGATGAACTTTTCTCATTCTATCCATTTACTTGCAAATATCAAGATTTCCTTGTTTTTAATAGCTGAGTAGTATTTCATTGTGTAAATGAACCAAAGTTTCTTTATCCATTCCCCCATTGAGAGACATTTAGGTTGTTTCTAGATTCTGGTTACTACAAATAAAACAGCTATGAACATAGCTGAGCAGTTGTCCTTGCTATATGGTGGAACATCTTTTGGGTGCATGCCCAGGAGTGATATAGCTGGTTCTGGGTTTCCTGAGAAAGCATCAGATTGATTTCCAAAACCGTTGTACAAATGTGCACTCCCCAGCAATGGAGGAGTGTTCCTCTCTCCTCATCCTTACCAGTGTGTGCTGTCACTTAAATTTTATCTTAGCCACTCTGGCAGGTATAAGATGGAATCTCAGAGTTGTTTTGATTTGAGTGTCCGTGATGATTAAGGACACTGAACATTTCTTTAAATGTTTCTTGGCCATTTGCTATTACGCTGTTGAGAATTCTGTGTTGAGCTCCATACCCCATTTTTTTAAAAAGTTGACTATATGATTTGGTGCTGTTTACTTTCCTGAGTTCTTTATGTATTTTGAACATAAGCCCTTTGTCACATGTAGGGTTGGTGCATATCTTTTCTCAGTCTGTAAACTGTCATTTTTTTTCCTGTTGACAGTGTTCTTTGCCTTACAGAAGCTTTTCAGTTCCATGAGGTCCTATTTATTAACTGCTGATCTCAGAGCCTGAGCTCTTAGTGTTCTGTTCAGGAAGTTGTCTCCTGTGCCAATGAATTCAAGGCTCTTCCCTACTTTTTCTTCTAACAGATTTAGTGTTTCTGGTTTTCTCTTGAGATCTTTAATCCACTTGGAGTTTAGTTTTGTGAAGGCTGATAAATAAAGATATATTTCCATTTTTCTAGATGTAGATATCCAGTAAGATTAGCACCATTGCTGAAGATGCTATCTATTTTGTATTGTTTGCTTTTGGCTTATTTGTCAAAAATCAAATGTCCATAAATGTGTGGGTTTATTTCTAGGTCTTCATTTAAATACTATTGAATCCACCAGTCACACAGACATATTTCTAACATCATATTAGTAATTAAGTTTTTGCCTGTAAAATACTCTCATCTTTGCAAATATAAAAGTTTAAATAAATCGATTACACTTTTCCATTTTACTCTCTCCCAGTACAAAAGTAGGCCCTTACTGAATATATGTGGCTGAGAGTCTAAAGAAGAATAGTAGTAACTTTTACTCACATCTCTAGGGTGCTTTGAAGATTAATACTCCATAAAAGCTCTAAATTAAATTTTTAATTAAAAGCACATATGCAAATTAATGATATTGGTGATTCAATTCTCAGGTTTCCCTGTTCAGTTAGGTTTTTTTCTTTTTACAAAGATAGATAAATCTTTTTTCCTCTCAAGAAAAATCCCATAGTACAAAATTTTGTGCATACTTCACTTTTTAATAAGCACTGAGTAATTTGAATTATTCTAAATAAATATTATTTCTTATTGTTAACAGAAGCTTCTTCAGAGAATGAAAGAAACTGCATGGGTGCAATATAACCTTTAACCTGTTACTTCTATAAAAGAATCTGTATCCAATTTTCAAGGGAATACCAATAGACAGGGACATCAGGTTTAATTGGTTTCACCTCAGTCCATGATGATTACACTCTCTTGTTCAGGTCTTCAGACCTTACTAGACTTTTACATTTTAATTTTGCATTTACTTTTAGTGCTTATTTTTTTCAAACTTTAAAAATGAGCACATCATAAATTTAAAGATAAAAAGTGAAAATTGAAGATAAATATAGCAGGAGTTCTGTTTTAACATTACAATTTCAGCTCAAATTACTTTTATGTATAAAATAAACTAAAAATAAAATAAAAACAATGCTGTGATTAAAACCACAATTTTCTTTTGATGCCTAAATTTTATCAAAAGTTCCACATAAAGAATTCTCTGCCTGGCCTCTCCAAAGGATGTGTTGGTTTGTAATAATGTGCTTGCTCTAACTAAAAATTGAAGGATTACTGATTTCATTGATGAGATTAGGAGAATAAGTGAACTTCGAGTTCTTGGTGCTATTAAAGTATAGAGAGAATTTAAGCTTGAAATAAAGAAATTGATGCTTCTGGATTTGAGTATTAGTTGAGAGCAGAGTAAGCTGGTCAACACTGTTTGTGAGCTGCTGTAAGGAAAAGAATGTGCATTGTCTAATGATGACCTACATTTTTCTTGGGTGTAGAAAGCACATATTTTTTTTTGAGCACAGAGTTTGTTCAAGATAATTTCTGGTGACAGTGTTATAGAGATGAGGATGGTTCCAGGGATCAGAAGGAAGTAAGAAACATGCTACTTTAAAGGTACCATGGAATACTCAAGATCTGGTGATGAAGTCACCAGACAAAGTGTGGTCCTGTGTCAAGCTGAAGAGAGGTTGTCTACAATATGACATTCATATCAGCAGGTTGTGGATTTGGACAAATAGGGAGGGAGAGGAAGATCAGATGAGTTTAGACTATTTGGAAACAAAATATAACCAGTGATCTGAAGGAAGGTGTGGTGTTCCCTTTACCCCAAAATATATTTGCCTGAATTGCTTCAACTCCTCAGAGAACTAACACCAGTTCCTGAAGAACCAAAGACTTGATCCCAGGTTCTGTGTTCTTCATTTTCTCAAAAAGAAAAAAAAAAACCCTTATAATCCATTCATTTCAGGACTCCTCAGTGATGTGTGATATATTGATGAGGAATACTAATGTGCTAATTTTCACATCATTTCTAGACCACATTACATAACCACCTTTCAAGTGTAGAACAGAAATGAAAACCTACTTGTAATATCCTTGGAAGAGGAAAGCTTCTTGGAAAACCAAGGCAGATTACACTGTTTTTATAATATTTACGAGAGAAAGATCGCTTGAATTGTCAAAGATTTGAACATTATGTACTGAAATCAAATAACTTAATAAAAATGATCCCAGTGATAATTCTTCAACTGTGAAAAGCATGATTCTTTGTAGTTCCTAACACTGAAACGTGATCTGGGCTTCAAGCTGTATGTAAAGGATAAGGCTTGTTAACAGAAAGGGGATACAAAGCTATAAATACAGATAATTATGAGTAGCAATGAATTCAGTGACAAACACAGTTTCTGGTTTCTTGAGAGATACTTTCTTCCTGTTCTCATTCTCCTAAAGAATTTCCACACCCCTTCTGCTATAGAGACAGTGGCATTTACTTTTTGGGTGTAAAACGTCTTTGGAGGAGTAAGTGGACTTCAGAGGATAAGCAAGCCAGGATTCCAGATACTCTATTAGATGTGAAAAACAGTGGCAGTGCTCACTTTTGCTTCCTTCTTCTTGGAGAGAAGATGATGCAGGTGATGTCTCTGGGAGTTTCAGCAAGTCCAAGAAAGTTATCATCTGAAGCTGAAAAGAAATTGCCTCTGATGGAAAGAAAATTACAAGCTACATATATAGACCCCTTGATCCAAATGGCCTATATTTTGGTTATCTTCCCTTCTACTCATTCTCCCACAGAAAGTCTTTGCAGAGGGAAGATTATATCTTAGAATGGATATTTTGACCACACAACCAAAGTAAAAATTAAAAACCTACTTAGACAAATTTCCTTAGTTGATTGTAAAGGGAAATTGAGACTTCAGCAATTAGCTGCAATAGATGCAGCTGAGATTGTGGTACCTTTTACTACTGCTGAGATTGTCTCATTATGGGCAGACAATTAACTTTAGCAGAGATCTTGCAGTATTTTTTGGGAGGAAATTAATAAGAGTTATCCAAAAGCCAAGCAACATCAATTTATAAAAATAACTAATTATATTCTCACTCATATACTAAAAAGGATTCCAATGCTCCTCCATTTAACTCTGATGCTAATAAATCAAAAAGGGCAGGTTATAAGTCAGAAATTTAAGTAAGGTGATTGAGAGTCCATATGATTCAGTTCGAAAAGCAGAATTATATGCTATTCTGATGTGTTATCAAGAATTTCTTAAAATACTAACTGACTCTCAATATGCCAAAAGAGTAATTTTACAAACAGAAATATTTATTTGATGGCATGGCAATTGAGTATATCTATACAAATTAAGACTAACAATACTCCACCACATGTCTCTATGATCTAATTTATGGTGACTCTCCCTTAACTTTACTATTCAATTGAAGCAAGGTCTACCAGGCCTCTATCACAAAGTAATAATCAAATTGATAAAATAGTGATAGGAATTGTGTTAGAGGCTTTATAATTTCATTTTAAGAATCCACCATGTTAATAACAAAGATTTCAAGAATGAATTTTCTATCACTTGGCAACAAGCCAAGGAAATTGCGAGAAAGTTTCTACTGCTTCTTTATGTAACCAAACTCCATTACTTGCAGCAGTAATCCTAAAGTTAGTCAAATAAATAAAATTTAGCAAACAGATGTGTTTTAATTTATAGACTTTGTTAAACTGAAATATTTGCTTCATGTTCTAGACATATATTAGTATTATATTCTGAACAGGCTAGTTCTATTATTACATATTTATTAGAAGTTATGGAAATTCTTGGTATCCATATACAAATTAAGACTGACAATATTCCACCATATGTACATAATAAAATGAAATTATTTTTATGTTTTATAATATAAAACATGTTACAGGTATACTGCAGAATCCTAAAGGAGTAGCAGTGATTAAAAGACACAGTCATACTTTAAAAAATATGCTTATCAAGCAAAGAGGGTTATCAAGGACCACCAGAGACAGATTAGATAATGCTTTATTGGCTTTACATTTCTTGAATGGTAATGAACAAAAAGCAAAAGCTGCCAAGAGACATTTGATAAGAAAAAAACTGCTGAATTAGATCAACTAGTCTATTTCAAGGATATCATAAACTAAGAATAGAGAACAGGAAATTTGTTACACAGGGATAGATGTTTTATATATGTTCTTAAGGAAAAGTGAAATTATGGGTACTATCAAAACTGGTAAAACTCAGATATGACAGAGGAAGACCCCCTGAAGATCTTGGACACACACAAGAAGAGAGAAATCAAGAAGACCAAACAGAATTCTTCACAATAGAGAACAGAAAGTTGATAGCAACCAAAGCTCAAGATTCTTGTCAGCTGTTTCTGGAAAGAGCCCACCTATGCATTTGAACAAGTAAATTCCAAAACATGGACATGGTTTTGATGTTAAAGTATTAGATGGCACAAGTGGCCCAAAATTTAGCACTTTCTTGTTTCTTGGTTGAAAGTTTTGAGTGTCAATGATTTAGAATTGAGATAAAATATTTGAGCAGGGAGGTGATGACACATGCCCTTAATTTTAACACCAAGGAGACAGAGACAGGTGACAGGCAATCTCTGCAAATTCCAGACCAGCCTGGTCTATACAATAAGTCATGGCCAGACCCCTGATGATAAGCTACTTATAGAGAGAGTCAAAGGTTGGAAACGAACAGTTTTTTTCTTAAAGTTACTATGTTCTTTTAATATTAGGTAATATTACTGATCTAGAGGATAGATTCACATCAATCTTATGTTTGTGTAAGGAAAAGACAATTTTGCACTGCCCTAAAAAGGTATACAGTCTCCTTAGAAAGTGGAGCTTCCATGAGGAAATTGGTGTTAATAGGTATTTTGGCCAAAAACGGAAACTTTATTAATCAATATAGGGTCTCAATGGTAAGCTAGGAGAGGAACATGCAAGTTGCATGCCTCCCACCACCAAAAGTTATTGAATGCTGGCTAAGGTGAGGTGTCATGATGTTCTAGGAAGCTGGTTTATCCCTTTAAACACAAGATGCTACCATGATGGACAGGTGGTGGTCATGCTTCGTGCAAAGAGTCACAGGGGACTGTACAGGCAGAAAACAACACACTAGCCTAAGTTAGGTCCAAGACCACAAAAGATATAAAGGGGGGAAAGCATTCATTCCATGTGGAGAAAGAGGCAGGACAAAAATAGGCACAGAAATATAAAAATCCAGGTACAAGATGCTTAGGATATGCTTAAAGAAGTTTAAAGATGACCATAAAAAGTAATTGCTTTTCTATTGCTCTGGACAACCAGTTTTATGCCTAGATCTTTAGATCCCCAAAGACCACCAGGAGTCTGAAGCCATATGTAAAATCAATGGGCATTTATTTAAACTCAAGCTGGATGGCTCTTGAACCTCACCAAAGCAGTGGATCAGTAGGGGAGCCCTGAACTGTCATAAGACAGGGTTTTTATTGTGGTTATGGCAAGGAACAGGAGTTTCTAGTTTGTCAGTTACAGGATTGGTTGACATTTAACAAGATTGTGTTGGCACTAGTGGATTGGTTAAGCCTGATCAAGAAATGCTTAAGCAATCTATATATAGCTATTGGGGATTTTAGGTACTATCTTGTTGTCCTGTGATTGGCTCAGGCCTAGATTAGTTCTTTTCCTGGAACAGTTTGTGGTTTCTCCAGTAACTGGGGTGACCTTGAGGACAGGCCTAAGGCGGAATCTAGCAACAAGATGGAGTCACAATGGCTCAGGTTCCATTCCACACTAGCTTATCGCTTTAGACATGAGACACTCTCATGGAGGATAGGTAGAGGTTTGGCTTAATACAACAGGTGCCCTACAGCCCAGAGGATGACATTTTGATCTATATGCTTTTATTTTTATTTCAATCTGATAATGTTTGCATGTTCACTTGGTAATGGTAATATTATACCATTGGTAATATACCTCTCTCTCTCTCTCTCTCTCTCTCTCTCTCTCTCTCTCTCTCTCTCTCTCTCTCTCTCTCTCTTTGAGAGAGGTCAAAATGAAACAGATCTAGGTAAAAGAGAGAATGTGAAATTAAATCAGTCTATACTTATGCAACTTCAAACTGCAGAACAAGCAGGTAACTTACATTGCTGAACCCACTATATGGAAATAGCTCCAAGACTGGCTGAGACATGAATGTCTATGCATAGTTGACTACAGAACCCTCATTACATATTATTACATACCGTTCTGCATATGGCATGAATGAAGATTTACAGATGCCTTTCTTCTGCTCATAAAAGGAGCAGAGAATTAGCCTTAATTGAATTGTGCATCCTGCACATTTCAATCATTTATTTATAATTTTAGGACTGTATAATGCTTGTAAGAAATTATATGCTTAAAAAGAATCAGACACTGATGCATCTGGATCAGACCTGACATGATTCATTCCTTTCAGCATGCTAGACACTGACATCATGCATCCTTCATGTTCCAACCCCAAGTGCTTCAGTTGCTGTTCCTCATCAGAACAAGACAGCTTCCAGGACAACTTTGAAGAAAGCTGTTGCTCTCAATTGGTCCAGCATTTCAGTCTGTTCCAAACAGGAGTTACATTTAGCCTGGAGTTTCTCAACATTTAGAGACTGGAACACAAATGTTATTGGTAGCTTGCTTAACAATTTTTTCCAATTATTTTTGGTCCCCCCCACCCAAAGAGTATCCCTATGCCCCCAAATCAGTGAGAAACAACCTTAAGAGAATGAAGTCCCATTTCCACTAAGATAAGTTGTCAGGAGCCATAGGACCTTGCCTGACCTGCCCCAGTGGCTGAGAGGCCCTGCTGGCTGAAAGCCACAGCTGTCTGCATACTTGAGATAATTATTCTGCCTGGCAACCACAAAAGATCGAGCCTGACCTTGAGAAAGAGAACATTCGGTGTATCGAGACTTCTGAATAATCGCCCACTCCACACCTGCTGTCCTTGGGCCTGGCCCAGAAGATTTTGTAACTTTCCACTGCATTCCTTCCTACCCCCCGCCCTCTCAGAAGCTTATTTTAAATTTGGATACCCCCTTACAATAAACGGCCCTCGACAAGCAATGTTTCCCTGGGCCCCTGTCTCTCTCTTGCCCAATTCTTTATTCACAGGTCGCGACCCTCCTTGCCACTCCACGAATAACTGAACCCGCGGGTCGGGGACAGTAAGTTGGCTAGATTTTGGTTATTTTCTTGAGTAATAGATACTTGTTGTTTTTAAATGGTTGGTTACAAATTATTAATGGTCTTATTCAGAGAAAAAAAATTTGAACTCAGAGGTTTGTCTTTTTTCTTTTCTTTTCTCTATCCTGCTTTCTCAGGTAAGAACAAAGGGATTAAAAGGAAAGAAGGAAGAATATCAGAATATCTTATAGGAACAGTAAGACAAAAGGTAGATTATTGTATCTACTCTTCAACTTACAGATATTGTTATATTTAAATAAGATTATTTTAATACATTGGCATAAATTTTGATATATTGTTACAAATTGAAAGTTATTTTGTTATACACACACACATACACACACACACACACACACACACACACACACACACACACACACACACAAACACATCTCATTTATAATACAAAGTTTACTTCCAGTATTTTTAAGCTCCTATTAACAAACTGTTTTGGATAATTAGATAATGCATGTTAATCATTAGTTGATCATGTCAGATACTAACTTAGCACAGGAATATAAGTCCTAGGTTTAACAGATAGATATGATTTTCTACAGATAGATCAATAGATTATGTAAAAATGAATAAATAGGTGGTCTTCAAAACCCCCAGAAACCTACAGAAAATGACATTTAAAGACTTTTAAAAATTAATTTAAGGATTCTTTGACAATGAGACATGTCAACTCCTGGCAGCACCCCCTGCCTACCTCAGAGAAGATGATGATCACTAAAGAACCTCCATATAGAGATGGTTATAAATTTGGTAAGCAAGCCTTCTGGGCAAAGAAATGTCCTTGCTTTTTTCACAGACAGGATTCTGCCTAAAATAGGCAAGCTTGGATACAGGCTGAGTTGACTGCCAAACTCTGCCAAGACAGGGTAAGCAAGTGCTTAATAGTTCCTGCTTCACAAATATATCTGTCAGAGCTACTGGGACAGAAGGCTGATTATGATGTTCCAAAGTTACAGAATTTTTGGGTGTCTGTCCTGGCAGTGAACTGTCTGTCATATTTTATTTTTGGAAGCTGATAGCCTCCACTTAGGTAATTAATTTTATTTGCTCTCAAGTCTCTGATGGTGTTAAAGACCAGATAGTTATAGTTTTACAATTAAGCATAGTTGCTTAGGAGTAAAGAACCTGTTTTAAGTTCTAGATAGGTGTTATTAGGTTTAAAATTACAAGACATGATAGAAAACAATTTACATACAAAAGTTTAGACTCAAAAAGATAGAATAAGTAATATTTTCTTCAATATTGCCAAAATCCTTATGACTAGACATTATTTTTTCTTTTTAAAATGTATTTATTTAAATTTGTTCCAAATTATTATTCCCTTTATCCTGTCTTTCCATTCCTACCCTCCATCTCTCTTCCACCTTATTCTCCTTTCTTAGATGTCTGACAGAGGGGGCCCTCTGACCCCCACCATCTGAGCACAACCTGTCAGTTCTCCTCATCTTAGCCTGCATCCTTTCCTCTGTCTGTGCCCAAGGCTATGTTGCTAAGGGGAAGTGATCAAATCACAGGCACCCGTGTTCATGTCAGAGGCAGTCCTCACCCTGCTCCCCTATGTGAAGAATTCACTCTCCTTTGGTTACATCTGAACATGGGGTCTAGGTTCTCTGCATGCATTGTCCTTGGTTGGTATATCATTTTGTGAAGGTCTCACTGTGTCCAGACCCACCAGTGTTGATGATCTTGTGGTGCTCCTGACTCTTTCACAGTTCCATACAACTCTTAGCACTCATCCTAGAGTTTGGTTGTGAGTGCCAGCATCTGTCTGATTCCCCACAAACCCTGACGGGTGAACTCTCCCAAAGAAGCAATGTTGAGCTAATATTTACTTATAATTGAGTACATACCATGCATGTTTTTCTGGGTCTGGGTTACTTCACTCAGGATGATCTTTTCTAGTTCCATTTATTTGCCTGCAAATTTCAAGATTTCTTTGTTTTTTTTTTGTTTTTTTGTTTTTTATTAATTTATTCTTGTTACATCTCAATGTTTATCCCATCCCTTGTATCCTCCCATTCCTCCCCCCCCCATTTTCCCATTATTCCCCTCCCCTATGACTGTTCCTGAGGGGGATTATGTCCCCCTATATATTCTCATAGGGTATCAAGTCTCTTCTTGGCTACTTGCTGTCCTTCCTCTGAGTGCCACCAGGTCTCCCCCTCCAGGGGACATGGTCAAATGTGAGGCACCAGAGTACATGAGAAAGTCGTATCACACTCTCCACTCAACTGTGGAGAATATTCTGACCATTGGCTAGATCTGGGAAGGGGTTTAAAGTTTACCTCCTGTATTGTCCTTGGCTGGTGCCTTAGTTTGAGCGGGACCCCTGGGCCCAAATCTGCCTATCCTATTGTTCTACTTGTAGATTTCTAGGACCCTCTGGATCCTTTTATTTTGCTATTCTCCCATGCGTCTCTCATTTAGAGTCCCAATAGGATGCCTTCCCCTCTGTCCCAGTTTCCTGGTAAGTGAAGGCTTTTGTGGGACATGCCCCTTGGGCTAGTATGCAGATATAAGTGAGTATATACCATTTGATTCTTTCTGCTTCTGGGTTAACTCACTCATTATGATCATTTCTAGCTCAATCCATTTATCCACAAATTTCGGGAATTCCTTGTTTTTAATAGCTGAGTAGTATTCCATAGTGTATATGTACCACAGTTTCTTTATCCACTCTTCTCCTGAGGGACACTTAGGCTCTTTCCATGTTCTGGCTATTATGAATAAGGCTGCTATGAACATGGTTGAGCAAATTTTCTTGTTGTGTGCTGGAGCATCTTCTGGGTATATTCCAAGGAGTGGAATAGCTGGGTCTTGAGGAAGCCCTATTCCCATTTTTCTGAGATAGCACCAGATAGATTTCCAAAGTGGCTGTACTAGTTTGCATTCCCACCAGCAATGAAGAAGTGTTCCTCTCTTCCCACATCCTCGCCAGCATGTGGTGTCGCTTGAATTTTTGATCTTAGCCATTCTGATGGGTGTAAGATGGAATCTCAGAGTTGTTTTGATTTGCATTTCCCTGATGACTAAGGAGGTATAAGATGTATCTCAAAGTATTTTTAAACTCTCATTTCCCTGATGACCAAGGATGTTGAGCATTTCTTTTTTTTCCAATTGTAATATTTTTATTTTATTAATTTATTTTTTTATTAATTTATTCTTGTTACATCTCAATGTTTATCCCATCCCTTGTATCTTCCCATTCTTCCCTTCCCCCCATTTTCCTCTTATTACCCTCCCCTATGATTTTTGGTGTTTTTCAGACATTCAATAGTCGTCTGATGAGAATTCTCTGTTTACCTCTGTACCTCAGTTTTAAATTGGATTATTTGGTTTGGTGGTGTTTAATTTCTTGATTTCTTTATATATTTTGGATGTTAGCCCTTTGTCAGATATAGGGTTGGTGAATCTTTTCCCAGACGATAAGCTAGTGATTTATTAAGTTGACAGTGTCCTTTGACTTACAGAAGCTTTTCAGTTTCATGAGGTCCTATAATTAATTATTTATCTTAGAGCCTGTGCTGCTGTGTTCTTTTTAGGAAGTTGTCTCCTGTCTCATGGCTCTTCTCTATTTTTTCTTCTAAAAGATTTAATGTGTCTGGCTTTATGTTGAGATCTTTAACCCACTTTGACTTTCGTTTTATGCAGGCTGATAAATAAATATCTATTTGCATTTTTATACATGCAGACATCCAATTAGACCAGCACCGTTTGTCGAATATATTATCTTTTGTCCATTGTATGGTTTTAGTTTCTTTGTCAAAAAATCAAGTGTCCTTATGTGTATGGGTTTATTTCTAGGTCTTTAATTTTATGCCAATACCATGCCACTTTTATTACTGTTGCTCTACAGTATAGCTTGAGATCAGGGATGGCATTCCCTCTGAAGATATTTTATTCTACAAGACTGTTTTAGCTGTTCTGGGTTTTTAAATTTTTGCATATAAAATTGAGAATTGATCTTTCAAGGTCTGTAAAGAATTATGTAGGTATTTTGATAAGGATTGCATTGAATCTGTACATTGGTTTTCGTAAGATGGCCATTTATACTATGTTGACCCTCCCAATCTAGGAGCATGGGAGAGCTTTCCATCTTTTGATGTCTTCTTCAAATTCTTTCAGAGTTAATCTCTTGGTGTGAGCTCTCCTTGTCTAAAAAGTTCTATTTTTAATATTTCATGATTAAAAATTCATTCAATTTTCTAGTCTCTAGCAAAGATTTGGTTCTTCAACTAAATTGTGTCTAATTATTTCAGGGCACTGATACTTGTGGATTTGGGTTACTTTTGAACCTGGAGTCAACTGCACAGAGAATGATATAAAATTTAGTAGCTGACTTTAAAATTCAGAACTGTTGACACTTAGTAAAGCCTTCTACAGGGTTGATGTATATATGAACTCTTAGAGATGGTGGCAGCATTCACAGCTTTAAGACATATAAAGTCTTAGAGCTGAGAGAGGAAGTAGACACATGTTTTCATCCCTAATCAGGAAGCTATCTCCAATTAGTAACTACTCACCAAGGAAAATCAGTTTTCTTTGATGAAGTCTTATAAAAAGTGTGAATAAAATCTACACACTTCAGGCCAGATGCTCAGAACAAAAGGAACATAGGGTAATTTTGACCATTTTTGTTTTATCATCTGTCTGTCTATCTATCTATCTATCTATCTATCTATCTATCTATCTATCTATCTTTTGTTTGTTTATTTTTATCTCATGATGATTATCTATGTTTTTTATCCCTTATATATCTTTTGCATATATATTCTGGTTTTTGATTTTTATGAGTTTTCTGTGTATAGACAAATGTGTGTCTCAACATTTGTATGGGATTCTTGTGATTTTTTTCCTTTTGACTCTTTTTTTTCTGTTTGTTGGCTTGCTATGTTTTATCTTGGTTAGTTTATTAATTTATTTTGATGTTGGTTTATTGCAATTGTTTATATATCTCTTTGTAGTTGCATGAAAGAGAGAAAGAAAGATTGTAGATTTGGGTGACAAAGAGGTGGGGAGGATCTGGGAAGAGTTTGGAGAAAGGGAACCACAATTAGAATATATTTTATTTAAAAAAAACTATTTTCAAAGTAAAAGTCACATCTGCATTTAAAATAACTTATGTCTTAAGTTAATGCATAACGGTATTCAAATAAGCTATGTATCTTTGAGAAAGTTAATTGACGTCTATGAGATCAGATTCTCATATACAAAGTAAAGGTTTTAACTACTTATATAGTATAGATTGGACTAGTTTTGAGTGTGTGTTCCATAAAGCAAATTGTGTTTTCTGAGTGAAATTTTAGGGAAAATATCTATTGACTATATTGTGCCTATGAAAAATTGTGAATGAATTCCATCAAAATCAAATGCACCATAGGAAAGATCATGCCCAATCAACAAAGCCTTACAGAACTCAACCCCATCAATCAGCACAGAAAACCACCTTACCTCACCCTTTAGCAAGTGTCTTAGTTAGGGTTTCTATTTCTAAAATGAAAACAATGTGATCAAAATGCAAGTTGAGGAGGAATGGGTTTATTTGGCTCATACTTCCAGAACATAGTCCATCACTGAAGAAGTCAGGACAGAAACTCTAGCAGGGCAGAACTTGGATGCAGGAGTTGATGCAGAGATCATGGAGGGATGCTACTTATTCACCTGCTTCCTCCCATGGCATGCTCTGTCTGCTTACTTATAGAACTCAGGATTACCAGCCCAAGGATGGGACCACCCACAAAGGGCTGGAACCTTCCTCAATGGTCATTAATTGAGAAAATGTCACATAGTTGGATCTCCTGGAAGCACTTCCTCAATAGAATGTCCTTCCTCTAGGATGACTCTATCTTGTGTCAAGTTGATACACAACACCAGACAGTACAGCAAGCAACTCCAATTTCTTTTAGACCCATTAAAAACAAGCTCCACATAGTATCCTTGGCTCTTTACAATCTCATTCAGAGTCTAGGCTCTCTCTTTCAAGCTTTGCTTTTTAACAAAATCTTATGTTTCTTCATTTTTTTTTGTCCATGCCTTAAGTTGTTTTAACAAGATGTCAAGGCTGTTTCTGGGAGACACAAATGTTGCATTCTGAAAAACCAAAGCAACCCATGCAATCTCAAGAATCCCATAAAGCAGGATCTTTATTTAAGTTAGGCATCAAAATCTGACCAGTCATGGACAATAGCACAGACTCAGGAAGTGTCTGAGACTTTGAACATTTTAGTTCATACTAAGTATTTATTTTTAGTAAGTATTTAAGAAGATGACAAAATCTTATTGTACACAGACGGCTTCTCATCAGTGAGGACCACAGAACAGAACTGTGATGCTAAAGAGAAACTGTACAGGAATTTTTGAAGGATGTATCCCCAAAGCGAGACAGAGCAGTTTGGGCTGTAGCATTGTCCAATCGTATTGTGACACAAGGGGTTGACAAGGGAGTAAATGCTGGTGACTGGGCCTTATCCAGGTCACCTGGTTTTAGAGTCAAACTGCTTATGCAGTTAGATCCCTTTCACAACTTCTGGCTAGGAATTCAGAATTATAAGGTAACAGAGGAGTTGGCAAGCTGCACGTAGTCAAGTAAATCAAGACTGGCAACACAATTACTACTTGTGTTCTTTAGTTTGGATAACAACTACACCCTTTACTGGTTAACAGACAAGCATGAAACACCCAAAGAAGAAGGATAAAAGTTGGTTCTAGTGCCTATGAACATGAACTCAATTTTTACTCAGTCAGCAAGATGGAGCTTATTCCTGAGATGGCTGGCTTCAGACAACTGTCTTCTAATACAACCCACAACTGACCAATAGTCATACCAAAGTCTAACTTTCTGAACCAGCAAATCATTATTTGGGTAACTTAGAGAATCAGTGGTGAATCAGATGCTGCTGCATCATTGAAAAGCTCACTCCTTCACAGGTGATGTCTCATAAGAGCTGTAACAGTGAAATTCTTTCCTCAAACTTGCAAGCAGCTATTCAATAGGTCTGAGAAATCTCTGGGAAGCTTGAGTAGTCAGATCTCCTTTTCTACCAATTGTTTACTGTGTATATAGCTACAGAGTAACATTCTGAATCTTGCAAGGTACGGTTTTCAAATGTTTGCTTCCTGGGTCTAATGCCACACTCCTGGAGAGAGTTTTCAATTCAGAGTAAAATGTCACAGGACACTAGATGAGCACCACTGTAACAAATTCACCCTAGAGGGGAAGAATAAATGAAGGGAGACTTTTCTGCTATTGGTAGTGAATTGCACAAGTCAGGAGGTTGTTGTCACAGAGGTTCTCACTGCTATTTGTTTTGGTTCCAAATGTGACTTAGTTCTGGTTTACCTGATGTTTTCCTAAAGGGATGCAAAGCGTCTCCTTGTCCAATTCAAATAGCCATTGTGTTAGCAAGTTCTGCTTCGCAAGATGAACTAATAAATCTTTATTAGTTTAAATCTTAATAAATCAGCTTCATAAACTAGTCTATAATGATTAAAATTGGCTAGCTGGGTGGAGGTCACACAAATATTGTTATTCTATAAAATGAAATGTTAAATGTTGTCATGTCTAGGAGATAATCATTTATTTTTATTCTTATTTATTTATTTATGTAAACATTTTTATTTTTTACATATACATTTATATTATATATTATATATACAGTAAACTGTCTATAGCAAGAAGAACCATGACACAATCAGGAATTATATAAATGTTACATTCTTAGTGTTTTGGTTATTTGTATTTGACAGCCTTGAATAAAACATCTTTCCTACCTTGGAAGGTATAAAATTCTGAATGTAAATAAATCTCCATCATATCTTGTCATTACAACTTGAAACATCTATCTAAACCTAAAATCATCTTTACCCCTAAACAACTAAGTTTCTTTATAAAACTAAGCTACATGGCCTTCAACTCCATCAGAGACTTGAGAAGGAACAAAATTAATAACCTGAGTATGCCGAGAGTGCAGCTTAGTAGCTTTCCTAATGAGAAGAAGACAGACAGTTTTCTTCCTGAATAGTCACCCAAAACTCTGTAATTTTGGAGAATCATCTTCGTCTTTCTGTGAAAAATTTTACTTACCAAAAAAGTGGGTCAGAAGAGAGGACATCCTATTGAAACTCTAGGCGAGAGTAGCATGGAAGAATGGGGAAATAGTAGGACCCACAGGGTCCTGGAAATCTACAAGAAGAACTTTATAACAGTTAGATCTGGGTCCTGGGGTCCTCCTCAAACTAAGGCACCAGCCAAGGAGAATATAGGCAGTAAGCTTCGAATCCTTACCAGAACCAAGCCGACGAACATGATATTCTCCACCGTTGAGTGGAGAGTGAGATCTGACTCTCACATGAACCCTGGTGTCCCTTTTCTGACCACGTCCCCTGGATGGGGAGACCTGGTGGCACTCAGAGGAAGGATAGCAAGTTATCAAGAAAAGACTCGATATTCTAAGAGCATATATAGGGGGAGGAGGTCTCCTTCAATCACAGACATAGGGGAGGGGAGAAGGGGGGAAATGGGAGGGAGGGAAGAATGGGAGGAAACAAGGGAAGGTCTAACAATCGAGATGTAATATGAATAAATTACTAAAATTAAAAAAATATATGAAAGACATACTTGTGAGGCAGGAACTGTTGAGGACTTACTTACCCTGTCTTGGCAGAGTTTGGCCTTTGACTCTTCCTGCTTCCAAGCTTGCCCTTTTTCAGTCAGAATTCTGTCTGTAGTAGAAGTGAGGACATTTTCCCAGTGGCTTGTTTGCCACATTTGAAGCCATCTCTAGGAGATAATCTCACCATTAAGTAATGTCAAAAAAAAAAGTATGTAGTGATATTCATTGAAAAACAGTGAGTAACCAAGTATGTGGTGTATGGCTATAATCCCAGCTCTCTGGGAGGCAGAGTCAGGACGATTGCTGTGACTCTGAGGCAGTGTGGTCTACAAAGTGAGTCCAGGCCAGCCAAGGCTACACAGAAAAACCCTGTCTCAAGGAAAAATGAAAGAAAGAAAGGAAGGAAGAAAGGAAGGAAGGAAGAAAGAAAGAAAGAAAGAAAGAAAGAAAGAAAGAAAGAAAGAAAGAAAGAGTAAGGAAGAGTATTCTGGTCTACTGGAGCAGAGGTTTTTGTTTCCACAGTAGTGGAATTTTATGTATGGGAGTAAAACAAACTGACCTCAGAATGCAGCCAGAGAAATGAAGACTCATAGCTAATAACTACAGTCAGGGTAAGGGGTTAAAAAATAATTATGAGCCAGATCAAGTGAAAGGCTGCTTCTGGCTAAACTGATTAAACATGATCCCTACTAAAGACATGAGGCATACCTGAAGGATGAGAAACATAAACCTTATGCAGAGCATGACCAGCTATCAAAGCAGCGAGATTATTGATGAACTATCAGTTTCATAATGACAACAAAAAATAGTCTGTAAGAGAAAAGCATAAATGTGGTTTTCCCTATTTTTACTATAGCACAAAATGTTTGACAGTGAGTGGGAATAGATACATTCTCAGCAGTTCTTCAAGATGCTTTTACTGGTTGTAGAATCATGCTGAGAATTCCATGTTGATGTGTATAAATTAAGATATATACAGACACACATATAGCTATAAATATGTTATATTATATTTCAATTCAATTCTGGTACTGTCTACCTGGAGTTAGAGTTAAATCCCACAGAATAATGACTTGATTTCATAAAACATCTCTCTTCTGCCTGTTGCAAGTGGCAGGTTGAAGTCTGTGTTGTAAGCAGCTTTATTCTAGGGTTTAATGAAAATGCAAGAATTACTCTGAGGACAGAGGAAAACACTTACGTTCAGTGGTTTATTATGAACATTAAAAATGTTGAGATTACTCAGTGGCAACATGGCAGGAGTTGGAAAATAAAACAACCAAACAAGACAATAAAAACAAGAAAAAATGGAGAGCTTTCACTCTGTGTTCAGTAGGCATAGTCTTTCAGACACCTAATCCTTCAACCAGGATGGAGCTTCAGTATACAGGAACATTTGATGGAATTGTTGGCTGATAATGATCACTAAAGAGGAGTCCCTCTTCCTTTCAAAAGGTTGGAAGTTGAGGCTAAAAATTCCAACCCTCTAATCAATGTTTGGTTTCCTAGCAACCACTGTCATTATGAAGTTCTCCAGGAGCCCGGAGTGATCTCATTAGAACAAAAGATACTCCCACCAGATAATTCTGAGGGATTTAGAAACTGTATCAGATGCTTCCATCATTCAGCAAATTATTAAAGTCTTGGAGTTTCTCTTTCTAGAAACTGAAACAAAAGCCAAAGCTGAGAATAAAAGCTCTACTTACACCCAGTATCTGAAGGATATACAATTGGGTACATTGGAGGGACAGTTTTTCCAATGCCTTTATCCAAAGAAACTGAAACATACTAATTGGCAGCAGGGACAGTTTTATTCTAGTCCAATCTTGGGAAAATGCTTATAGAAAAGCAGTCCCCTTCTCAAAGTGAGAGATGTTGCAGAGATGTTTCTGAAAGAATGGGGAAATTTTTCTTGTGCAGTTTTCTAAAGGAAGTTAAAGGTGCAGAGGGTTTCCAGGTCATAAGAAAATATGAATCTCCATTAACATACTATTGCACAAAAGAAGAATATGCTTTGGAAGCTAGAGATCCAAGGAAGAAGGATTTGTTTATGGGGAATGATGGTTATTGGTGAGTCAATAGCTGAGCTTAACAGGATTTTGCTTACTTTGCATATAAAGAATCAGGAGAGTGTGATACGACTTTCTCACATACTCTGGTGCCTCACATTTGACCATGTCCCCTGGATGGGGAGACCTGGTGGCACTCAGAGGAAGGACAGCAAGTAGCCAAGAAGAGACTTGATACCCTATGAGAATATATAGGGGGACGTAATCCCCCTCAGGAACAGTCATAGGGGAGGGGAATAATGGGAAAATGGGGGGGGGGGGAGGAATGGGAGGATACAAGGGATGGGATAAACATTGAGATGTAACAAGAATAAATTAATAATAATAAAAAAAAGAATCAGCCAAAGGGTCTCTCCTTTTTCATGAATTAATTTTTTCTAAATAAATTTTAGTATGCTTGATAGAAAATGTATACTAGGGCACTAAATGAAGATTACACTGATATATGGTAAAACAAACATCTTTGAAATCTTACTGCTTAAAACCTAGGCTTACTTTTTGCTTATGGATTGTGGGTAGACAGCCTTCTTTGTATCTGCTCACCACATACTCACAATATTAAGATGGAGTCATACTGGTTCTTAATTTTCTCACAACTGAGAGAGATGATATTCTATCATTATTCTATAACTTAAGTACAGCATTTTGTTCTTATGCTTCCTGTCTTGGGAACATTCTTTAAAACAAACTCAAAAGGACCAATGAGCTCACAGAGTGGGATGTTGTGATGGTTTGAATGAAACATATATCCCATGGGCTTGTGCTGTATGGGTCTAAAAATTGCTAAAAGAAGATCCCACACTCAAATTGTGTGTAAAAACAAAGAGCATTTATTCTGCAGAAACAGCCTGCATGCAGCAGGTCAACCATCCATACAAACTGGCTGTGACCCTGAGGAGGAGCTCATGGGCTCTTTTAAGGGCTTCTAGGGAATCATATATGTGGCTATATGCTTCTAAATGGGATTGGACTGCACCTGTGGAAGTAGGCCTGTGCTCATGGAGGCTTTGTGACTCTAGCCATGGATCTTTTAGCAATGTCTGGTCCTCTCATTCCCCCCTTAAGTATTGTTCCATCTTGACTCCTTGAGTCAGGTTTAAGGGAAGATATTGAGTTGAAAAGTAAAGATTTGATGGGGTTCACTCTGTCCCTTCATTCCCCCCTGTATTTATGTACATGAATCAAATCTTATGTTATGACTTCTTTCCAGGATACAAGGGATTACATTGTTCCCTCAAAACCATAACCAGGAGTAACAGATCTAAGGCCCTATTTTCTGGTATGTAAATAGGTAGTCATTTGTCCCTATGCTAGAGAGTTTCTTTTGACTTAGCACTTCAGCCCATTAGGGAGGACAATGGACAACATATTTTATTCTGTACCTACTTCCATCTGACATTAGGACATTGCTATCAGGGCATATGAAGACTGAAAGGCTTGTTATAGGCTAGGCAATGGGTACTTATCAGAAGCATCTGATTAGCTAATCCAATTAAATAGACAGCAAGCAATCACACCAGCCAGACTGGTTTACATCAGCTTTCAGCAAATCCAGATCTCAGCAGTTTGCCATCCACAGGTGATCCCTGGGTGGAATCTGTTAAACTGGTGAAAAATCTGCTGAGCCAAATATAGACTAGAGACAGAAGTTAAAATTGTGTCTATATGCCCTGCCTGGAGAATAGGGGAGCAGGTGAGTTGGCCTTGCCCTAATGACATGGGAGTGGGGGAGGATGCCCTACCCTGAGAACAAGGGAGCAGGAAAGCCGGCCCTACCATGATAACAGCTCGGCCTGCCACGATGGCATGGGAGCCGGAGAGCAGGCCCTTCTCTGAGGACATGGGAGTGGGTGAGCAGGCCCTGCCATGACAACTCAGGAGCGATAGAATGGGCCCTGCCTTGTGGACAAGGGAGTGGGAACTGATCCAGGGCTCTGAGTGTACCTCACCCCAACATCTATCCCTGCTGGAACACATGAAGGGGCCAGACATGCAAATTTAAAGATTAAGATTCTCCTTAACACATAGCAGCAATGGGATATCTGACAGCAGTCCCAGTGAGGATCCAGTAATGATAGTGTAGGCCTCCAACCAGACCCATGACTTGTAACAATGAACATTTGAATGTAAACATATGTGGACAAAAGGCGATGCACTACAGCTTCTGTGATAAGATTTTTTGTTTGTCTGTTTGATTTACTTTACTGAAGGAAGAAAGGGATTTTGGTGCATGACATGTAAATAATAGATATTCAATAGAAGTAAGAAAACTGTGTCTACAATACTCTCGGCATAGCCTCATTCCTTTGAGACCTAGTAGAAGCTATATCTTTGGGTTAAAAAGCAAGAACATTCTTTTCTTAGTCCAGAAGTCTTGGTAAATAGATTGGAGAAACATTTTTAGCATGATGAGAAGCACCTTGAAGTTTATATTCAGAAGACAAAGAGAAATTAAAATCTTGAACTTGTGATGGAATAATAAACAATCATTGCTCTAGCAGCTTATCAGAAGTCTATTGATCAAAAGTAAAAATTATAAAATTTTGAATCATATAAAACTATGACAATATCATAGAAGGGGACAATAAATCTAGTATTTTCCATTTTATATGGCTTATATCACTTTCTTATATCTCTACAACTTGCATTTATGTACCTTATACATCTTCTTATAGCCTCCAACCTTCATAATTTGCATTTATCAACCTTCAGACACCTTCTTGGACCCTCAAACACTCTCTTAGAAGCTTTTCTTTCATAACTTGCATTTACTAACCATAAAACATCTCCTTAGATACTCAGACATTTTCTTAGATCCTCATAACTTAAACATTAATTCTCCTCTATCCAGTTATTCACAAGGAGACAAAAGTAGTTGGTTACTGGGAACATTCATTTAAGTGAAGGAATAGTAAAAAGCTACATTGCAATTTGTTTGCCTTTTAACATGAAATCTGTGAGCAAGGCAAACCTACATGCATTTTAAAAATTGTTTTTATAAGTAATTTTTTTTTGGTAAAAGTTGAATTGTATTACTTTATTTGATGACTACAAAGAAATCAAGTTAGAAAATACAGAGAGACACCAGGTCAATCTCCTCAGTGTTGGGATACTAGCAAAATACATGTGTCAAAGAGGAAGTGGGGTGGAAGTTCTGGCTTCTTTAAAAAGCTCGGTTATGTTATGCAAACAGGCCTTTGTCTTTTTTTTTTTTTTTACTTTTTTTATTAATTTATTCATATTACATCTACATTGTTAGCCCTTCCCCTGTTTTCTCCCATTCTTCCCTCCCTCTCACTTCCCCCCTTCTCTCCTCCCCTATGTCTGTGATTGAGGGAGACCTCCTCCCCCTATATATGCTCTTGTAATATCGAGTCTCTTCTTGGTAACTTGCTATCCTTCCTCTGAGTGCCACCAGGTCTCCCCATCCAGGGGAGGTGGTCAGAAAAGGGACACCAGGGTTCATGTGAGAGTCAGATCTCACTCTCCACTCAACGGTGGAGAATATCATGTTCATCGGCTAGGTCTTGGTAGGGGTTCAAAGTTTAATGCCTATATTCTCCTTGGCTGGTGCCTTAGTTTGAGGAAGACCCCAGGGCCCAGATCTGCCTGTCATAAAGTTTTTCTTGTAGGTTTCCAGGACCCTGTGGGTCCTACTATTTCCCCATTCTTCCATGCTACTCTCTCCTAAAGTCTTAATAGGATGTCCTCTCCTCTGACCCACTTTCTTGGAATATACCTAGAAAATGCAAATGCCCTACCACACAACAGGGACATATGCTCAAACTTGTTCATAGCTGCTTTATTCATAATAGCCAGAACATGGAAACAGCCTAAGTGTCCCGCAGTAGAAGAATGGACTAAGAAACTGTGGTACATTTACACTATGGAATACTATTCAGCTATTAAAAACAAGCAATTCCTGAAATTTGTGGACAAATGGATTGATCTAGAAATTATCATAATGAGTGAGTTTACCCAGAAGCAAAAAGAGACAAACGGTATATACTCACGTATATCAAAACACTAGTCCAAGGGATATGTACCATGAAAAACTTTACTTAAAAGTAATTTTAACTAGCTAATTAATTGACTAATGAACTAATGTGTCTAACTGTCCTCTGTCAAGTACTACTAACTTAGCTGTCAGTGTGATATGAGAACTGAGAAGAATAAATTGTAACCTAGATGAACCTATGTATAAATTAAAATGACAGAGATGACTAGTCAGTCCACCACCTAGACAGTTTTCCCAGGCTCCTATGCATTTCCTGGCACTATGGACAGAACCAATGTGGCCATCAGACACAGAAGACAAGAACCTGTTTGTTTTGTGGGAGAACATGACATAGACTGACCTCATCTAATTTTCAACAGTGTGAGACAATAACTCTCCAGATATCAAGTTTGTCTACAGTTCATGCTGGGTCAAAGCAGTGAGTGATGCATTGGAACCAATCTTGCCCAGTGGTCAGAATACCACAATCCAGAGTTGACATCTGTAATACCCAAATCTTCTCAGAGACCTTGGGGAGTTACTGCCAGAATTTGGGAGTCTCTGTCATACTAAGCTTAAATGTGTGTGTATATATGTATATATATATATATATATATATATATATATATATATATATATATATATATATATATATATATATATATGATCAAATTCAGCAGATCTCTGACAAGTTTGAGGTTAGCATATCTGAGATAATCATTGTATGTCTTTGCTCTAAACTACACTTTGCAAACATAAATGGAATGTTATAAATCTATATTCTGCAGATAAGTGTTTGAGTACCACATCTATCTCAAGCAGATCTAAATAGGACAACTTTGTTTATAGTTAACTTTTGTTTTACTTTGAAAACATGTGGAATGCAAAATAAAGCATAATCTCAAAATTAACTTCATCAGTTCTTAGCAGAACTTTAACTATATTTCTGAACTAGAATAAAAGCAAAACTTTCATAGATACAGTTCATAGACTAGCAATCCTGCTGATCCTATCCCTGTGCATCATTAACAACTGAACAGCAAAATCTTAAAAGACAGAAGTTGCATTTGGAGTTTAGCAAGGATTTGAACAAGGTAACAGTCCTCAGTAAAGATGGTCACAGAGCCATAATTTTCTCATAACAAAGATGGTGGCTAATCTTGTAATAGCCCTTAGTTGAAATGGCACTGAAGCTCAACCCTTTTTTTCCCTAAAATCAACATGATGGCCAGTTACCTGTTGTTAGAGGCTACAGGGGATAATTTGGTTTTTGTTTGTTTGTTTTTGCTTTTGTTTTTTTTTCAAAGTAAGGTTTCTCTGTGTAGCCTTGTCTGCCCTGGAGACTTCCTTTGTGGACCAGGCTAGCCTCAAACTCACAGTGCTCCATCTTCCTCTGCACCATGGCACCCAGAACTGAGGGCAATTTTAAAACCTACTCATATTTAGAAAATAAGGCTAAGCATATTACTAAGGCAGTGATTTTTTTTTAACCTTTTTGAGAGCGAAGGTAGAGTATAATAACAACTTCTAACATTGTATCTCAACTTAGAAGTATCACCAGAAGGACTCATTTCCAGAGTCAGCAATACAGTATATATATATATATATATATATATATATATATATATATATATATATATTGTTAATCTGAATCATTTTTTATAACCTTACAATTTTACCATCATATAAAGAATATTTTGAACTAGGATTGAATCATATAAACAATATGTTGTAAAACTATAACTTTGAATTTATATCAAAATCTATACCAATTTAAAATGAGACTTGTAGTTCTCTTAGTTTAAAATGGGATAAAACAGCAAGCAGAGAGTTCATTAGGATGTTCTTATATCTTGTTATCTATCATTCTATCTATCATTATCTTAATTATTAAATATGAAATTGGTGGCCTACACTGGGAAGGCTCTTCCAGAACTATCTTAAGTCTGGAATCTTTTCTATTGAACTTGTTCTATTTAACACACTTCCCACAATCACTTCCTTGTGGTACAAATTTCGCTCCCGTCTAAACTCTGTCTTCAGAACACGATTCTCAGCTGAATATAATTTCTTCTCTCTCTCCAGGGACAGAAACACGGGTATCTCTCTGCCTCTTTCTGGCACCAGCACCCCCTGCCTGTCTCCTATACTTCTGGTAAACTACATGTGAATCTCAACCCTCACCCATTTGACTCCATCAGCCTTAGATTTTTCTGGGTTTAAGAACACATTTTCCTCTGATTGGACTCCAAGACCTCTAGAATGCATGCTTATAGCATCAGATGGTCTCCTTTGATTCTGAGGGAAGCCAAAAAGCTGATCCCGCTGGGCCCCTCATGGCTCCCTGCCTCCGCTGGCCAGGTTTGTTCTACCAACCTTACTCACTGGCCACAATCCAGCCGCATTGACTCACTGGCCCTGTTGTCCTGCCAGCCGCCACTCCACAACCTCCCACCCTTCCTGTGTCACTATTCAGTTTGTTCCTGTCCTGCTAGCCAATCGAGCTGGAACTGAGCTGGGCTGCAGTAGCTCCACCTTCCTGTCGCTGCTGTGCTCAGCTATCCTGCGTTATTACAGCATCTTGCTTTAAAATTTGCCTCTGCAATACCTCTGGGCCTAGATCCACCCCTCATAATGTTCTTCTTGTAGGTTTCTAGGACCCTCTGGATGCTTCTATTTCCCCATTCTCCCATGCTTCTCTCACCTAAGGTCCCAATAGGATGTTTTCCCCTCTGACCCACTTTCCTGTTAAGTGAAAACTTTCATTGAGCATATACCGGGGAAGCAGGTCACCCTCAGTCACAGACATAAGGAAGGAGAGTAGGGGGAAAGCAGGAGGGAGGGAGGAATGAGAGGATTCAAGGGATGGGGTAACAATTGAGATGTAATATGAATAAATTAATAATATATTAAAAATAAACAAATTTGCTTTTGCACTGTAGCAGCCATGTTAAAAGTACCCTTTACCCTCTGAGTCTGGCCACATGACACCGTGCTTCCTACTGCTGCCGAAACCTCTCCTTCTTCTCAGGTACGCTGGGAAATTCAGTGTATATGCACATGCAAGGCTCCTACTCTCTGAGCCCTACCTGGCAAAGGGCAGGCTAAGGAAGTCTAGGGGCAGAGATAACCTTCACACAATGACGAATGACTGATAGCTATACGAAGTCTGTATTGCACTGTGGTTCTAAATGTTTTTTATTTTAAATTATAAAGGTCTATTCAAATTAACAAGATAAATGCTCTTTCTTCTGTCATCAGCTAACCTGGATTCATCTCCTGGCATCTTGGCTAATGGGTTTGATATGTTTTTTTTTTTTATTCTTTTTTCTTTTTTTTTTAATTAATTTAATCTTGTTACATCTCAATGGTTATCCCATCCCTTGTATCCTCCCATTCTTCCCTCCCTACCATTTCCCCTTACTCCCCTCCCCTATGACTGTGACTGAGGGGGACTTCTTCCCCCTTTATATGCTCATAGGGTATCAAGTCTCTTCTTGGTAGCCTGCTACCCTTCCTCTGAGTGCCACCAGGTCTCCCCCTCCAGGGGACATGGTCAAATATGAGGCACTAGAGTACATGTGAAAGTCATACCCAACTCTCTACTAACTGTGGAGAATGTCCTGTCCATTAGCTAGATCTGGGTAGGGGTTTGAAGTTTACGGCCTGTACTGTCCTTGGCTGGTGCCATAGTTTGAGCAGGACCCCTGGGCCCAAATCTGTCTATCATAATGTTCTTGTAGGTTTGTAGGATCCTCTAGATCCTTCTACTTTGATATTCTCCCATGCTTCTCTCACCTAAAGTCCCAATAGGATGTCCTCCCAGCTGTCCCAGTTTCCTGGTAAGTGAAGACTTTCATGGGAAATGCCCCTTGGGCTATCTGGTGCTATCTCAGAAAACTGGGAATAGGGCTTACTCAAGACTCAGCTATTCCACTCCTTGGAATATTCCCAGAAGATGCTGCAGCACACAACAAGAAAATTTGCTCAACCATATTCATAGCAACCTTATTCATAATAGCCAGATCATGAAAACAGCCTAAGTGTCCCTCAGTAGAAGAATGGATAAAGAAACTGTGGTACATTTACACTATGGAATACTACTCAGCTATGAAAAACAAGAAATTCCCGAAATTTGTGGATAAATGGATTAAGCTAGAAATGATCATAATGAATGAGTTAACCCAGAAGCAGAAAGAGTCAAATGGCATATACTCACTCTTATATCTGATATAGTTTTTAAGTTATTCTATAATGTTCTACTGTATTAGCATTCACTTATATACAATATTAAAATTTTAATCCTTGCCTTAACCCATGTCTACCCTAAAATTCTAAAGGTGATATTATTGGTCATAAAAAACTGTTCTGTTCTCTTTTATGGACTGAGATTTTGTACTGTACTTGTGTTTTTATTTTCCAATGTAACAGAAATAAAACCTAAAGTCTTAGTCTTTAAGTATTAAGATAATATATGAACTAAGTTGTCTATTTAAATATTCTTTTTTTTCAGAGAAAAAAATATATTTTTAAATTTTTTAAAATTAATTTATTCTTGTTACATCTCAATGGTTATCCCATTCCTTGTATCCTCCCATTCTTCCCTCCCTCCCATTTTCCCATTATCCCCCTCCCCTATGACTGTTCCTGAGGGGGATTACCTCCCCTTGTATATGCTCATAGGGTATGCTCAAGTCTCTTCTTGGCAACCTGCTGTCCTTCCTCTGAGTGCCACCAGGTCTACCCCTAAGGGGACATGGTCAAATGTGAGGCACCAGAGTACGTGAGAAAGTCATATTCCACTCTCCACTCAACTGTGGAGAATGTTCTGTCCATTGGCTAGATGTGGGTAGGGGTTTAAAGTTTACCTCCTGTATTGTCCTTGGCTGGTGCCTTACTTTGAGCGGGACCCCTGGACCCAAATATGCCTATCATAATGTTCTACTTGTAGGTTTCTAGGACTCTCTGGATCCTGCTACATTGCTATTCTTCCATGCTTCTCTCATCTAGAGTCCCAATAGGATGTTCTACCCTCTGTCCCAGTTTCCTGGTAAGTGAAGGCTTTCTTGGGACATGCCCCTTGGGCTAGTATGCAGATATAAGTGAGTATATACCATTTGAGTCTTTCTGCTTCTGGGTTAACTCACTCATTATGATCATTTCCAGCTCGATCCATTTATCCACAAATTTCGGGAACTCCTTGTTTTTAATAGCCGAATAGTATTCCATAGTGTATATGTACCACAGTTTCTTTATTCATTCTTCTACTGAGGGACACTTAGGCTGTTTCCATGTTCTGGCTATTATGAATAAGGCTGCTATGAACATGGTTGAGCAAATTTTCTTGTTGTGTGCTGGGGCATCTTCTGGGTATATTCCAAGGAGTGGAATAGCTGGGTCTTGAGGAAGCCCTATTCCCATTTTTCTGAGATAGCCCCAGATAGATTTCCAAAGTGGCTGTACTAGCTTGCATTCCCACCAGCAATGAAGGATTGTTCCTCTCTCCCCACATCTTCACCAGCATGTGCTGTCGCTTGAATTTTTGATCTTAGCCATTCTGATGGGTGTAAGATGGAATCTCAGAGTTGTTTTGATTTGCATTTCCTTGTTGACTAAGGAGGGTGAGCATTTCTTTAAGTGTTTCTCAGCCATTTGATAGTCTTCTGTTGAGAATTCGCTGTTTAGGTCCAAGCCCCATTTCTCAATTGGGTTATTAGAGTTGGTGGTGTTTAATTTCTTGAGTTCTTTATATATTTTGGATATTAGACCTTTGTCAGATGTAGGGTTTGTGGAGATCTTTTCCCAGTCTGTAGGCTGTCACTTTGTTCTCTTGACAGTGTCTTCTGCCTTACAGAAGCTTCTCAGCTTCATGAGGTCCTATTTATTAATTGTTGACATTAAGGCCTGGGCCATTGGTGTTCTGTTCAGGAAGTTGTCTCCTGTGCCAATATGTTCCAGGCTCTTCCCCACTTTTTCTTCTAAGTGACTTAATGTCTCTTATTTTATGTTGAGGTCTTTAATCCACTTAGATTTGAGTTTTGTGCAAGGTGAGAAATATGGGTCCAGTTGCATTTTTTTACACATCGACCTCCAGTTAGACCAGCACCATTTGTTGAAGATGCTAACCTTTTTCGTTGAATGGATTTGGCTTCTTTGTCAAAAATCAAGTGACCATATGTGTGTGGATTCATATCTGGGTCTTTGATTCTATTCCACTGATCAACCAGCCTGTTGCTGTGCCAGTACCATGCTGTTTTAATTACTATTGCTTTATAGTACAGTTTGAGATCAGGTATGGAGATTCCTCTGGAGCACCTTTTATTGTACAAGGTTGTTTTAGCTATTATGGGATTTTTTTTCTTCCATATGAAGTTCAGAATTGAACTTTCAATGTCTTTAAAAAATTGTGTAGGTATTTTGATAGGGAATGCATTTAATCTGTAGATTGCTTTTGGTAGGATGGCCATTTTCACTATGTTAATTCTCCAGATCCAGGAGCAAAAAGATCATTCCATATTCTCAGGTCGTCTTCAATCTCTTTCTTCAGAGTTTTGAAATTTTTTTCAAAGAAGTCCTTCACTTCCTTAGTTACAGTAACTCCTAGATATTTTATATTGCTTGTGGCTAATGTGAAGGGTGTGGTTTTCCTAATTTCTTCCTCTGCAAGCTTGTCATTTGTGTATAGGAAGGCTACAGACTTTTTTGAGTTAATTTTGTATCCAGCTAATTTGCTGAAGGTATTTATCAGCTGTAGGAGTTCTCTGGTAGAATTTTGAGGGTCACTTATATACACTATCATATCAGCTGCAAAGAGGGGTAATTTGAATTCCTCCTTTCCCATTTGCATACCCTTGATCTCCTTTTGTTGTCTTATTGCTCTGGCTAGAACTTCGAGTACTATATTGAAGAGATTTGGAAAGAGTGGGCAGCCTTGCCTTGTTCCCGATTTTAGAGGAATTTTCTTGAGTACCTCACCATTTACTTTGATTTTGGCTATTGGCTTGCTGTATATAGCCTTTATTATGTTGAGGAAAGTGCCTTGTATCGCCGATATCACTAAAACTTTAAACGTGAATGGGTGTTGGATTTTATCAAATGCTTTCTCTGGATCTAAAGAGATGATCATGTGGTTTTTTACATTCAGTTTGTTTATATTGTGGAATACATTGATGGATTTCCATATATTAAACCATCCCTGCATGCCTGGATTGAAGCCTACTTGGTCATGATGAATGATATCTTTGATGTGTTCTTGTATTCGTTTTGCAAGTATTTTATTTACTATTTTTGCATCGATGTTAAAAAAAAAAATTTGTCTGAAATACTCTTTCTTTGTTGAGTCTTTGTGAAGTTTAGGTATCAATGAAACTATGGCCTCAGAGAATGAATTTGGTAATTTTCCATCCATTTCTATCTTTTGGAGTAGCTTGAAGAGTATCAGTCTTAGAACGCCCTTGAACGTCTGGTAGAATTCTGCACTGAAACCATCTGGCCCTGGACTTTTTTTAGGTTGGGAGACTATCAATGATTGCTTCTATTTCGGTAGGGGAAATGGGACTATTTAGCTTGTTTATCTGTTCTTCACTCAACTTTGGCAAGTGAAATTGATCAAGAAAATCGTCCATTTCCCATAGATTTTCAAATTTTGTGGCATGTATGACTTTAAAGTAGGATCTTATGATTCTTTGTATTTCTTCAGTGTCTGTTGTTATGTCTCCGTTTTCATTTCTGATTTTGTTGATTTCAATACTGTCTCTCTGCCTTTTAATTAGTTTGGCTAACAATCTGCCTATCTTGCTGATTTTCTCAAAGAACCAGCTCTTGGTTTTGTTGATTCTTTGGACTGTTTTCTTAGTTTCTAATTTGTTAATTCCAGCCCTGATTTGATTATTTCCAGATGTCTACTCCTTTTGGGTGTTTCTGCTTCTTTTTTTAAAAGGGCTTCCAGTTTTGTCGTTAAAATGTTTATATGCAATGTTTCCAATTTCTTTTTAAAGGCACTTAGTGCTATGAAGTTTCCTCTTAGCACTGCTTTCAATGTATCCCACAAATTTGGGTATGTTGTTCCTTCATTTTCATTGAATTTCAGAAACTCCTTGATTTCTTTCTTTATTTCTTCCCTGACCCAGGTGTCATTTAGCAGACAGTTGTTTAGTTTCCACGTACGGGTAGGGTTTTTGTTATTTCTGTTGTTGTTGAATTGCAGCCTAAGAGCATGGTGATCTGATAGGATACAAGGTATTATTTCAATCCTCTTGTATCTGTTGAGACTTACTTTGTGACCAACGATGTGATCAATTTTAGAGAAGGTTCCATGGGGTGCAGAGAAGAAGGTATATTTTGTCTTGTTTGGGTGAAAGGTTCTGTAGATATCTGTTAGATCCATTTGACCCATGGCATTGGTTAATGATGTTATTTCTCAGCTCAGTTTCTGTTTCAATGACTTATTCCTCAGTGAGAGTGGGGTGTTGAAGTCTCCCACTATTATTGTGTGGGGATTGATGTGTGGTTTAAGCATTTTTAGAAGATCTTTTACAAATGTGGGTGCCCTTGTATTGGGAGCATAGATGTTCAGAATTGTGATGCCATCTTGGTTGACTTTACCTTTGATGAGTATGAATTGTCCTTCTCATCTCTTTTGATTAATTTTGGTTGAAAGTCTATTTTGTTAGATATTAAAATGGTTACGCCTGCTTGCTTCTTGTGATCATTTGCTTGGAATATTTTTTTCCAACCTTTTACCCTAAAATAATGCCTATCATTATGGGTAAGATGTGTTTCTTGAATGCAGAAGAATGTTGGATCTTGTTTATGCACCCATTTAGTTAGTCTGTATCTTTTTATTGGAGAATTGAGAGCATTGATGTTTAGAGATATTAATGACTAGTGACTGTTAAGAGTCTTAATTTTGATGTTGCTTCCAGTCAAGCGTTTGTGTAGTTGTGTTTTTGCCATGGGATTGTTATCTATTTCCTGAGTAGTTTTGGTTGTAGCTTGACCCTTTGGGATGAAATTTTCCTTCTAGTACCTTCTGTAATGTCGGATTTGTGGATAGGTACTGTTTGAATTTGTTTTTGTCATGGAACATTTTGTTTTCTCCATCAATGGTTATTGATAGTTTTGCTGGGTAAAGTAGTCTGGCCTGGCATCTGTGGCCTCTTAGGGTTTGCAGGATCTCTGTCCAGGCCCTTCTTCCTTTTATGGTCTCTTCTGAGAAGTCAGGTGTAATTCTGATACGTTTGCCATTAAATGTCATTTGGCCCTTTTCCCTTGCAGCTTTTAATATTTTTTCTTTGTTCTGTATGTTTTGCGTTTCGATTAGTATGTGACGGGCAGTTTTTCTTTTCTGGTCATTTCTATTTGGTGTTCTGTAGGCCTCTTTTATGTTTATTGGCATCTCTTTCTTTAGATTGGGAAAATTTTCTTCTATGATTTTGTTGAGAATAGTTTCTGGGCCTTGGAGTCTGGTATCTTCTCCTCAATGCCTTTTCATGGTGTCCTTAATTTCTTGGTTGTTTTGTGTCAGGAGTTTTTCAGATTTGGCATTTTCTTTTATGGTTGCTTCCGAATCTGTAATTCTATCTTCTAGACGTGAGATTTGTTCTTCCATCTCTTGAATTCTGTTAGAACAGCTCACCTCTGTGTTGCTCACTTTCTTCTCTGAGGTCTCACTTTCTCGTTTTTCTTCTGTCTGTGTGTTTATCATTGAATCCATTTTCATTTTCATATCTTGAACTGATTTTTCATTTCTTTCTTGTGATTTTTTTGTATATTCCTGAGTTTCTTCCATTGCCTCTTTGTAGGTCTTCAGAGCTTGAACCGTTTTGTTTATTTCTTTTATCTGGTTGTTTGAATTTTCCTGAAAATTTTCCAGTTCCACTCTACGTGCTTCTTTTATGTCTCTCACATGTTTGGCTGCTTCCTCCTGCATTTGATTATTAATTTTATTTTGTTCCCCCATTATCCTCCTCATTACTAAGGATTTGAGGTCATTTTCTTGTATTTCCATTTTATTTGTGTTCTCTGTGTTGTTTTCTTTGGGATAGCTGGAAACTGGAGACGCCATATAGTTTTGGTTTTTTTGCATATGCTTTTTCGCTGTCCTTTAGACATCTTGCCATCTTTGTTTTTGTTGAGTAGCTTCCAGAATTGGATGGAGGGAATCTGATGATAGATTCACTTGTTTTGTCATGATTTCCCTAGGCTGGAAGCTCTAATGCTTCACTGGTGTGGATGTTAGGAGGTTAGCCCTGTTGTTTCTGACTCTCACATCCAGTCATCCTCAGCTCCCCTGTGCTGTGGGTCCTGCAATCCTTCTGGGTCTCTGAATGAGTGTTGGGTCAGGCCAAAGTATCCACAGCCTTCTGTGTTTCCTGCCAAGCCCAGCCAGGAACACTGGGCCCGAACCACAGTCTGAACTCAGCTATATTCTCAGGGCCTGAACTGTTTGCCGAGCTCAGCTAGGGATTCTGGGCCCAAAATCCCCACAGATTCCATTCAGAAAGTTTGGGCTGGGACTGCGCACCAAGCTCAGCTAGGGGCTTTTGGCCCAAAGTGTGTACTGTGATCAGTTATTGACTCAGGACCCTAACTGTCCTCCAAGCTCAGCTAGGAATTCTGGATTCAAACTGCACACTGTGTCCAACCAGTTTTTTAGAGCCGGTGGAACTGAGCCCTCCGCCCAGCCTGCATCACAGCAAGAAAACTGCGGCTGTGCCAATCTAGGGCCTCTGGTGGAGCTGAGCACTCCGCCCAGTCTGTGTCACAGCAGGAGAACTGAGTCTGTGCTGAGCCAGCGCTGCTGGTAGAACCAAGCGCTCTGCCCAGACTGTGTCACCGCAGGGGAGCTACCGCTGAGCTGAGGTGGTGTCTAGGGTGGAACTGAGTTCTCTGCCTGGCCTGCGCCACAGCAGGAGAGCTGTTCCTGCACTGAGTCAGTGCCCCAGGCAGAATTGCTTCCTGCACTGAGTGAGAACCCAGGACTCAGGGACGAACTGTCCGCCGAGTCCAGTCTGGGTCCCAAGGCACCACGTGACCCAAATCCTGCCCAGAGTCCCCTCTCCCGTAACAACTCCCACCGGCCACCACCCCAATCGCCTCCACAAGAAGGCTCTGAGCTGCAAACCTCAGCCACCGCCGCTGCTGCCACTGGTGCCACTGGTGCTGCTGCTGCGGCCTCTGTCACCGGTGCTCCGATCCGAGAACATCTGCACTTCTCCCTTGTGCAGGGGCACGCAGGTCATCTGCACCCTGGTCCCTCCGAACCATGGAGCACTCCCGCTGCCGTGATGTGGGGACCTTTGTGTTTCTGGCTCAGAAATCTGTGCAATTCCCTGAATTGTTCACAGGATCCTCCAAACATGGTCCACACTGCTCACCACCATCTTGGATCATCCTGTTCTTTATTTTACTTGTTATGTATTTATTAAGAAAAGTAAAAGAAATCCATGAAGAGTTCATTAAATACAGCCCAGAGCTTTCTAAGATTTCAGTTCATATTTCTTAAAATTCAGGCTGTTCCCTATGGGCTCACAGAGCACTTATGTTTTTCAAACGATTTCCTAATATTGCTGATGTTTCTATATTATTTAAACAAGTTACCTTCTTAGTCATTTTAAAGGATCTGAAAATAATGGCCTCTGTAAACAAAGCCTGACAGTTTGACAAGGGAGTAAAATAAATAAAAAATAAAAACGGTTATGCAGAATTCAATTTTCCAGTCTTAGAACATTTTTATTAGATGACAATGGTCATGAAACATTTGCAAGACTCCTAGGCTTTACAGCTATAATCTTCCTAGTGAAATAAAGACAAAAAAAATTTAAATACTATTAAATACTACTATTTTTAAAGCCTATGAAAGCTCTAGTCTGTTCTTAGGATTTGATATCTTTTCTCCTTGACACATATGTTTTCATCAGAAGGCTAAAAAGTTCATAGCCTTTGGATATTAAATGTATCTGAACTTGAATTCCATTTATCCCTTACTTATATATCAAATTGCACAAGATGTCCCTGAAATGAATGTAAGAGAATTTAGGAGCACACCCATTGTATGCACCTCTCTTATGGCATCTCTTGACCTAGTCAAATGACCATGCTTGAAAGGCTGGGAATTTACTACAGCTAACTTTGGAAGAGGAAAGGAAAATACAAAGAAAAATGGTTAGTTCAAAGCACAATTTTCATTTCCTAGATAAAAGATGCTCAAGCCACGCTCAGCCAGGGTTCTCTGTGATAGATTGTTCTGTTGTGGTCTGCCAGCCAACAGGCAGGAAAAATGGACTACTGGAAGAGGGGAGGGCACTGGGTGACTAGGAAAAGTGTCACTGAAGAATCACAAAACATTTGATAGAAGCTTAATAATATTAATTAGTATACCAAGAATATCTAATTGTGCTTGATTTGGAAGATTTACATCAATTGACTTCATTTTTATGTCCACTTTTTGTTTTGTTTTGCTTTGTTTTAGAGATGGGACTGTAACTGTGTTATTAATGCTATCCTGGAATGCCTAGGTTCAAGTATTTTCTTGAGTGCCTGGGAGAAACCAGGTATATACCTGACTTTTTAGCATTTCTTTAATATCTCCTCTTTATTCATTAATGCTAATGGATTCAGACAATATCCAAAACTTCACTGTAGTGATTAAATTATCTTTGCTATACCTTATACTTCTCCATCAGAAATGTTTCTCAGTGATATCCATGAATGAGTCTTTTAAGGATTGATAGGATCAGTTGTGTCACATGACGTTTTGGTGAAAGCTGTCTTGTGAGAGGGCATCAGAATGGCTAAGATCAAAAATTCAAGCAACACCACGTGTTGGCGAGGATGTGGGGAGAGAGGAACACTCCTTCATTGCTGGTGGGAATGCAAACTAGTACAGCCACTTTGGAAATCTATCTGGTGCTATCTCAGAAAAATTGGAATAGGGTTTCCTCAAGACCCAGCTATTCCACTCCTTGGAATATACCCAGAAGATGCTCCAGCACACAAAGAGAAAATTGGCTCAACCATGTTCATGGCAGCCTTATTCATAATAGCCAGAACATGGAAACAGCCTAAGTGTCCCTCAGTAGAAAAATGGATAAAGAAACTGTGGTACATATACACTATGGAATACTACTCAGCTATTAAAAACAAGGAATTCCCGAAATTTGTGGATAAATGGATCGAGCTGGAAATGATCATAATGAGTGAGTTAATCCAGAAGCAGAAAGAATCAAATGGTATATACTCACTTATATCTGCATACTAGCCCAAGGGGCATGTCCCAAGAAAGCCTTCACTTACCAGGAAACTGGGACAGAGGGGAGGACATCCTATTGGGACTCTAAATGAGAGAAGCATGGGAGAATAGCAAAGTAGAAGGATCCAGAGGGTCCTAGAAACCTACAAGTAGAATATTATGATAGGCAGATTTGGGCCCAAGGGTCCTGCCCAAAGTAAGGCACCAGCCAAGGACAATACAGGTGGTAAACTTTAAGCCCCTACCCAGATCTAGCCAATGGTCAGAACATTCTCCACAGTTGAGTGAAGAGTGGGATATGACTTTCTCACATACTCTGGTGCCTCACATTTGACCATGTCCCCTGGAGGGGGAGACCTGGTGGCACTCAGAGGAAGGACAGCAAGTTGCCAAGAAGAGACTTGATACCCTATGAGCATATACAGGGGAGGTAATCTCCCTCAGGAACAATCATAGGGGAGGGGAATAATGGGAAAATGGGGGGGGGAAGAATGGGAGGATACAAGGGATGGGATAAACATTGAGATGTAACAAGAATAAATTAATAAAAAATAAAAAATAAAAAAAAAGATTTAGAGACATGACAAGGCAAAGAAGAAAGCTGTTATAGGGTTCTACAAGTGAACAGGCTATAGGAAGGAGGTGAATTTGCTCCTAGATTTTGGAACAGTACTGAGCATATTAACAACACTGAAAAAAAATTTCATTTCCCAACTTTAGGCAGACAGACCTGAGTCTATGAATGTTTGTCCTGCTTTAGGCAAGTGAAGGAGAGCAGAGATTTGTGCTATATTTCAGTGATATGCAGCACAATACTTAATATATTTATCCAGAAATATCTTGTATTCCCTCAAAATAAAACATTTTTATTATTCTAAGAGACCAAAAAAAAAAAAAAAAAAAAAAAAAAAAAAAAAAAAAAAAAAGAGGAAATATAAGCAATGTGGAGAGTAGAAATTACTATGGAGCCAGCAGAAACGTGGTCAAATTTGTCACTAATTACAGTAAATATAAGCAGACTAAGATCACTAGATAAAATAGAAAGATTCTCATAGATTTCAAAAATAAGTGGCTTAGCTCTACTTAAGAAACATACAAATATAAGGACTCGGAAAAGCTATAACCAAAAACACCTAAAGAAAGTTTCACTTGTTGTATTCATATCAGATGAGATAACATGATGGAGAGCTTACTGTTATATAATTATAAACAACAATCAAACTCAACAGGAAAAGACCAACTAACTGACCACATTTGATTCCAAATGATAGCCTTAATCTATACCTTTATATTTAATATATATCATATATAATATATAATATATAAACACATATAAAATATACTAAATTCACAATTTATTTATATAATATTCTATTATAATAATATATTAATATACATTAAATATATATTTATTATATAAATATAAGTAATACATATATAATTTTCAGATATATGGAAAGTTAGTGGATTAAAGGATAACTTGATATATTAGTGGTATAATTTAGCTCACACTGCTCCACTTAATTAAGCCTGTAGATTCTATTTTATGAGCTGGGGCTGAATATGGGCTTACCTGCTTGGCTAATGGTCTGTCTATTTTGCTGATTTTCTCAAAGAATCAGGTATTGGTTTTGTTTATTCTTTGGACTGTTTTCTTAGTTTCTAATTTATTAATTCCAGTCCTGAGTTTGATTATTTCCAGACGTCTAATCCTTTTGGATGTTTCTGTTTCTTTTTTTTCCACGGCTTCCAGGTGTGTCATTAAGATGCTTATGTGCAATGTTTCCAATTTCTTTTTAAAGGCACTTAGTGCTATGAATTTTCCTCTTAGCACTGCTTTTAATGTATCCCACAAATTTGGGTATGCTGTTCCTTCATTTTCATTAAATTTCAGAAACTCCTTGATTTCTTTCTTTCTTTCTTCCCTGACCCAGGTGTCATTTATCAGAGAGTTGTTTAGTTTCCACATACGTGTAGGCTTTTTGTTATTTCTGTTCTTGAATTGCAGCCTAAGAGCATGGTGATCTGATAGGATACAAGGTATTATTTCCATCCTGTTGTGTCTATTGAGGCTTGCTTTGTGACCTACGATGTGATCAATTTTGGAGAAGGTTCCATGGGGTGCAGAGAAGAAGGTATATTCTTTCTTGTTTAGGTGAAAGGTTCTGTAGATATCTCTTAGATCCATTTGACCCATGGCATTGGTTAATGATGTTATTTCTCGGCTTAGGTTCTGTTTCAATGACATATACATCAGTGAGAGTGGGTTGCTGAAGTCTCCCACTATTATTGTGTGGGGATTGATGTGTGGTTTAAGTCTTTTCAGCAGATCTTTTACAAATGTGGGTGCCCTTGTCTTGGAAGCATAGATGTTCAGAATTGTGAAGTCATCTTGGTTGACTTTACCTTTGATGAGTATGAAGTGTCCTTCCTCATCCCTTTTGATTAATTTTGGTTGAAAGTCTATTTTGTTAGATATTAAAATGGCTACGCCTGCTTGCTTCTTTGATCATTTGCTTGGAATATTTTTTTCCAACTTTTTACCCTGAGGTAATGCCTATCATTATGGGTGAGATGTGTTTCTTGAATGCAGAAGAATGCTGGATCTTGTTTATGCACCCATTCAGTTAGTCTGTGTCTTTTTATTGGATAATTGAGACCATTGATATTGAGAGACATTAATTTCCAGTGAGTGTTAAGAGTCTTAATTTTGATGTTGTTTCCAGTCGAGTGTTTGTGTAATTGTGTTTTTGCCATGGGATAGTTATCTATTTCCCGAGTAGTTTCGGTTGTAGCTTGACCCTTTGGGATGGAGTTTTCCTTCTAGTACCTTCTGTAAAGCTGGATTTGTGGATAGGTACTGTTTGAATTTGTTTTTGTCATGGAATATTTTGTTTTCTCCATCAATAGCTGGGTAAAGTAGTCTGGCCTGGTATCTGTGTTCTCTTAGGGTTTGCAGGATCTCTGTCCAGGCCCTTCTGGCTTTTATGGTCTCTGCTGAGAAGTCGGGTTTAATTCTGATAGGTTTGCCATTAAATGTTATTTGGCCCTTTTCCTTTGCAGCTTTTAATATTTTTTCTTTGTTCTGCATGTTTTGTGTTTCGATTATTATGTGACCGGCAGTTTTTCTTTTCTGGTCAATTCTATTTGGTGTTCTGTAGGCCTCTTTTATGTTTATTGGCATCTCTTTCTTCAGATTGGGAAAATTTTCTTCTATGAATTTGTTGAGTATAGTTTCTGGGCCTTGGAGTCTGATATCATCTCTTTCTTCAATGCCTATTATCCTCCGATTTCTTCTTTTCATGGTGTCCTTAATTTCTTGGATGTTTTGTGTCAGGAGTTTTCCAGATTTGGCATTTTCTTTAATGGTTGCTCCAAGATCTGTGATTGTATCTTCTAGACCTGAGATTCGTTCTTCCATCTCTTGGATTCTGTTAGAAAAGCTCACCTCTGTGTTGCTCGCCTTCTTCTCTGAGGTCTCATATTCTCGTTTTTCTTCTGTTTGTGTGTTTATCATTGAATTCGTTTTCATCTTCATATCTTAAACTGATTTTTTTATTTCTTTCATCTGAATTTTTGCATATTCCTGAGTTTCTTCCATTGCCTCTTTATAGGTCTTCAGAGCTTGAACCGTTTTGTTTATTTCTTTCATCTGGTTGTTTGCATTTTCCTGAAAATTTTCCAGTTCCACTCCATTTGCTTCTTTTATGTCTCTCACCTGTTTGGCTGTGTCTTCCTGCATTTGATTACGAATGTTATTTGTTTCCTCTATTATCATCCTCATTACCAAGGATTTGAAGTCATTTTCTTGTGTTTCTGTTGCGTTTGAGTTCTCTGTGTTGTTTTCTTTGGGATAGTTGGAAACTGGAGACGCCATGTTGTTTTGGGTTTTTTTTGCGTATGCTTTTACACTGTCCTTTAGACATCTTGTTGTCTCTGTTTTTGTTGCATAGCTTCCAGAGTTGGATGGAGGGAGTCTGATGATAGATTCACTTGTTTTCTCAGGATTTCCGTAGGCTCTAAACTCTGATGCTTCACTGGCGTGGATGGCAGGTGGTTAACCCTTTTGTTTTGGGCTCTCACAGCCAGTGATCCTCAGCTCCCCTGTGCTGTGGGTTCTGCAATCGTTCTGGGTTTCTGAATGAGCATTGTGTCAGGCAAAGGTATCCACAACCTTCTGTGTCCCGTGCCATGTCCAGCCAGGGATACTGCGCCCGAACCTCGTGTCGAGCTCAGCTAAATTGTCAAGGCCTGAACCATCTGCCGACCTCAGCTAGGACTTCTGGGCCCAGAATGCACACAGGATTCAGCCAGAATTTTCGGGCTGGGATTGTGCATCAGGCTTAGCTAGGAAATTTTGGCCCAAAGTGCGTGCTGTGGTCATTTATTGATACAGGGCCCAAACTGTCCTCCAAGCTCTGCCAGGAATTATATATTCAAACTGCACACTGTGTCCAACCATAGTCTTAGAGCCTGGACTGTGCCAAAAGCTCAGCTCTGGACCCAATCTGTCTGTCAAACACAGTTAGGAATTCTGGCCCCAAACTGCTTGCTGAGCTCCACCCGAGTCTCCGGGGCGGATTTGTGTATCAAGCTTAGCCAGTGAGTCTGGACTCACCTGCACGCTGATATCAGCCCAGGACTCCGGGCCTAAACTGCGTGGATAGTCCAGCCCAAGTCTTGGGGCTGCTGAGCCTATGCGCACAGCTCAGCTAAAGTCTCTGGGCCCAAACTGCCTAGCAAGTCCAGCTAGGGCCTCTGGGCTGAATCTGTGTGCTAACCTCAGCCTGAATCAGCACCCCAGAACTGCCCGCTGAGCTGAGCTAGTGTCTAGGGCAGAACTGCTTGCTGAGCTGAGCTAGTGCCTCTGGTGGAACTGAATGCTTTGCCCCACCTGCATCACAGGAGGAGAACTGCAGCTATGCTGAGCAGCGCTTCCAGTGGACTGAGTGCTCTGTCCAACCTGAATCACAGCAGGGGAGCTGTGGCTGTGCTGAGCTACTGCCTCTGGTTCAACTAAGCGCTTTGTCCTACCTGCGTCACAGCAGGAGAACTGCAGCTACGCTGAGCAGCACTTCCAGTGGAACTGAGCATCTGCCCAACCTGAGTCACAGCAGGGGAGCTGTGGCTGCGCTGAGCTAGCGCCTAGGGTGGAACTGAGCACTCTGCCCTGCCTGTGTCACAGCAGGAGAACTGCAGCTGCACTGAGTTAGTGCCTCAGGCAGAATTGCTTGCTGAGCTGAGCCAGTATCTCCACAGCACTATGAACTGTGCTGAACCCGGGACTCTGGGGCTGAACTGTTTGCCAAGTCCAGTTTGGCTCTCAAGGCACTACGCGACCCAAATCCTGTCCAGAGTCCCCTCTCCTGCAGCAACTCCCACCAGCCACCACACCAATCACCTCCACTGGAAGATTCTGAGCTGCAAACCTCAGCTGCCACCGCTGGTGCCACTGGTGCCACTGCTGCTGCTGCTGCTGCTGCTGCTGCTGCCTCTGCCGCTGCTGCTCCAATCTGAGAAAATTTGCGCTCTTCCCATGTGCAGGGGCATGCAGGTCCTTCATACCCTGGTCCCTCCAGACCATGGAGCACTCCTGCTGCCGTGGTGTGGGGACTTTGGTGTTCTTGGCTCAGATATCTGTGCAATTCCCTGAATTGTTCACTGGAGATTCCAAACACGGTCCACACTGCTCGCCGCCATCTTGGATCTTCTCTGGAAACAGACTTATAAGAGGTCATGGAATGTTTGTCCACTAGAAAAAGAACTGCCTCATGTGGAGGCAAGGTTTTTTCCAGTTGCAAAACATTCTGTAGGTCAATTATTTCACATTGCTTGGCTGTTAATTACTTTGCTTCAAGATATTCAAGAGAAACAATCCAGACAATGTTTTGAGTTTCTTGGTCCCACTGCTGCAGTTGCAGTCACTTTTGTTGAATTTCTGGTCTTCTACAGTCCTGATGAGGAAGGCTAGAATTGGCTCCCAAGTAATGGAGTCTAAAAATGGTGTACTTCTCCTGTCCCTATTAACCTTCTTTCTCTCCTATCTAGTGTAGGTGGGTTGGAGGGGAAGCAGAGGCATTAAAACCCCCAATAAAATAGGTTTTAAAAGAGCAAAGCCTACACCAAGGGTTTCCATAAGTCTCTTCCCCAGACTTTTGGAAGAGGAGAGACACTGGTAGGGAGTCAAGTCTTTTATCCTCATACACTAATGCCACCTGTGGACACTAGTTATATTTCTTTTTTATTGCTAATAAGACATTCATTAATATTGAGGGGATTATCCAAGCTTACCCAGTCCTGTGTGGTAGGTAAAATTTACATTTAAAGTCTATATTTCTAACTCCACTCAAACCTCATGACTGTTCACCAAACTATATAATTTTTAAAAAAGAATCTCAAATATTATGCTTAAAAAATGTCTAATATGGTAATAGCTTAGCTTCTTTTCTAGTTGCTGCAATAAAACTCTGACAAAGCAATCTTAAGAGAGGATTCCATTAGCAACAGTTACAGGTCACAACCTTCATTGTGGGGCAGGCAGACCTGCAAGCAGCCAGTCACATCCCAGTCAAGAGCAGAGAGGAAATAAATTCATGTATGTCTCCTGTGGCCAGCAGCTTCTTCCTGTATACTTATGCATTCTAGGATCCCCTGGCTAGAGAATAGTGCTGACACAAAGTAGTGGGTCATCCCATACCAGTTAATGTGATCAGACATGAGTATAAACAAACTTAATATATACAGTTAACTAGTCATTGAACTTTTCATCTCCAGTGATTCCAGAGAGTGTCAAGCTTATGGTAAAACTACTACCACAATCACAATACTTTGAGAGTTCTTAAAAACCTACTGATATACATTGGTATAGTTTGAAGTTTTTAAATAAAATGATTGATTTATAATGTGGAAAAAAACAAATTAAATTGAGTGTGAGGAGATAAAGAATAACTGTCTGGGCATGATGGTGCATGCCTTTAATCCCATCACTCAGAAGACAGAGGCAGGCAGAGAGCTGTGAGTTCAAGGCCAGCCTCATCTACAAAGTGAGTCTAGGACAGGCAAGGCTACAAAGAGAAACCTTGTCCAAAAACAAAACAAAACAAAACAAAAACAAAAACAAAAAAGAAAGAAAGTAAAAAGAAGAAAAATAACTGTAATAATCATGAACTGTTACATTAGCATCAATATGTTGGAAACCAGGAAATATGGATTTACAAGTACTTCCAAAGTTGAACCACAAGGATCCATGTCCCAAACCAGGCAATCCTGGGTCAGGAGAGGGAGCACTTTTCCCAGATACTTAGTAGTGTCATGAATGTTCCTTGCCTCGAATTGAAGATTAATTTTTCTTGGGAATTCACTCTACTTCTTTCTTTATTTGAGAGAATTTTCAATAGTTTCAATAGCCTTTTCTTTCCATAGCTTCGAAAAAAGTATTATTTACTTATTTATTTTTAATTTACAATATATGTGAGTGTGCTTCTCTGCATGTGCATGTGGAAGATAGAGACCAGACCTTGGGTTCTGTTACTCCAGAGCTGTTCACCTTGATTTTCAATAAAGGCTGCCTTGCCTAGATTTTTATGTGCATTATAGGGATCAAATTCGGGCTCTTGTTCTTTGTTAGTAGCTACCTGCTACACTGATTTATCTCCAAATTTTATTACAATTGCTAGGTTTTAATATGTGTGTGTGTGTGTGTGTGTGTGTGTGTGTGTGTGTGTTGCCTATGCTATGAACACACAGTGCTTTCAGAGACATTAAAATGGTATCACACACATGCAGGTGCTGGGACTGAAACTCAGGTCCTCAGCAAGAGGAGCAAGTACTTTTAACCACTGAACCATCTCTCTAGCCTTGTGTTTGTTGATTTTGTACTTTGCTACTGCTGTCTCTTCTTTCATTCTCAGCTCCCCCCTCTATTTTTTTTCCTTTCACCCTTGTTTTGCGATATGATCTTGCTATGTGCCCTTGGCTAAATTCAAGGTCAACATCTTCTGCTTCAGCTTCACTTAGGCTAGAATTACAGGCTTGTAGCACTATACCTGGTACATTAGTGTTGGGCAAGCTTCCAAGCACTTTTTAAAAAAACCTTTATTCCTTTCTTATCTTCATTATTCCAGATAACTGATCTTGGTCAGCCATGAAAGATTCTATTACTTAGAGATAGATTATTTTGTGTGCTTGAGCATCGTGCAGGAGGCTAAAGTTTTAAGAAGTAATTTTTTTCCTTTTTGTTTGCTTGCTTTCTATTTTCTACAAAGTATTGCTGTGTAACATAGGGTGATGTTGAATTCATGATCTTTCCACCTTTCCTGTTCAAGTCCTTGGCTTACAGGCATACTTCACCTCACCCAGCTGTTTTTATGCTTCTCAGATCTACTGTTTTCATCAACACTCTAAAAAGAGTTGGGGGGTGTTCAATGAGAAGATGTACACAGGGAAGTGATCTGTTTCAGATGATGTTGCCAAGCTACCTTTCATTCATATGTAATCGCAAACCAAATTCAACTCCATTTTACATATAGTAAAGCTGTGTTCCATTGGTATGCAGAGTCTGTACTCAGTCCCATATTACATATTGTGAAACTGAGTGACACCTTTTTATGCAGATTCAATCTACTGCCTTGGATTATGAAGCATGACATTATTCAGACTTTAGAATTATTGAATGTTGTGTTGCCTATAAAGATAGTCTATGATAGTATAGATGTTCATATCTACTTCCCTTTGGATTGAATATAGGAAACCAACAAATGGCTTTATTAAAAAGATAAACAATAAGAAAAAGGAAAAGATCCAAGATGGCGGCGAGCAGTGTGGACTGCGTTTGGAGGCTCCAGTGAACAATTCAGGGAATTGCATAGATTTCTGAGCCAGGAACACCGAGGTCCAAACATCACGGCAGCAGGAGTGCTCCACAGTTCGGAGGGACCAGGGTGCGGAGGACCTGCGTGCCCCTGCACACGGAAGGAGTGAGGTTTTTCTCTGATTAGAGCGGCAGCGGCAGAGGCAGCAGCACCAGCGGCACCAGCAGCGGCGGCTGAGGTTTGCAGGTCATAGCCTTCCGGTGGAGGCGATTGGTGTGGTGGCTGGTGGGAATTGCTGCGGGAGAGGGGACTCAGGGCAGGATTTGGGTCGCGTGGAGCCTTTGGACCCAGACTGGACTCGGCGGACAGTGCAGCCCCAGAGTCCCGGGTATTGGCCCGGCCCAGCAAACAATTCTGCCTGAGGCACTAACTCAGCGTGGCCATAGCTCCCCTGCTGTGGCACAGGCTTAGTTGAGCACGCTGCTCCACACTAGGCACCACCTCAGCTCAGCGGCAGCTCCCCTGCGGTGACACAGTCTGGGCGGAGCACTTGGTTTCACCACAGGCGCTAACTCAGAGCAGCTGCAGTTCTCCTGCTGTGGCGCAGGCTTGGTGACGTGCTCGGTTCCATCCTAGGCACCACCTCAGCTCAGCGGCAGCTCCCCTGCGGTGACACAGTCCGGGCGGAGCACTTGTTCCACCACTGGCGCTAACTCAGAGCAGCCGCAGTTCTCCTGCTGTGGCACAGGCTGGACAGAGCTCTCGGTTCCACCAGCTCTAAGACTCTGGTTGGACACAGTGTGCAGTTTGAATCCAGAATTCCTGGCTGAGATTGGTGGTCAGTTCAGGCCCTGAGTCAATAACTGACCACAGCATGCACTTTGGGCCAAAAGGCCCTAGTGGAGCTTGGTGCGTAGTCCCAGCCCAAAAATTCTGGCTGGACCCTGTGTGCATTTTGGGCCCAAAATCCCTAGCTGAGCTTGGCAGACGGTTCAGGCCCTGAGAATCTAGCTGAGTTCTGCCCGTGGTTCTGGTCCCAGTGCTCCTGGCTGGACTTGGCAGGGAACACAGAAGGCTGTGGATACCTTGGCCTGACCCAATGCTCATTCAGAGACCCAGAACAATTGCAGGATCCACAGCAGAGGGGGACTGAGGATCACTGGCTGTGAGAGACCAGAACAACAGGGCTAACCTCCTCACATCCACACCAGTGAAGCTTTGAGCTCGCAGCCTAGGGAAATCGTAAGAAAACAAGTGAATCTATTGTCAGACACCCTCCATCCAACTCTGGAAGCTACCCAACAAAAACAAAGACGGCAAGATGTCTAAAGGACAACGAAAAAGCATACGCAAAAAACCCCAAAACAACATGGCGTCTCCAGTTTCCAGCTATCCCAAAGAAAACCACCCAGAGAACTCAAATACAACGGAAATACAAGAAAATGACCTCAAATCCTTAGTAATGAGGATGATAATGGAGGAAACAAATAAAATTCATAATCAAATGCAGGAAGACGCAGACAAACAGGTGAGAGAAATAAAAGAAGCACATAGAGTGGAACTGGAAAAATTGCAGGAAAATGCAAACAACCAGATGAAAGAAATAAGTAAAACGGTTCAAGCTCTGAAGACCTATAAAGAGGCAATGGAAGAAACTCAGGAATATACAAAAAATCAGATGAAAGAAATCAAAAAATCAGTTCAAGATCTGAAAATGAAAATGGATTCAATGATAAACACACAGACAGAAGAAAAACAAGAACGTGAGACCTCAGAGAAGAAGGCGAGCAACACAGAGGTGAGCTTTTCTAACAGAATCCAAGAGATGGAAGAACGAATCTCAGGGCTAGAAGATACAATCACAGATATTGAATCAACCATTAAAGAAAATGCCAAATCTGGAAAACTCCTGACACAAAACATCCAAGAAATTAAGGACACCATGAAAAGAAGAAATTTGCGGATAATAGGCATTGAAGAAAGAGAAGACATCAGACTCCAGGGCCCAGAAACTATTCTCAACAAAATCATAGAAGAAAATTTCCCCAATCTAAAGAAAGAGATGCATATAAACATACAAGAGGCCTACAGAACACCAAATAGAATTGACCAGAAAAGAAAAACTGCCCGCCACATAATAATCAAAACACAAAACATGCAGAACAAAGAAAAATATTAAAAGCTGCAAGGGAAAAGGGCCAAATAACATTTAATGGTAAACCTATCAGAATTACACCTGACTTCTCAGCAGAGACCATAAAAGCCAGAAGGGCCTGGACAGAGATCCTGCAAACCCTAAGAGAACACAGATGCCAGGCCAGACTACTTTACCCAGCAAAATTATCAATAACCATTGATGGAGAAAACAAAATATTCTATGACAAAAACAAATTCAAACAGTACCTATCCACAAACCCAGCTTTACAGAAGGTACTAGAAGGAAAACTCCATCCCAAAGGGTCAAGCTACAACCAAAACTACCCAGGAAATAGATAACTATCCCATGGCAAAAACACAACTACACAAACACTCGACTGGAAACAACATCAAAATTAAGACTCTTAACAGTCACTGGTCATTAATATCTCTCAACATCAATGGCCTCAATTCTCCAATAAAAAGACACAGACTAACTGAATGGGTACATAAACAAGACCCAACATTCTTCTGCATCCAAGAAACACATCTCACCCATAATGAAAGGCATTACCTCAGGGTAAAAGGTTGGAAAAAAATATTCCAAGCAAATGGTCACAAGAAGCAAGCAGGTGTAGCCATTTTAGTATCGAACAAAATAGACTTTCAACCAAAATTAATCAAAAGGGATGAGGAAGGACACTTCATACTCATCAAAGGTAAAGTCAACCAAGATGACATCACAATTCTGAACATCTATGCTCCCAATACAAGGGCACCCACATATGTAAAAGATCTCCTAAAAAAGCTTAAACCACACATCGATCCCCACACAATAATAGTGGGAGACTTCAACACCCCACTCTCACTGAAGGATAAGTCATTGAAACAGAAACTAAGCCGAGAAATAACATCATTAACCAATGCCATGGGTCAAATGGATCTAACAGATATCTATAGAACCTTTCACCCAAACAAGAAAGAATACACCTTCTTCTCTGCACCCCATGGAACCTTCTCCAAAATTGATCACATCTTAGGTCACAAAGCAAGCCTCAACAGATACAAGAGGATTGAAATAATACCTTGTATCCTATCAGATCACCATGCTCTTAGGCTGCAATTCAACAACAACAGAAAGAACAAAAAGCCTACACGTACGTGGAAACTAAACAACTCTCTGCTAAATGACACCTGGGTCAGGGAAGAAATAAAGAAAGAAATCAAGGAGTTTCTGAAATTCAATGAAAATGAAGAAACAACATACCCAAATTTGTGGGATACATTGAAAGCAGTGCTAAGAGGAAAATTCATAGCACTAAGTGCCTTTAAAAAGAAATTGGAAACATCGCACATAAGCATCTTAACAACACAACTGGAAGCCCTAGAAAAAAAAGAAGCAGAAACACCCAAGAGGAGTACACGCCTGGAAATAATCAAACTCAGGGCTGAAATGAACAAATTAGAAACTAAGAAAACAGTCCAAAGAATCAACCAAACCAAAAGCTGGTTCTTTGAGAAAATCAACAAGATAGACAGACCATTAGCCAAACTAACTAAAAGGCAGAGAGACAGTATTGAAATCAACAAAATCAGAAATGAAAAGGGAGACATAACAACAGACACTGAAGAAATTCAAAGAATCATAAGATCCTACTTTGAAGGCATATACGCCACAAAATTTGAAAATCTAAGGGAAATGGACGATTTTCTTGATCAGGTTCACTTGCCAAAGTTGAATGAAGAACAGATAAGCAAGTTAAATAGTCCCATTTCCCCTACAGAAATAGAAGCAATCATCGATGGTCTCCCAATCAAAAAAATCCCAGGGCCAGATGGTTTCAGTGCAGAATTCTACCAGACCTTTAAGGGCGAGCTAATACCGATACTCTTCAAGCTACTCCAAAAGATAGAAATGGATGGAAAATTACCAAATTCATTCTATGAGGCCATAGTCTCATTGATACCTAAACCTCACAAAGACTCAACAAAGAAAGAGAATTTCAGACCAATTTCTCTTATGAACATTGATGCAAAAATACTAAATAAAATACTTGCAAAACGAATACAGGAGCACATCAAAGATATCATTCATCATGACCAAGTAGGCTTCATTCCAGGCATGCAGGGATGGTTTAATATACAGAAATCCATCAATGTAATCCACCATATAAACAAACTGAAAATAAAAAACCACATGATCATCTCCTTGGATGCAGAGAAAGCATTTGATAAAATTCAACACCCATTCATGTTTAAAGTTTTAGAGCGATCGGGGATACAAGGCACTTTCCTCAACATAATAAAGGCTATATACAGCAAGCCAATAGCCAAAATCAAAGTAAATGGTGAGATACTCAAGGAAATTCCTCTAAAATCGGGAACAAGGCAAGGCTGCCCACTCTCTCCATATCTCTTCAATATAGTACTCGAAGCTCTAGCCAGAGCAATAAGACAACAAAAGGAGATCAAGGGTATCCAAATGGGAAAGGAGGAAGTCAAATTATCCCTCTTTGCAGATGATATGATAGTGTCCATAAGTGACCCTCAAAACTCCACCAGAGAACTCCTAAAGCTGATAAACACCTTCAGCAAATTGGCTGGATACAAAATTAACTCAAAAAAGTCTGTAGCCTTCCTATACACAAATGACAAGCTTGCAGAGGAAGAAATTAGGAAAACCACACCCTTCACATTAGCCACAAGCAATATAAAATATCTAGGAGTTACCCTAACTAAGCAAGTGAAGGACTTGTATGAAAAAAATTTCAAAACTCTAAAGAAAGAGATTGAAGATGACCTGAGAAGATGGCGTGATCTTCCTTGCTCATGGATCGGGAGAATTAACATAGTAAAAATGGCCATCCTACCAAAAGCAATCTACAGATTCAATGCAATCCCTATCAAAATAACTACACAATTTTTTAAAGACATTGAAAGTTCAATTCTGAACTTCATATGGAAAAACAAAAAACCCAGAATAGCTAAAACAATCTTGTACAATAAAAGATGCTCCGGAGGAATCTCCATACCTGATTTCAAACTGTACTATAAAGCAATAGTACTTAAAACAGCATGGTACTGGCACAGCAACAGGCTGGTTGATCAGTGGAATCAAATCGAAGACCCAGATATGAATGCACACACATATGGTCACTGGATTTTTGACAAAGAAGCCAAATCCATTCAATGGAAAAAGGATAGCATCTTCAACAAATGGTGCTGGTCTAACTGGAGGTCGATGTGTAAAAAAATGCAACTGGACCCATATTTGTCACCTTGCACAAAACTCAAATCCAAGTGGATTAAAGACCTCAACATAAAACCAGAGACACTAAGCCACTTAGAAGAAAAAGTGGGAAAGAGCCTGGAACATATTGGCACAGGAGACAACTTCCTGAACAGAACACCAACGGCCCAGGCCTTAATGTCAACCATTAATAAATGGGACCTCATGAGGCTGAGAAGCTTCTGTAAGGCAGGAGACACTGTCAAGAGAACAAAGCGACAGCCTACAGACTGGGAAAAAATCTTCACCAACCCTACATCTGACAAAGGTCTAATATCCAAAATATATAAAGAACTCAAGAAATTAAACACCACCAAACCGAATAACCCAATTGAGAAATGGGGCTTGGAACTAAACAGAGAATTCTCAACAGAGGAGTATCAAATGGCTGAGAAACACTTAAAGAAATGCTCAACCTCCTTAGTCATCAGGGAAATGCAAATCAAAACAACTCTGAGATTCCATCTTACACCCATCAGAATGGCTAAGATCAAAAATTCAAGCGACACCACATGCTGGCGAGGATGTGGGGAGAGAGGAACACTCCTTCATTGCTGGTGGGAATGCAAACTAGTACAGCCACTTTGGAAATCTATCTGGTGCTATCTCAGAAAAATGGGAATAGGGCTTCCTCAAGACCCAGCTATTCCACTCCTTGGAATATACCCAGAAGATGCTCCAGCACACAACAAGAAAATTTGCTCAACCATGTTCATAGCAGCCTTATTCATAATAGCCAGAACATGGAAACAGCCTAAGTGTCCCTCAGTAGAAGAGTGGATAAAGAAACTGTGGTACATATACACTATGGAATACTGCTCAGCTATTAAAAACAAGGAATTCCCGAAATTTGTGGATAAATGGATTGAGCTAGAAATGATCATAATGAGTGAGTTAACCCAGAAGCAGAAAGAATCAAATGGTATATACTCACTTATATCTGCATACTAGCCCAAGGGGCATGTCCCACGAAAGCCTTCACTTACCAGGAAACTGGGACAGAGGGGAAGGCATCCTATTGGGACTCTAAATGAGAGACGCATGGGAGAACAGCAAAATAAAAGGATACAGAGGGTCCTAGAAATCTACAAGTAGAACAATATGATAGGCAGATTTGGGCCCAGGGGTCCCGCTCAAACTAAGGCACCAGCCAAGGACAATACAGGAGGTAAACTTTAAACCCCTTCCCAGATCTAGCCAATGGTCAGAATATTCTCCACAGTTGAATGGAGAGTGTGATACGACTTTCTCACGTACTCTGGTGCCTCACATTTGACCATGTCCCCTGGAGGGGGAGACCTGGTGGCACTCAGAGGAAGGACAGCAAGTAGCCAAGAAGAGACTTGATACCCTATGAGAATATACAGGGGGACGTAATCCCCCTCAGGAACAGTCATAGGGGAGGGGAATAATGGGAAAATGGGGGGGGGGAGGAATGGGAGGATACAAGGGATGGGATAAACATTGAGATGTAACAAGAATAAAAAAAAAAAAATAAAATAAAAAAAAAAAAAAAGAAAAAGGAAAAGAGGAACTCCATTCCCAACACTTCTGTATATGTCAACTAATACTTAATGTGTGGAATGTATTAGAAACTCACCAAATCATTGTCAAATAAATAAAATGCATGGAATGGTAATAAATGAATGTATATCATTGATTACTTTGCTAAGTTTCAGGTTTGAATGATGATAAATCAAATAACTCAAATTTCAGAAATTAGTTTAGTGGGGGACAAATTGAACCATTGTAGAAATATACCTAGTATCAGGCACATTTTGCTTTCTGGTCTATAGCATTTGTAATATATGCCAATTTGAGCAAAGCCACTTAACCTTTTCACAGGACCCTGACTCAGGATCCAGCTTACCCACAAATGACAAAAACACCATCTAATGCAAGTTTTACTTTCCTGCATTTGTCATCTAACATCTTTTATCATGATAAATGTTTCTTTCCAGTTGTATAGATTTGTAGTCCACATTCTCTTTGTCACATCACAAGGACATGCATTTAATGCTATAAATATTGCTTCCCTCCAAACTCAAAAGTGGAACATTCTAAAAATTCTTGAGATGATAATGTGGCTATGAAAACCACAGACAATTTGGTGACATAACACTGGCCATTTTTATTTAGTACTTCTTCATGAAGCTCACTTATTGCAGGAATCTACCAGCCAACTTTAGTATCCACATCCCACAGGGCTCCAGCAATAGTGAAGAAATGTCAGAGAGTTAAATGCATGGAGAGATATTTTTTTAAAAAGCTAGTAGTCAGAAGGTCTGGGCTCAATGATGAAAATGAGCAAATAGTGGTGATGATGTTTCCTACAGCTGAACAAGGAGGTAGATTTTATGGTATTTAGTTGGGTCAAGGAGAACAATTTAGATAATCTTTGTAGGAACAGACTTTGTAGGGGAGCAGTGTTCAGTCTGTAATTACCTGTGAATGGATGGGAAACTATAGTAGATATACACCTTGCACAGTTAATATCCACACATGAACTAGAGGAAGGCTTTAACATTTCATTCTGTGCTTCACCATGGGGGTGGGGTTTGGGTGTTACCATTCATCAGTGTGTCTGAGGCTCTGGCATTCTTGAAAAAGCCAGACAAGCCCTAGTGTCATCAACATACATTTACTTAAGATTTCACTCACTTTGGGCTTCCTCTGTTTCCTATAAACTTGTGATTTAGTATCAAGTATTCAGAATCAGGCTATCTGATTCCACAGAGCCAACTGGTTGTAAACATCCAATATCCCTTACAAAATGCTGTTGAGTAGAATGTTATTTACCTGAACTCACTTGTAATTTAAGCTATGTTTATTACATTAAAAAATGATTGTGGCCAGGTGGTGGTGGCACACATCTTTAGTCCCAGCATTCCAGAGACAGAGGCAGGGAGATCTTTGTGGATTCAAGGCCAGCCTGGTCTAGAAAGTAAGTCCCAGGATGGTCATGGCTACAGATAGAAAACTTGTCATGAAAAACTAAAAAAAAAAAAAAGTGTGCAAGTGTGTGTGTGCGTGTGTGTGTGTGTGTGTGTGTGTGTGTGTGTGTATTGTGGGTGGTGTTTACATGCATGCCACAGCATGCATAGAGGTCAGAGGACATGAGAATTTGTTCTCTTCACCCCACCCCCATGTATATTCTAGGCACTGAACTTAGATTTTTGGGCTTAGGATCTGGTGTCTTTACCTGCTGAGCCATTCATTATAAAAATAATAGTATGATTTTTTTCTATGCCTATTTTAACTCCCAAATAATGACATATAGACCTATTATATTTTAAAAATAAGCTTAACAGCACTATAGCTGGGCAGGTTCTCAACCACTTAACCCAACTATGCTGACCTAGTCTACTTCCCAGCCATGTGTCCTGCTGCCTGCCATGTATCTAGTCTCTTTCCATGGCTGTGCCTGATCCATCCTTATCCTCATGGTGACTTCCTCATGGTAACTTCACCCTGGTCCCCTTCTTATGGCCTCATGACTCTTTCTCCCTCTGGTGACCTTCTCCTTAACCTTGTCCCTCTTCTCCTCCACCTGGGACACCCTAACTGAGATCAGAAGGCTCATCTCAACTCTCCTCTCCTCTCCTGCCCACCTATTATCTGTTTAGCTCTGATTAACCAATCAGAGATGATGAAGAATAATTTTTATACAAAAATGAAGCAAGTGATTCTAAGTGATTCTTCAATATTAATGGCAATGTCCACATACAAACTGCAACCAGATCTCTGGGCACAGAAATCAGTATCTGAATGCACAGTGCACAAAACCATTCCCCAGCAATCCATTTTTAAGACAGGAAAAAATGTTCTCTCTACTCATAAGACTTGTCTACTTCCAATTGAAAGTAAATGGAGCAGCAAGGTTGGAAAGATGACCACATGAACTGAGTTTGATTCCTGAAATTCACATGGTTGTAGGAAAAATAGAACTCCCATAAGTTGTCCTCTGACTTCTATCTGGACACTATGGCTCATATGTATGTGCATGTACACACATACAATAATAAATAAATAAATAAATACACAAAGTAGATAGATGATAGATAGATAGATATAGATGATAGATGGAGCCCCTAGTATAATTTTATAGATATGACACTGCCCCTTTTGTTGTTTGCTAACATTCTATGGATCCCCTAATTCTCAGAGGACTATATTCTTAACTTACCAGACATTTCTTTCTTCTCTTATTCTAGTAACTTGGTGACATTACAGTTAGAAAACATGCTGATTTATTTGCTCTGATCTGACGTGGAGGGCTTTGGAGGACAAGTTGCAGGAGTGGAAGTTACTTATCCTGTGTAGGTGTTGATTTTCAAGTTAGTGTCCTGAGCAGAGGTTTTGGTATGGACGGTTGTAATATACTCAGCTGATTTCTCCTCACTGAAATAAACAAAAAGAAATCAAACAGCTTACATGCCATGATTACAGAAAGATTATATTCCCATTTCTACTTTTTCCTCCTGCATGGGTATCTTAATGTAAGGGTCAGAATTACCTCTTTGTACTTTTCTAGTCTGTTTCATGGTAGTCTTTACTCCCTTCCTGTTCTTAAATTTCCACATATTTTCTCTCCTTTTTCTTCAGTCATCTGTTTATTTTCTCTAAATCTCTCTTTTTTTCCCCACCAAAAGTCTATAATGGTCATGGACTATGCACAGGTCTTGGTGATGTGATGCCTTGGTATTCCCTCTGGGAATCCTTAGCTTGTAGGATAATCAACTCTTGGAGAAAAAAAGGTTGTCAGTTGATTCTTAGGTCAATCAGAGGAGTAGAATCAGAAAAAAAATCCAGTATTATAAACGAGTTTATTTTAAATGTCCTTAGCAAATAATAAGGAAGTCAATGAAAAATTAAAACAATTTTTAATATTCTGTATTTTGTCTCTAATATAGGTTTCACTTGCATCCTGAATTCCTTTATACAAAACTCTTTGCATGGAAACTCCTCCATGGAAACTATGGTGAACTGTAGAGTTAATGAAAACTAACTTTCTTCCAATATGCAGATTTATACTAACTTCTAAAAAAGTATGCAAATTGGAACAGAGAGGTTTACATAAAGAACTAGAATAAATTATTTCACATTTAGGATTAGATGTTCTCATGCATTACTAACTGCTTATGTATTTATTTCTATTTTGCTTATTTTCAGAGTATGCTTAGTTATGTCTGCTTTGCAGGTTGTCAGTGTTGCTTATAATGGAGTTTTAAGCAACTCTTAACTTTTCCTTCCCAATGCCATCTGGAAATCATGAACTTCATTCACAAGTACATAAACATTATGGAGTGTTGTGTTTTTAATGGTAGAAGATCTTACACCTGGTTTATTCTCTCTCTCTCTCTCTCTCTCTCTCTCTCTCTCTCTCTCTCTCTCTCTCTCCCTCCTCCCTCCCTCCCTCTCTCCCTCTCTCTCACTCCCTCCCTCCCTCCCCCCCCCTCTCTCTCTCATACACACACACACACACACACACACACTTATCTAGGAAATAAAAAATAATCCTATTGAGAATCTTGATTTTTTTTCTCAATTCTAAAATGTAAAAGCCTAATATAAATTTAATTTCATTTTACATTTTAGACATGGCCTTAAAGGTTCCCTTAATTTTATATTTCTGTAAGTATTCTACATTTCTAAAGTATAATTATAAATTGATGCTTTAAGGGAAAACATATGGAATACCATCTTGGCAGGAAAGCTTTTAATTTATGCAGCTCAGTTCAAATGCATGTGATCTCTCCTACAAGGAAACCCCAGAGATATGTTGCTAGACTGTTATTCAGTATCTCCAGGAAGAAAGGGAGTTGAAGGGACAGAATGTCTTATTTTATCATATTCTGCCTTTTATTTGAAAAATTATTTATAGTATTGCTTAGCCAATCAATTTCCTTTCATGTTCATACTAATATTTAAATTGATTATTTTTTTAGCACATTCTCCAATGTTTAATGTTATATATTTTGTCTCTAACTTTAGAAATTTCATTTGCATTCCATATTCCCTCATACAAGACTATTTGAAGCTGGTCTTGATCGCATATGCCTGCTTTATGGAATAGAGGATTACCTCACATTTGAGGATAGCCTGGCTACATGCGGCATCCTAGGTTGGCCAGGGATATACAGCAAGGCCCCATCTTAAAAACAGTGCCGACATATACTTGTAATCATTATATTTATTTTTATTTACTGTTATTCATGTGTGGGTACGTCAGAGGAAAACATGTGGGACTCAGTCCTTATTTTATCATAAACATTCTAGAATATGTCATTACCCTTTGACTTACCTTATCAGACCCTGAGACACATATAAGACTTGTATTTGGAAGTTATTTTTCTCCTTTTATTTCTAATTTTATTGCACTTAGAGATTCTTAATCCTTCTGTCTTCTCCTACAGTGATTACTTCAGTTCTATAAATTTAGTTTATAGATGCTATAGCTTTACATTTCTCTATGAACCATAACACATTTAAGCCCATCCTCTGATTTTGATTTTTAACCTTCAATAAATTAAACCAGTGTTCTTAATAGTTTCTATCAACTACTCTCCTGTATTTGTTATTTATTATAAACATCTTGGGGATATTATGCACTGCACATCTTTGATTACATTATTCCCTTGATTAAATAATTGCAGAGCTTTGTAACTGTCTTCCAAATAAAATAAAACTGACATTAAGATTTTCCCTGGTCTATGTCCACTTCTTTTTCATCCATTTCCTCCTAATGACCTTTAGACATCTAGATAAATCAACACTATTTTTCCTTCCTGTCCATGTTTCCATGCATTGGTAAATTTTTGTTTCTATATCTGTGTACTTGGAATGATTCCTCTTTTTGCCATGTGAAAACCCAACCTCACACTGAAGTTCAGTGATTATCTCCTCTGATCCTGTCAACGTTACTCCAAATGTATGTTATTTATAGACATGTTGTGCAGTGCAGTCTGCAAGCTCACTGAGAGAATGACTACTGTGATTTACGTGATTTAACCTAACCTTATTCTGTGTATATGTTAGACTTCCAGGAAATATATTTCAATGAGTTAGTACATATTCCAAATGAAATCATCAGTAGATAACAGGATAATGACTTTGATTATTCAATTTGGATGATTTTTTTTCCTTATTGGCTCTCAAAACTATTTTTATTTTCCAAGTTTGTTTAAAAAGTAATTTTTCTATATGAGATTTTTATATGTATTTCATTTTGGTAGGTTTATACCTTCATCTTTTTGCCTTCTCTTTTGTTCTATATCCTTTGCCCATTACTCCTTCCATGTTGTCCTACTCTCTTCCTAAACTCCTTCACTTAATGCCTCCTTTTATGCAATATTGTGGGCCCCAGTATCCTGGCCTTTATCCATATTCAGTCTCACCTGGATACACATACATTAGAATTAGAGGCTAGAGTCTGCATATGAGGAACAATATTGTGCTTATAAGGCTGGGTTACTTCACTTACAATGCTGTTTTCCAGTTCTCTCCACTTTCCAATAAATTAAAATGTTTTATGAACAAATAAAATTATACTGTATATATGTACCATATTTTCTTTTACTATTTTTTAAATTGAAAGTAGAGTCTTTTTCATACATATATTATGATTGTAGTTTCCCCTCCCCATGACTCACTCTTTCATTAGAATATAAATAGGCATCTACATAAAAATAAAATACAATACAATAAAACAAGACAAAACAGGACAAAACAAATAAACAGGAAAGAAAAGAACCAAAAATTACAAGAAACACATAAACACCCTAATACACACACACATTTGCACACACAGAGAACTTATAAAAACAGAATCAGAATCCATATTATATACACAAAAGACCTGTAAAGTTAAAAGTTCCCAGACAAACAAAAAGCTCTCGAAATACACCACCGAGTTCATTTTGTGTTGGCCATTTACTACTGGATGTGGAGCTTGCCATTAAATGTAGTTTGTACACCCAGGGAGAATTCATTGAGGAGAACTAAATTTTTCTTTGTGAATAGTTATCAATTGAAGATAATTTCTGGATTAGGATGGGAGATTTTGTCTACTTCTTGTCTCAGCGCTGGGAGCCAATATTGTGCAGACTTGAGCAAGTCTTAGGCATGCTTACACAATGTCTGTGGGTTCATATGAAAGCAGTCCTTCTTTGTTTAAAAGGCCTTGTTTCCTTGATTTTTCTCCTCTGGCTTTTACAGTGTTTTAATTCTTTTTTTTTTTTTTAACAGAGTTCTCTGAGCCTAGAGGTGAGAGACTTAAGGCCAATCCCATAAGATGAAACCCAAGAAGGTGATACTAGATAGGTCAAGGACATAGGGAAAAGAAAATGCAACTTTTCTGCAATAAAATGACGTCTAATGACATTTGGCCATTCCCATACATCAGTAAATTGCTCAGAGTTCATCAGAGAGGCTTCATCATGCAGTAGATTGGAACAGATACAGACACATGTGACTGGACAATGTGGATAGAGTAAGAGGCCTTGGAATATTCAGTGCTACTTCTGCACCAGCATATCAGCAACCGGGTCACCATTGCAGGGTTTGTATTTGATTTTTTGGTTTACCTTTCTCCTTTTGTAGTGAAGACTATATATATATGTACCAGCTGGACTTATTCATACTCAGTGAGTAATGTAGGTGTTGTGTTTAGCAATAGGACCTTGCTATCAGTTTGTGAAGAAAACTAAATAGCTTTGGTAATAACTTGCATTGTTTGGGAGTTTTCATGAAGATGTTTTGGCCAATAGCTTGGTTAGATATAGTCCATTCCTGCCAGTGAAGAATTTATTTTTGGAGGATTACATATGTGTCATAAAAGAAATGGTTCCTAACATACTTAAGTATGTTTGCTGTGTGCATAAATTTCTGGGTTCAAATGTGTCACATGCTGAGAATGAGGTACTGCTATTCTCTTTACAGGCCAGGAAACAGTTTAATACCAGCTTAGAAGAAGCTTTTTGTAGCTGACCCTAGATTTCCAGGACTTTCTACTGGACAGTTTTCTACATGTATTATTTTAGTACCACAGGTGCATGCTGAGTGTTGACCAAAGGTAGTTATCCTCATTTCTGGGCTTTTCCTAAAAATGCCTGGATTAATCAAACTCTTAAATATAACAATTAATAAATATGTGTGTATGTAACTCAGAAATTCAAAGGTGATTTATTCTGTTCATTACTTAAAGAAACCCACAGATCTTTGCAGTAATATATTGATGTTGCAGATTATTTTATGCTACATGTTTGTTCTGACTGATTTGACCTTCCTTACCAGGAACAGAGACACTTCTCATAATGCTAATGAATATTCATCAAAAAAATCTCTAAACTCATAAAATGGCAAAGATGATACCATCATGCATGGAATAGAAAAAGCAAATTTATATTAAAGTGAACATTATTTGTAGAGATACCTCAGATTACCAAGGAGGAGAAGAAGTGATTCAGGATGATTCATATTATACCGACTTTCAAACACAATTTGAAAAACCACAACATACTTATTTGATAGTTGGCTATTTTAAGGAAACTTTATTTAGCACTCATAATATGAAAACCTTGAGCTGACAGCATCTTACGTACCCCCACTTCATTCTTCTCAGAAACCCTGGACTTCATAAGGCTTGTGATCTATCTCAGTTTCAGACTATTTACCTGGTGAATAAAGGAACATAACTTGAAGAAATAGCCTATGCGTTGCCACATTATGATGTGAGGGTGATGCTAGAAAGAGTGGACTTGAAGTACGTGAAGATTTCCTCATTTTTCACCAAAACAGTTATATTAGAATGTATGTAGCCCCCTGCCCCAGAAATAGCTTTTAACAAACTAGAGAAAGAGATAAAAATAGGTACATAAAACTTTGTATCAGAAAACCAAGTAACAATAGGGATCAGAACTATTAAAATTTGTTTCTATATCTTGCATTAACCACTGGTTAATAGGCAAACCACTGTTTTGTGGCTCTGTTTTCTCACTTATAAAATTGAAATGGTAACATTGTCCAATGGAAATAAGTGAAGCAATGTGCAGAAATGGAAAAAGTAGAAAGTGCAAGTAATCATCAAAATAAATGATTGTACATGAATTTACTCAATTACTAAACTCACACTTTATCATCATCTCTGACAACTGCCAAGAATATGGACAATTTGTACCAGTGTCCTAATCCAATGTGGAAAATATTTAAGTGATTAATCCTAACTTTAGGTTCCCTTCTTCTACATCCATTTAAGCAAATGAAAATTTCTGCAGACCTTTGTCTTTGGATTATTGGTATTTTAATAAAATTCAATGGGTAGTAGCAGGGTAACCACATCTCTTTTTCATAGCATATAATTTAACATTCCTGCTCAAGGAATGAAACTGCTGGAAACATTAAAAAGAAAAGAGCTAAAAGTAATGCTCTTACTACATTGTCAAACTTAATGATCTCTATTTATATTCTTCCTGTGTGGTTAATTTGTTACTGTATATGACATGCAGATATAAGATTCTCTACAAGACATCATTGATAAGTGCCTCAATAAAAGAAGATTTTGTTTCATCATAAGAGCTGAAGATGAAGTTCTCAAACAAAGGCTGCTTCAAGTAACTGGTAGAAAGACCCACTTAGGTGGAACAGGATAAGATGCCACAGAGTTCCTCAGAAGTTGTTTCAGCTCCCTGCAGCTGTTATGAGTCATTGTATACTTAATAGTTTAATAAAACAGAAATTATGCTATCACAGGTCTGACTGCTAGAATTCCCAAAACAAAAATCTCTAAACTCTTTCAGGAAGAATGCCATAAAATGTCCCTTAGAATAATATCTTATTGCCATAATATCTTTTCTCTATATTTTCACACAGAATATGTGTGTCTTTGTGAAGATTTCCCTTTTCTTATAAACCTACCAATTTCTTGGTGGTGGTGGCAACTTGGGAAGCAAATGCAGGCAAATCTCTACATTAGAGGCCAGCCTAGATTAAAACTGACTTCCAGGACAGGCAAGGCTACACAGAAAAATCCAGTCTCAAAAACAAACAAACAAACAAAAACAACTGATGATGTTAATAATGATAACGATGAGGATAATAATAATAATAATAATAATAATAATAATAATAATAATAATAATAATAATAAATAATGCCACCAGTCTTATGTTGGATTGGGGACTGCTCTAAGATGTTGGATATACTTGATTTTAACAGGAAAGATCTTAATTTTAAATAAAGTTGTAGGCACTGTAAAGTAGGATTTCAGCATGTACTCATATTTTAGGGGAATAATTTATAGCAGGGTTTGTATGATCATTTTGTTTAAGAGAGTATTAGAGAGACCAATCAAAGAGGTTAAGGGAAACTAGATGCAGGAATTTCTAGATAAGATGACTTCTTAGATAGCCATACATATTTCTTCTTTATTATTTAGCTCTACTTATTTTCTTTTTCCAAGATGAACCAATAATTGCCACAAAATATACAAAGCTGGTTTGTAGAGGGTTCATGGAGGGTTTAATGGATTGAGAATTCTCAAGGCGATATGGTAGTTTGAGCTGCCATTTATCCATGGTGTGGCATTGGCTAATATGACAAATGACCTCATCTGTAATAATATTGATATGTAGCTATTAGGAATTTCATAATGATTACATGAGATGAATCATGTCAAGTGGAGCAATCTAAACACTAAACTATATGATTATTTCTTCAGACTTTTTACCATGACAAGGACTTTGCGATATGAAACCACTCCATGTTTATGTTAAAATTTTTGAAAATAATATTTTAATTGTACCCATACAGAATAAAATGTATGGGACCATACATTCTATAAGGATAAGTGATATTATTATTAGTTACATGTGACGTCAATAGAATAAACATAACTTGAATCCATTTTTCTTTAGAATCTCTTAAATCAATGGTAACATACAGTTAATTTAGCATGAAATGAAGATTTCTCAAAGGGCATTTGGTTAGCTTCTTTTCCCCTGTAATTTTGAGGACAAATGTTCTGATTTTTTTCAGTTTATTTTCTTGAATTGTATTATACAAATGACAAATGATACTCTATGATGTTCTTTATTTTAGCAAATAAGAGAAATATGCTTTGGAAGTTTTTTCTTTAAAGAAATGATTTCTAAAAACAAACATAAGTGAATTTAAAAATTATAATTTCAGGTTGCCAAGAAGAGACTTGATACCCTATGAGCATATACAGGGGGAGGTAATCTCCCTCAGGAACAGTGATAGGGGAGGGAAATAATGGGAAAATGGGGGGAGGGAAGAATGGGAGGATACAAGGGATGGGATAAACATTGAGATGTAACAAGAATAAATTAATGAAAAAATTTAAAAAATATATAATATACTTTATTTTGGAAAAAATTAAATAAAAATTATAATTTCTCTATACTAAACAGTTATCCAGAATGCTTTATAATGTTACTTACTAGAGAAAAAATATTTTTACCTTATTGTGGTCTGAAGACATTTTTAAAAGATGAATGTTTCATAACAGCTTGCTCATTAAATAAGAGAGATGCCTTGGTAGTGCAAGAAACTACAAAGGAAAATTTTAAATAGAAAATTTTTGCAATACGTATTTCATAATTCTGCTTGACTTGGCACATTAAGATACCATCGGTATTCTGTGAAGCCAAAAGTGCTTTGAGTAGAAAGACACAGCATGTTCCACACACAGTGGTATGTTCTATCACTGTAAAACCCCAAGAATGCTGGAAGAAAAAGTCAGTTTCTGTTTTAGAAAATTTATCTTTATTTACCTATTAGCTCCACATACAATTTAAATACCTATTTTTAATTAATATTTGTTCCTTTAAAATGTTTTCTGTTATTCTTTTGATCTCTTAATTTAGTGGTTATGAAAATTAGTTTCCTACTGAAAAATAATCCAGTTTATTCTCTGTCAATAATTTTAAATGCTATCACAGTCCTTTCTACGAAAGTATTAGGACTTGGAACATGTGCAACAAACCTCATTTTATACGTTCTTCTAGGTTCTGAGAAAGGACTCCCAAACTCCATATCCGTTTCCATTTTCCATTTTATGACCACTACTTTTCTGTTCCTTGAAGGCAGCAAGATTGTTTGTCTTGATAAGTACCTCAATACCTCATCTAAAGTAAATTCTTAAGTAACTGTATGAGTAGATCTGTCCTTTATTTACAAAAGGGTTTAAAGGATGCATAAGTATAGATAGGCTGATTTCCAAAAGGATTTTGTTAGGCAGTGGTTGTAGACACCTTTAATTCCAGTATTTGGGAGGCAATAGCAGGTGCATCTGTGTGAGTCTGCGACCAGCCTGACTTTCAGAGAGAGTTCTAAGACAGCCAGAAAAAAATCCTGTCTCAACAAACAACAAACAAACAAACAAATATCCTGTCTCAACAAACAAATAAATAAATATAATGAAAATGATTTTTGTAAGGAGTTCTTTGTATACAGCAAGAAAACAGTTGCAAAAGCATGTTGGATTACTTAATTATTAAGTTTGCCTTTCTATCTCATGTGAATATTCATATACTAAAAAACTGGCACTAGTTGAACAACAGCTGAGGATAGGAGTCAGTATGTAAAAGACTGTTCCAAGTACTAAAAATAAAAGAAATGGAAAACAAGAAACCAACCACACTGAGTTGGGAGCATTTACCTATTTCATGTATGTACATATGAGATGATAACACTGGATAGGAGGGCTGATTATCTGGAGGACCAATGTCCTTTGAAAGACAGCAACATTTTAATGTTTTGGTGTTTTGTAGTTGTTTTGGTTTTTTATTTTTCCAACACAATTTGTTACAGACCTTGAAAGAGCAATTCTCAACTTCATGTGGAAATATAAAAATAAGCCAGGATAGTTAAAACAATCCTGTACCATAAAAGAAATTCTGGAGATATCACCTTCCCTGATTTCAAGAGGAACAGTACAGAGCAATAGTAATAAAAATCACATTGTATTGGCATAAAAACAGACAGGGTAATAAATAGAATCGAATTTTTAAAAAACCAGAAATATTCCCATGCCTCTATACACACATAACATTTGACAAAGAAGCCAAAACCATACATTGAAAAAAAGAAGGCATCTTCAACAAATAGGGCTGGTCTAACAAGAAGTCTACATGTAGAAGAATGTAAATATATCTATATTGATCACCTTGCATAAAACTCAAATCCAAATGAATCAAACCTCAACATAAAAGAGGGTAGACTAAATGACATTGAGGGAGAGGGTATGTGACAGGAGAAGAGGAGGAAGAGCTGCAGTCAGTATGTAAAAGGAATGAAGCAAATAAAATTTTCTTTTTTCTTTTTGTTCTTTTTTTATTAATTTATTCTTGTTATATCTCAATGTTTATCCCATCCCTTGTATCCTCCCATTCCTCCCTCGCCCCCCCCCCCCATTTTCCCATTATTCCCCTCCCCTATGACTGTTCCGGAGGGGGATTACTTCCCTGTGTATATTCTCATAGGGTATCAAGTCTCTTCTTTGCTACCTGCTGTCCTTCCTCTGAGTGCCACCAGGTCTCCCCCTCCAGGGGACATGGTCAAATGTGAGGCACCAGAGTACGTGAGAAAGTCATATCACACTCTCCACTCAACTGTGGAGAATATTCTGACCATTGGCTAGATCTGGAAAGGGGTTTAAAGTTTACCTCCTGTATTGTCCTTGGCTGGTGCCTTAGTTTGAGCAGAACCCCTGGGCCCAAATCTGCCTATCATATTGTTCTACTTGTAGATTTCTAGGACCCTCTGTATCCTTTTATTTTGCTATTCTCCCATGCGTCTCTCATTTAGAGTCCCAAAAGGAAGCCCTCCCTTCTGTTCCAGTTTCCTGGTAAGTGAAGGCTTTCATGGGACATGCCCCTTGGGCTAGTATGCAGATATAAGTGAGTATATACCATTTGAGTCTTTCTGCTTCTGGGTTAACTCAGTCATTATGATCATTTCTAGCTCAATCCATTTATCCACAAATTTCGGGAATTCCTTGTTTTTAATAGCTGAGTAGTAATCCATAGTGTATATGTACCACAGTTTCTTTATCCACTCTTCTACTGATGGACACTTAGGCTGTTTCCATGTTCTGGCTATTATGAATAAGGCTGCTATGAACATGGTTGAGCAGAGTCTCTTGTTGTATGCTGGAGCATCTTCTGGGTATATTCCAAGGAGTGGAATAGCTGGGTCTTGAGGAAGCCTTATTCCCATTTTTCTGATATAGCACCAGATAGATTTCCAAAGTGGCTGTACTAGTTTGCATTCCGACCAGCAATGAAGAAGTGTTACTCTCTCCCCACATCCTCGCCAGCATATGGTGTCACTTGAATTTTTGATCTTAGCCATCCTGATGGGTGTAAGATGGAATCTCAGAGTTGTTTTGGTTTGCATTTCCCTGATGACTAAGGAGGTTGAGCATTTCTTTAAGTGTTTCTCAGCCATTTGATACTCCTCTGTTGAGAATTTTCTGTTTAGTTCCAAGACCCATTTCTCAATTGGGTTATTCGGTTTGGTGGTGTTGAATTTCTTGAGTTCTTTATATATTTTGGATATTAGACCTTTGTCAGATGTAGGGCTGATGAAGATTTTTTTCCCAGTCTGTAGGCTGTTGCTTTGTTCTCTTGACAGTGTCTCCTGCCTTACAGAAGCTTCTCAGCCTCATGAGGTCCCATTTATTAATGGTTGACATTAAGGCCTGGGCCTTCGGTGTTCTGTTCAGGAAGTTGTCTCCTGTGCCAATATGTTCCAGGCTCTTTCCCACTTTTTCCTCTAAGTGGCTTATTGTCTCTGGTTTTATGTTGAGGTCTTTAATCCACTTGGATTTGAGTTTTGTGCAAGGTGACAAATATCGGTCCAGTTTCACTTTTTTACACATAGACCTCCAGTTAGACCAGCACCATTTGTTGAAGATGCTATTCTTTTTCCATTGAATGGATTTGGCTTCTTTGTCAAAATTCAAGTGACCATATGAGTGGACTCATATCTGGGTCTTCGATTCGATTCCACTGATCAATCAGCCTGTTGCTGTGCCAGTACCATGCTGTTTTAATTACTATTGATTTATAGTACAGTTTGAGATCAGGTATGGATATTCCTCTGAAGAACCTTTTATTGTACAAGATTGTTTGAGCTATTCTGGGTTTTTTGTTTTTCCATAGGAAGTTCAGAATTGAACTTTCAATGTCTTTAAAAAATTGTGTAGTTATTTTGATAGGGATTGCATTGAATCTGTAGATTGCTTTTGGTAGGATGGCCATTTTTACTATGTTAATTCTCCCGATCCATGAGCAAGGAAGATCATGCCATCTTCTCAGGTCATCTTCAATCTCTTTCTTCAGAATTTTGAAATTTTTTTCATACAAGTCCTTCACTTGCTTAGTGAGGGTAACTCCCAGATATTTTATAATGCTTGTGGCTAATGTGAAGGATGTGGTTTTAATAATTTCTTCCTCTGCAAGCTTGTCATTTGTGTATAGGAAGGCTACAGACTTTTTTGAGTTAATTTTGTATCCAGCCAATTTGCTGAAGGTGTTTATCAGCTTTAGGAGTTCTCTGGTGGAATTTTGAGGGTCACTGATGTACACTATCATCTCATCTGGAAATAGGGATAATTTGACTTCCTCCTTTCCCATTTGGATACCCTTGATCTCCTTTTGTTGTCTTATTGCTCTGGCTAGAACTTCGAGTACTATATTGAAGAGATTTGGAGAGAGTGGGCAGCCTTGCCTTGTTCCCGATTTTAGAGGAATTTCCTTGAGTATCTCACCATTTACTTTGATTTTGGCTATTGGCTTGCTGTATATAGCCTTTATTATGTTGAGGAAAGTGCCTTGTATCCTCGATCTCTCTAAAACTTTAAACATGAATGGGTGTTGAATTTTATCAAATGCTTTCTCTGCATCCAAGGAGATAATCATGTGGTTTTTTATTTTCAGTTTGTTTATATGGTGGATTACATTGATGGATTTCTGTATATTAAACCATCTCTGCATGCCTGGAATGAAGCCTACTTGGTCATGATGAATGATATCTTTGATGTGTTCTTGTATTCGTTTTGCAAGTATTTTATTTACTATTTTTGCATCTATGTTCATAAGAGAAATTGGTCTGAAATTCTCTTTCTTTGTTGAGTCTTTGTGAGGTTTAGGTATCAATGGGACAATGGCCTCATAGAATGAGTTTGGTAATTTTCCATCCATTTCTATCTTTTGGAGTAGCTTGAAGAGTATCGGTATTAGCTCGCCCTTGAAGGTCTGGTAGAATTCTGCACTGAAACCATCTGGCCCTGGGCTTTTTTTGGTTGGGAGACAATCGATGATTCTTTCTATTTCTGTAGGGGAAATGGGACTATTTAGCTTGTTTATCTGTTCTGCATTCAACTTTGGCAAGTGAAATTGATCAAGAAAATCACCCATTTCCCTTAGATTTTCAAATTTTGTGGCATATATGCCTTCAAAGTAGGATCTTATGATTCTTTGAATTTCTTCAGTTGTTGATTTCAATACTGTCTCTCTGCCTTTTAGTTAGTTTGCCTAATGATCTGTCTATCTTGTTGATTTTCTCAAAGAACCGGCTTTTGGTTTTGTTGATTCTTTGGACTCTCTTCTTAGTTTCTAATTTGTTCATTTCAGCCCTGAGTTTGATTATTTCCAGGCGTCTGCTTCTCTTGGGTGTTTCTGCTTCTTTTTTTTCTAGGGCTTCCAGTTGTGTTGTTAAGAAGCTAAGTGCGATGTTTCCAATTTCTTTTTAAAGGCACTTAGTGCTATGAATTTTCCTCTTAGCACTGCTTTCAATATATCCGACAAATTTGGGTATGTTGTTTCTTCATTTTCATTGAATTTCAGAAACTCCTTGATTTCTTTCTTTCTTTCTTCCCTGACCCAGGGGTCATTTATCAGAGAGTTGTTTAGTTTCCACCTACGTGTAGGCTTTTTGTTATTTCTGTCGTTGTTGAATTGCAGCCTAAGAGCATGGTGATCTGATAGGATACAAGGTATTATTTCGATCCTCTTGTATCTATTGAGGCTTGCTTTGTGACCTACGATGTGATCAATTTTGGAGAAGGTTCCATGGGGTGCAGAGAAGAAGGTGTATTCTTTCTTGTTTGGGTGAAAGGTTCTATAGATATCTGTTAGGTCCATTTGACCCATGGCATTGGTTGATGATGTTATTTCTCGGCTTAGTTTCTGTTTCAATGACTTATCCTTCAGTGAGAGTGGGGTGTTGAAGTCTCCCACTATTATTGTGTGGGGATTGATGTGTGGTTTAAGCTTTTTTAGGAGATCTTTTACAAATGTGGGTGCCCTCATATTAGGAGCATAGATGTTCAGAATTGTGATGTCATCTTGGTTGACTTTACCTTTGATGAGTATGAAGTGTCCTTCCTCATCCCTTTTGATTAATTTTGGTTGAAAGTCTATTTTGTTCAATACTAAAATGGCTATGCCTGCTTGCTTCTTGTGATCATTTGCTTGGAATATTTTTTTCCAACCTTTTACCCTGAGGTAATGCCTTTCATTATGGGTGAGATGTGTTTCTTGAATGCAGAAGAATGTTGGATCTTGTTTATGTACCCACTCAGTTAGTCTGTGTCTTTTTATCGGAGAATTGAGACCATTGATGTTGAGAGATATTAATGATCAGTGAGTGTTAAGAGTCTTAATTTTGATGTCGTTTCCAGTCGGGCGTTTGTGTAGTTGTGTTTTTGCCATGGGATAGTTATATATTTCCTGGGTAGTTTTGGTTGTAGCTTGACCCGTTGGCATGGAGTTTTCCTTCTAGTACCTTCTGTATAGCTGGATTTGTGGATAGGTACTGTTTGAATTTGTTTTTGTCATGGAATATTTTGTTTTCTCCATCAATGGTTATTGATAATTTTGCTGGGTAAAGTAGTCTGGCCTGGCATCTGTGGTCTCTTAAAGTTTGCAGGATCTCTGTCCAGGCCCTTTTGGCTTTTATGGTCTCTGCTGAGAAGTTGGTTGTAATTCTGATAGGTTTACCATGAAATGTTATTTGGCCCTTTTCCCTTGCAGCTTTTAATATTTTTTCTTTGTTCTGCATGTTTTGTGTTTTGATTATTATGTGGCGGGCAGTTTTTCTTTTCTGGTCAATTCTATTTGGTGTTCTGTAGGCCTCTTGTATGTGTATAGGCATTTCTTTCTTTAGATTGGGGAAATTTTCTTCTATGATTTTGTTGAGAATAGTTTCTGGGCCCTGGAGTCTGATGTCTTCTCTTTCTCAATGCCTATTATCCTCAAGTTTTTTCTTTTCACCGTGTCCTTAATTTTTTGGATGTTTTGTGTCAGGAGTTTTCCAGATTTGGCATTTTCTTTAATGGTTGATTCAATATCTGTGATTTTATATTCTAGACCTGAGATTTGTTCTTCCATCTCTTGGATTCTGTTAGAAAAGCTCACCTCTGTGTTGCTCGCCTTCTTCTCTGAGGTCTCACGTTCTCGTTTTTCTTTTGTCTGTGTGTTTATCATTGAATCCATTTTCATTTTCAGATCTTGAACTGATTTTTTTGATTTCTTTCATCTGAATTTTTGTATATTCCTGAGTTTCTTCCATTGCCTCTTTATAGTTCTTCAGAGCTTGAACCGTTTTGTTTATCTTTCATCTGGTTGTTTTCATTTTCCTGCAGTTTTTCCAGTTCCACTCTATGTGCTTCTTTTATGTCTCTCACTTGTTTGTCTGTGTCTTCTTGCATTTGATTACGAATTTTATTTGTTTCCTCCATTATCATCCTCATTACTAAGGATTTGAGGTCATTTTCTTGTATTTCCGTTGTATTTGAGTTCTCTGGGTTGTTTTCTTTGGGATAGCTAGAAACTGGAGATGCCATGTTGTTTTGGTTTTTTTTTTTTTTTCGTATGCTTTTTCCTTGTCCTTTAGACATCTTGCCGTCTTTGTTTTTGTTGGGTAGCTTCCAGAGTTGGATGGAGGGTGTCTGATGATAGATTCACTTGTTTTCTCACGATTTCCCTAGGCTGGGAGCTCTAAGCTTCACTGGTGTGGATGTGAGGAGGTTAGCCCTGTTGTTCTGGTCTCTCACAGCCAGTGATCTTCAGCCCCCCTGTGCTGTGGATCCTGCAATTGTTCTGGGTCTCTGAATGAGCATTGGGTCAGGCCAAGGTATCCACAGCCTTCTGTGTTCCCCGCCAAGTCCAGCCAGGAACACTGGGCCCGAACCATGGGCTGAACTCAGCTAGATTCTCAAGGCCTGAACCATCTGCCAAGCTCAGCTAGGGATTCTGGGCCCAAAATGCACACAGGGTCCAGCCAGAATTTTTGGGCTGGGACTACGCACCACGCTCAGCTAGGGCCTTTTGGCCCAAAGTGCGTGCTGTGGTCAGTTATTGACTCAGGGCCCGAACTGTCCACCAATCTCAGCCAGGAATTCTGGATTCAAACTGCACACTGTGTCCAACCAGAGTCTTAGAGCTGGTGGAACCGAGCGCTCTGTCCAGCCTGTGGCACAGCAGAAGAATTGCGGCTGCTCTGAGTTAGCGCCAGTGGTGGAACCAAGTGCTCCACCCAGACTGAGCTGAGGTGCTGCCTAGTGTGGAGCTATCTACTCCACTAAGCCTGCACCACTGCAAGGGGAGTTGTGGCCGAAGCTGAGTTAGTGCCTTGGGCAGAATTGCTTGCTGTGCTGTGCCAGTACCCGGGACTCTGGGACCGAACTGTCTGCCGAGTCCAGTCTGGGTCCGAAGGCTCCACGCGATCCAAATCCTGCCCCAAGTCCCCTCTCCTGCAGCAGCAACTCCCACCAGCCACCACACCAATCGCCTCTACCGGAAGGCTATGAGCTGCAAACTTCAGCCACCGCTGCTGGCGAAGATGGTGCTGCTGCCTCTGCCACTGCCGCTCTGATCAAAGAAAATCCATGCTCCTCCCGTGTGTAGGGGCACGCAGGTCCTCCGCACCCTGGTCCCTCCGAACTGTGGAGCACTCCCGCTGCCGTGATGTTTGGACCTCGGTGTTCCTGGCTCAGAAATCTGTGCAATTCCCTGAATTGTTCACTGGAGCCTCCAAACACAGTCCACACTGCTTGCCGCCATCTTGGATTTCCGAGGGGGGTGTTGGATTTTGTTACACAATTTTTCTATGTCTCTTGAGATGATCATGTGATTTTTTTTCTTTCAGTTTGTTTATATGGTGGATTACGTTGATGGATTTTCATATGTTTAACTGTCCCTGCATCACTGGGATGAATCCTACTTTATTACAGTGGATAATGTTTTCTTTTTTTTTTTTTTTATGTGTTTTTGGATTCAGTTTGTAAGTATTGTATTGAGTATTTTTGCAACGATGTTCATGAGTGAAATTGGTCTGAAATTCTGTCTCTTTGTAGAGTGTTTGTGCAGTATTAGGTAACAGGGTACCTGTGGCTACATAGAATGAGTTTGACAATGTTCTTCTGTTCTTCTATTTTGTGGAATAGTTTGAGAAGTATCAGAATTGGCTCTTCTTTGAAAGATTGGTAGAATTCCGTGCTAAAATTATCTGAGCCTGGGCCTTTTTCTTTTTCTTTCTTTCTTTTTTTTATGGGGGAGGTATTGGTAGAGTTTTGATGACTACTTCTGTTTCCTTATTGGTAATAGGCCTGCTTAAATTTTTACCTGATCTTGATTTAACTTTAATAAGTGAAAATTGTGAAGAAAATCATCCTTTTCCTTTAGATTTTCCAATTTTATGGAATAGAGGCATTTGAAGTGAGACCTACTGTTATTTCCCCCTTTTCATATCTGATTTTGCTGATTTAGATACTGTCTCTCTGCTTGCTTTTTTTTTTTTCAAATTTGGCCAGGAGTTTGCTCATCTTGTTAATTTTCTCAAAGAAACAGTTCTTGGCTTCATTGATTTTTGTATTGTTCTCTTTGTTTCTAAGTTATTCATTTCACCTCTGCATTTGATTTATTTCCTGCTGTCTACTCTTTTTGGATGTGTTTGTGTCTTTTTTATCTAGAGCTTTTATGTGTACTTTTAAATTGCTAGTATGAGAACTCTTTGTATTTTCTTTGTAAAGCTGTTTAGTGCTTTGAACTTTCTCCTTAACACTATTTTCACTGTATTCCATAATTTTGAGTTTGTTGTACCTTTATCCTCATTGAATTCCAGAAAGTCTCTACTTTCTTTATTTCTTTAGTGACCCAGTGGTAACTGTGTAGACGGTTGTTTTGTTTCCATGAGTTTGTAGGTCTTCTCCCTTTTCTGTATATGTTGAAATTCATCTTAATCCATGGAGGTCTGCTAAGATACAAGGTGTTATTTTGATCTTCTTGTATTTGTTGAGACTTAATTTATGACTAAGTATATGGTGAGTTTTGGAGAAGGTTCCATGAGGTGCTGAGAAGAATGTATATTTTTTTGTGTTTGGATGAAATGGTCTGTAGATATGTTAGGTCCATTTGATTAATGATGCATGTTAATTTCATTATTTCTCTGTAGTTTCTGTCTCCATGATGTCCACTGGTGAGAGTGGGATGTTGAAATCTCCCACTCTTAAAGTGTGGGGTTTAATGTGTGATTTAAACTTTAGTAGTGTTTTTGTTTTGTTTTAAGAATGATGGTAACTTGCATTTGTGAAATAAATGTTCAAAATTGACTTGTCATTTTGATGGATTTTTGCTTTAATAAGTATGAATTGTCCATCCTCATCTCCTTTGACTAATTTTGGAGGAAAGCCTATTTTATTAGATACTAGAAAGTCTATTTCATCTTGATTCTTGGGTCTATTTGCTTTGGTAAACTTTTTCCAGCTGGGCATGGTGGCACACACTTTTAATCCAAGCACTCAGAGAGGCAGAGGTAGGTGGATCACTGAGTTTGAGGCCAGCCTAGTTTAGGATAACAAGAGCTATGTAGAGAAACCATGTATCAACAAAAAAGAAAAGAAACAATTTTAGAGTCACCAAGATAGGAAAGATGTTTTCTTCAAGGTTGCTAAATACAAATAGCCAAAACACTATGAATGTAACATTAATATATTTCCTGATTGTTTCTTTGTTCTTCTTGCTGTGTGTAGTTTATTTTATATATGTATAATAATATAAATGTATATGTAAAATATAAAAATATTAAAAGAAATAAAGTCTATTCCTAGCCCTTTACTCTGATGCTGAAGTGTGTTTCTTATATGCAGCAGAATGATGGATTCTGCTATCACATCCATTCTCTTATCCTGTGTCTTTTTATTGGGGAATTGAGATCATTAATATTGAGAGATATTAATGGCCCATGATTGCTAATTTATGTTATTTTGATGTTAATGGTAGTAAAGTGTATGTGTGTTGTGTATACGTTCTTCCCTTCTTTTGATTTTCTGATGTGAGATTATTTATTTCCTGCATTTTCATGTGTGTAGTGAGCCTCCTGGGGTTGGAATTTTCCTTCTAGTATCTTCTGTAGGGCTAGATTTGTGTACAGATATAGTTTAAATTTATTTCTGACAAGGGATATCTTTTTTTCTTCATTTATGGTGATCTAAGGTTTTCCTGGGTTTAGTAGTCTGGTCTGTGGTCTCTCAGTATCTGTAAGATATATTTCCAGACCCTTCTTGCTTTTACAACCTCTGTTGAGTAGTCCATGTAGTCCCTGTAGGTCTGCCTTTATATGTGACTTGGCCATTTTCCCTTGCAGTTTTAAAATTCTTTCTTTGTTCTGTACATTCAGTGTTTTGATTATATGGCAGGAGGATTTTTATTTTTTTATTTTTTGGTCCAATCTAGTTGGTGTTCTGTAAGCTTCCTCTATGTTTATAGGTATCTCTTTATGTAGATTGGGGAACTTCTATGATTTTGTTGAAAGTATTTTCTGGGCCTTGGAGTTGGTAGTCCTCTCCTTCTTTTATTCTTATTATTTTTAAGTTTGTTTGTTTGTTTTTTTTTTCATAGCGCCCCAGATTTCTTGGATGTTTCGTGTCAGAAACTTTTTTTTTTTGGTAGGAGTTTTTTTTTTATTAATAATTTATTCTTGTTACATCTCAATGTTTATTCCATCCCTTGTATCCTCCCATTCCTCCCCCGCCCAGTTTCCCATTATTCCTTTCCCCTATGACTGCTCCTGAGGGGGATTACCTCCCCTTGTATATTCTCATAGGATATCAAGTCTCTTCTTGGCTACCTGCTGTCCTTCCTCTGAGTGCCACCAGCTCTCCCCCTCCAGGGGACATGGTCAAATGTGAGGCACCATAGTACGTGAGAAAGTCATATCACAGTCTCCACTCAACTGTGGAGATTATTCTGACCATTGGCTAGATCTGACACCACATGCTGGTGAGGATGTGGGGAGAGAGGAACACTTCTTCATTGCTGGTGGGAATGCAAACTAGTACAGCCACTTTAGAAATCTATCTGGTGCTATATCAGAAAAATGGGAATAAGGCTTCCTCAAGACCCAGCTATTCCACTCCTTGGAATATACCCAGAAGATGCTCCTGCACACAACAAGAAAATTTGCTCAACCATGTTCATAGCAGCCTTATTCATAATAGCCAGAACATGGAAACAGCCTAAGTGTCCCTCAGTAGAAGAGTGGATGAAGAAACTGTGGTACATATACACTATGGAATACTACTCAGCTATTAAAAACAAGGAATTCCCGAAATTTGTGGATAAATGGATTGAGCTGGAAATGATCATAATGAGTGAGTTAACCCAGAAGCAGAAAGAATCAAATGGTATATACTCACTTATATCTGCATACTAGCCCAAGGGGCATGCCCCACAAAAGCCTTCACTTACCAGGAAACTGGGAGAGAGGGGAGGGCATCCTATTGGGACTCTAAATGAGAGATGCATGGGAGAATAGCAAAATAAAAGGATACAGAGGGTCCTAGAAATCTACAAGTAGAACAATATGATAGGCAGATTTGGGCCCAGGGGTCCCGCTCAAATTAAGGCACCAGCCAAGGACAATACAGGAGGTAAACTTTAAACCCCTTCCCAGATCGTGTCAGAAACTTTATAGATTCAAAAATTAATTAGATTAATGTATCTATTTCTTCAATTGTATCTTCTATACCTGAGATTCTGTCTCTCATAACTTGTATTCTGTTAATGATGTTTGTGTCTGTAGTTCCTGTTCTCTTCCCTAGGTTTTTTATCTCCAGGATTCCCTTAATTTGTGTTTTCTTTATTGCTTCCATTTCCATTTTCATGTCTTTGACATTGTTATTCTTTTCCTTCTCTTGTTTAATTGTATTTTTCTATATTTCATTGAGGAATTTGTTTGTTTCCTTTACATCTCTCTTTGTATTTTTCTGTATTTTTTAAGAGATTTATTCATTTTTTTTTACCCATTTGGTTAAATTTTCCTGTATGTACTCAAGGGAAATATATAGTGATATCCTCTTTTAAGGTCTCTATAATCCTTATAAGGTTGGATTTAAGGTCATATTCTTTTAAATAAGTTGATCATGGTTTCCAGGGCTTGCTGTACTAAGAAAGCTGAGTTCTGGTGATGCCATATTGGGCTTGATCTAGTTGATTGTGTTCTTATGCTGGCCTTTAACCATCTAGTTGTCCCTGGTCTTGGCTGGGAGTTCCTGGTGCTTATAGGACTTCATGTGGAGGCAAGCAGAGCCTTGAGCCTGATACTGTAGCCCAAAGAATAGCAAGATCTTCACTTCTGGTAGCTGGGTGTTCCTGGAAACCTACAGGCCTGGCTGTTCCTCTGCTGACTGTGGCCTTGGTGGGCCCAACAGCAAGGAGAAGGGCCGAGTTGGGTCAAACCTGGCTTTTACTGGGGACCTGCAGGCCTGGATGTTCCTAGGGCTGGCAGTCCTCCTCCACAGGGAATCTTTCTTTGTATTTTTCTGGTGGGAGTTGGGCACTGTGTAGCTCATCTCTGCTGTCTGTTTCCACTAGCAGGCCGGAGAAATGCTGGACATGTCTAATCTGGCTGGTCCTGAGGGCCCCCAGACATGGGTGATCCTAGGGACGTAAGGCCTTCCTCTTGTTTGACATTGCATGCCTCTGAAGTGGTACTTCTTCATCTTTATCTGTCAGGCATGTTGAAATTTGGTACTACCTGATAAGAACTTTGCGATAGAGGATGAGATTCAATGGTAAATAAGTGATTATATTAAAAACTGGTGTTCTCACAATCTCCACTTAGAAGAAGTGATCTGAAGCCTCAGAAATATGCAAGTGGTTACTGTTGGTACCAAAGACCTGTGACCATTACACAAATTATCATTTTTATGTATTCTAAAGTTTGGGGACTAGTGATATGTTATTTCACAATGGTTCAGATTGTAATAAAGATGCAGGTTGATGAAAATATTTAGTAGGTTTGTCTTTCAGAATCCTCTGCATTAGGTAATCATTAACCTGACTGGGTAAATTTGATCAATTCTGATGAACAAAATACAAAGAGAGGTAAAGTAGATCCAGTGACAAGACAATGGGGAGAATTTCAGGAGGAACATTACTAGTGTCTCAGGACTAACAACACAGCAGGTGCCAAAATTGTATTCCCACATAAATAGATAGGGAACAGGAAGAAAAATGGACTCAGCCATGTTCCTCCAGCTTTCTAAAGGAGTTTCCATGATGTCTTCACACTAATCAGAGAGCCAGATGACAGCTCCACTGGGGATTGTGGAAAGGGATGGGCCTAAAGCACTGTTCTGAAACTTTTTTTATATCAATATCACTTTATACTCAGAAATTCAGTAAGAATCTTCAAAGTTGTTGCTCACATATTAGACCTACTAACTTTCTAAAAGATTATAAATTGGCTATGTATTTTGCTGAAGGTAAAAAGCAGTGTGAAAGAATAATCCTGATGAAAATTCCCCCACTCAATCTATGGCTATCATCCAAAACCCTGATCTTTCTACAACTTTCAAACATACCCCTTGCTTGCTTGGTCAGTTTTTTGTAAGCCCCCCTGTAACTCTTCAGTTCAATTATATTATTTGTTTACCTTGCTTAAAAGGTTGCTTCTAATCTGAATGACCAGTTTAGACCTCTTCTCAGTGCCACTCTCTAAAGGAGCTGTAATCCCTACCCCTACTCCTTTCCAAGCACAAAGCTCCAGAACTTGATTCAAGTCAAAAAGCCCAGATCACACTTCCTGACTCCAGCCTAGGGAGTTGAAATATGATTATTACAATTAGTACTTCTATTCCTCAGAGAGATGATCAGTGAAGCATTCCATCCTAGAGTTAACAGGATAGGCCAATTCTGCCTTTGCACATAACTGTGTACACAAGGAATTTCTATATGAAAAGCAGATTTTCACATATGCCATTGTGTACAAAGCATGTACTTTTTTCATTTAGAGATAGCTTTTGACAGACTGACCACTGTTTTTAATCAGCCCCAATACTTTTTCTTGTGATTGCATGTGAACAATGGATTGATTACTAACAGTGCTCCAGAATTCATAGCACAGCATCGCATCTTGAACTTGGAGACATAAGGCTGCTTCAGAATTTCAAAGAGCCAAATGCAATGCCCTGACATGAGAAAGATATGGCAAAGCTGATGCTGAAGAGGCTAATTTTAATTATCTTGAAAGCATTAAGGAAGACATCAAAAGTATTTCTGCTTTGTGGGATCACTGTCATAGTTAGCTAATCATGACAGGTAGTTATTACATTTAAGTTTCAAATTTCCTTAATTTCTATTGTTAAATCAAACTATAATTAATTATCTGGAGAAGAGGTAGAAAAGTGTAATCAGAAAATATATTCTGAGAAAATTTCTAAAAGAGGCACAGAAAAGTCTTTGGTCTTTGCCTCTACATTAAAAAATAAAGACAACAAAAATAGCCACACGAGTATCTTGTCTCATCTACTTTGTTGAAGAATTTCTAGAACAGGAAGAGAGACATGGATGTCATTCCTGGGTAGTTTGGGGGCACCTGAAACTTCTTAAGCACATGACAGTTTACAGACTCTAATTACAGATTCAGTAGAACTTTCATTCTTTCAAGGACAAGTATCTAGAAATGGGTATTTTGTGATTAATCAAAAATACCATAGCATAGCCTAAATATTCCCATTTTACTAGTGAAGAAATATCAGAACAAAGCAACACAAAAGCCCAGCAGGGAAAACATTACAATCTGATATTCAATTTCTACAGCTGGGGCTTGTAATGATGGAATCAATCAGAATTTGAAGTGTTAAGTGGCCTTATCTCTCCAGTTTTCTTGCTCACAGTACAAATATCTTGTCTATTAAGCAGGATCTACTCCAGGGGATGGAGGACATCAGGAGAACATGACCCTCTGAATTAATAAGCAAGGTGCCTGTGAGCTCAGAGACACTGTGCAGCAATCACAAGTTCTGCCATGGGTCTACCCCAGGTCTTCTCTGTATTATTATAGGTATTAGTATTTCTATGGCACTCCTGACTATAAGAATAAATGGGTTTCTGATTTTAATGTCTGTCCTGGAGACTCTTCCTCTTTTTGCCTTGCCATGTACTTTACCATAAGTGTTTTTTGGTTCATCTTATATTTTGTTTTCTCTTAGAAGACTGTTCTTTTCTAATGAGAGACAGAAAGGCAGTGAATCTGGAGAAGGAAGGTTGAGTAGATGTGGGAGAAGTAGAAGGAAAGGAAATAATAATCAGAATATATTATATAGGAAAAGAATAAATTTTCAGTAAAAAGAACCCTGTGTTCAGATTTATCACAACCATTGTGCCACTCCTGAGCAACAGTTTTCTGTTTTAGTTATTTTCTTGTTATGTGACAAAATATGAGACAAAAACTGCATCCAGATTTTCTCCTTTTTATTCAGACTGAGAACCCAGAAATAGGAATGTTGCAGACCTTCCTATCTCAATTAAGATAACATAACACATAGCCAAAATCATGTCTCCTAGGTTATTGCAGGTTCTGGCAAGTTGATGATTAGTGTAGTCACTACATTATATAACCATATAAATGAGTGTATAAGGCAAATATTGTATTTATAATTGAATGCTGAATGCTGGAGGCTAAAACTTCAGTCATGATGTATTAGCAAATACAGTGCTAAACACCCTATTAAATGAAGTGACAAGGAAGCAAGAGAAACTACAAGGAATAGTGGTATGGCCTTAATACATTTTGGTAGCAAAGAGGCTCCTAAAGAAAATTTCTGAATTTTCAGTGTTGTTCTCCTTTTACTATTCTGTTCTGCTTGTTTTGCTATACATCCTTAGGTCTATGCACTGTGTTTTGTTTTCAGGGGATTTTTTGGTATTTGATTCTTCTTCTGATATATATATGTGTGTGTGTATATATATATGATCTATTGCAGTAGAAGAGAAATTGGCTAATTACTTTCTTCTTAGTAAGCCTAGAAATCACCAGTACGGGTAATTGCAATAATTTCCATTTTAACATGTACCTTTCCCATGTAACAGGATTAAAACCAAATATTAGCATGTTTCCTTGTTATGGTTTATGGATTTAATTTATTCCTTCATTTTCTGCATTTGAATAAACACCATTTCCATTGGACTTCTCACTAATCCATTTTTCCTTTGCTCTCTCAACAAGGAATTTTGTAACATATCCTTTTTTCATTTTGTGGGAAGTACAGTTCTATTTCTGTATTGTATAACTCACATTTTCATGTGCCATATATTTCTAATACAATTTATTTGGATGCTTCCATTGTTTTTATAAATGGTACAAATAGAATTTTTTTCAATGAAAATACTTGGATTTTTTAAGGGACTCAAAATGTTTCTAAATTATGAAAATAAATATTTACTGCTTAGCATTAACTAGTCTTAAAAATAATAGGAGTGACAAACCCTCCCAGTGCCAACCTCAGGCCATCATGTGAATGTAGACATACATTCACATGTATCCCAGATCCACATATGCCTACATGCATAGGAACATACATGGACACACACTCATATATGTTTTTGAATTAAAGCCTTGTTTAGACTACTATAGAGTCACACTCATCTAAATCAAAGTGATGGAGACCATTCAAAAATTGTACCCTGTTTTATAAGCCAGAAAACTGTCTCAGTTTGCAATGTTGCTAGTGCTGAGTGTTAGGAACACAAAATTAACAATAAAATATAATAATAATGATAACAATAATGGCTGAGCAGGGAAGGGTGGACTTACCAGCATTATGCTACATATTTGTTCTCATTACCCCTGCTCATATGTCCATTGACTCTTTTGTACCTTTATAAGATGTCTTTCAATTACACCATGGGAGCAAAAGTTTTTTGTTTATTAATCTTAATTATCAATAAGATTGGGTTTAGAGTAACATAGGAGACTATTGAGAGTATGTCTAAGGACATTTCCATTAATGCTTTACTGAGAAAAAGCTATCATGAATGTGCTGACATCATTCTATTAGTATGAGGCCCATATGGAATAGAAAAGAAGAAAGGATTAATCCAGTGGAGTGCCAGAATTATAATTTACCTACTTCCTGGAAGACTTACTCCATTTTACTATACATTCATCACTATTATAGACTGAAAATTAAGAAACAGTGAGACCAATACATCTTTTCTCTCTAAACTTGTTTATATCAAATATGTCCTCACAGTGATGAGAAAATGGTCAGCACACAGTATATTTAATAATGATGATTGCATATATACATTTTGTACCATTTCCCTTCAAGTATCATCCTTCTCCTAATAGACTAGACACTGCAAATTGAAGAACAAAGACATCCTGAAGATTTCTCTGCTCTGCTTTACCGTATTATGTTATGCTTGTATGCTGAAAACCCTTAAATTATGCAACTTATCTATAAAGATATAAGAAAATTTTAAAATACTTTAAACATCCAAAGTCATAGAGATACAATGAGGGTTCAATAGTTCCTACTACATTGGTCATAAAAGTCACCAAAAGTGAGAACTGAAAGCTAAAGCATGGAGATATGCCACATCTGACTCAACAGAAGTTAAGGAATCTTCCTTTGAAGAGCACCATGTCAGTCTCAAATGATACAAGTGATACAGGAGGAACTTCTGTCTCAGTAAAAGTGGTATAAAGGGCTGGCTACTTGGAGTTTCACCATGCTGAAGGGAGTATATGGACAACACAAATTGACCTTGGTAATTTTTTTTCTACTTCTTGTGCTGGGGAGAGATCACAAGGGTGGGAGGTGGTCCTGGGAGGACTGAGTGAATATGATCATAGTGCATTATGTGAAATTCCCCTAATATGAAACCTCTCATGTCTTCCTCTATGGCAGGCAGTTATTCATGTTTTTTTATTGTTGAAAATTGCCCTCACATACTCACTATGACAGGTAGTCTTCTAAACATTCTCTCACTTCACTCTAGTAGGAAAAGTAGGATGACCATTGGTTCCTAATGTTGTTCCCTGGACTTTCCAGGGTTAAAACAGAAAACACCTGTATCATGGGCAAATGACAACAGCTATTTGTTGAAGTTATTTTTATAAAATAGTGTTTGTTTCTCTTAGCTTATTTCTTAACCTGGCTATCATACACACACAAAAAAGGTACTCTTTTACGATAAAAAGGCTTCACAACATAACATCAAATCATTTAAGTCTGTTCTTAACCCTCTATGCTACTTTGTCTTGCACCTAGCAAACATTCTAGCAATACTTGTACTTTGTACCTTTCCTCAGCTCCAGCTTCTTCCTCCTGATCTTTGTTGGACCTCTACCCATCTCTTAACTCTTCCTCTCCAGCTGGAAGGAAGTTCAGCCCTATTCTCTTCCCTTCTCAAAATTGCCTGTAAGCTGCTTTATTGACATATCAGGGGGCAATTGGGGAGCAGAGTTTACACAATATTTAGAAAGTAAATTCTCAGAACAAAGATTGCAACCAGACATGGTGGGTATAGATATCAGCGTTTAAATTACACAGTTACCTTATGCCTACAGTTATTTATCCCAGAAATAATTTGTTTATCTACAAGGGTTTGCTGTGAAATTGTTTATCCTAGGAAATTTAGAAGTCTAGAAAATATGACTCCATAAACATGATCTGAAGAACTATAATTAACATGCTTGCTAATGTGGACAGGGAAAAGTCCACAATGTCTCAGCAGTTGGGGCCCAAAAGTGCTAGGAGAATATGAAAGCTTTTCAATCTCTCTGAAGGAGACAATGTCCATATCATGTGAATAACCCCCCAAACAAGAATGTAAGAAGCCCAAGACAAAAACATCCAAAATTTAGTGTCTTGTTAGTGTATATGATATGTAAAAAAAAAATGTTTTTATTTGCTTTTTAAGGAGGATCCAAGATGGCAGCGAGCAGTGTGGACCACGTTTGGAAGCTCCAGTGAACAATTCAGGGAATTGCACAGATTTCTGAGCCAGGAACACCGAGGCCTGAACATCACGGCAGCGGGAGTGCTCCACGGTTTGGAGGGACCAGGGTGCGGAGGACCTGCGTGCCCCTGCACACGGGAGGAGCGTGGATTTTCTCTGATCGGAGAGGCAGCGGCAGAGGCACAGGCTTAGTGGAGCACAGCATCTCAGCTCAGTGGCAGCTCCCCTGCAGTGACAGTCTGGGCGGAGCACTTGGTTCCACCACCGGCGATAACTCAGAGCAGCCGCAGTTCTCCTGCTGTGGTGCAGGCTTGGCCAAGCACTCAGTTCCACCCTAGGCGCCACCTCAGCTCAGCGGCAGCTCCACTGCAGTGACACAGTCTGGGTGGAGCACTTGGTTCCACCATTGGCACTAACTCAGAGCAGCCGCAGTTCTCCTGCTGTGGCGCAGGCTGGACAGAGCGCTCGGTTCCACCAGCTCTAAGACTCTGGTTGGACACAGTGTGCAGTTTGAATCCAGAATTCCTGGCTGAGATTGGTGGACAGTTCGGGCCCTGAGTCAATAACTGACCACAGCACGCACTTTGGGCCAAAAGGCCCTAGCTGAGCATGGTGCGTAGTCCCAGCCCAAAAATTCTGGCTGGACCCTGTGTGCATTTTGGGCCCAGAATCCCTAGCTGAGCTCGGCAGAAGGTTCAGGCCTTGAGAATCTAGCTGAGTTCAGCCCGTGGTTCAGGCCCAGTGTTCCTGGCTGGACTTGGCAGGGAACACAGAAGGCTGTGGATACCTTGGCCTGACCCAACGCTCATTCAGAGACCCAGAACAATTGCAGGATCCACAGCACAGGGGGGCTGAAGATCACTGGCTGTGAGAGACCAGAACAACAGGGCTAACCTCCTCACATCCACACCAGTGAAGCTTAGAGCTCCCAGCCTAGGGAAATCGTGAGAAAACAAGTGAATCTATCGTCAGACACCCTCCATCCAACTCTGGAAGCTACCCAACAAAAACAAAGACGGCAAGATGTCTAAAGGACAAGGAAAAAGCATACGCAAAAAACCCCAAAACAACATGGCATCTCCAGTTTCCAGCTATCCCAAAGAAAACAACCCAGAGAACTCAAATACAACGGAAATACAAGAAAATGACCTCAAATCCTTAGTAATGAGGATGATAATGGAGGAAACAAATAAAATTCGTAATCAAATGCAGGAAGACGCAGACAAACAGGTGAGAGACATAAAAGAAGCACATAGAGTGGAACTGGAAAAATTGCAGGAAAATGAAAACAACCAGATGAAAGAAATAAACAAAATGGTTCAAGCTCCGAAGAACTATAAAGAGGCAATGGAAGAAACTCAGGAATATACAAAAATTCAGATGAAAGAAATCAAAAAATCAGTTCAAGATCTGAAAATGAAAATGGATTCAATGGTAAACACACAGACAAAAGAAAAACGAGAACGTGAGACCTCAGAGAAGAAGGCGAGCAACACAGAGGTGAGCTTTTCTAACAGAATCCAAGAGATGGAAGAACAAATCTCAGGTCTAGAAGATACAATCACAGATATTGAATCAACCATTAAATAAAATGCCAAATCTGGAAAACTCCTGACACAAAACATCCAAGAAATTAAGGACACGGTGAAAAGAAGAAACTTGAGGATAATAGGCATTGAAGAAAGAAAAGACATCAGACTCCAGGGCCCAGAAACTATTCTCAACAAAATCATTGAAGAAAATTTCCCCAATCTAAAGAAAGAAATGCCTATAAACATACAAGAGGCCTACAGAACACCAAATAGAATTGACCAGAAAAGAAAAACTGCCCACCACATAATAATCAAAACACAAAACATGCAGAACAAAGAAAAAATATTAAAAGCTGCAAGGGAAGAGGGCCAAATAACATTTCATGGTAAACCTATCAGAATTACACCCGACTTCTCAGCAGAGACCATAAAAGCCAGAAGGGCCTGGACAGAGATCATGCAAACTTTAAGAGACCACAGATGCCAGGCCAGACTACTTTACCCAGCAAAATTATCAATAACCATTGATGGAGAAAACAAAATATTCCATGACAAAAACAAATTCAAACAGTACCTATCCACAAATCCAGCTTTACAGAAGGTACTAGAAGGAAAACTCCATGCCAAAGAGTCAAGCTACAACCAAAACTACCCAGGAAATATATAACTATCCCATGGCAAAAACACAACTACACAAACGCTCGACTGGAAACGACATCAAAATTAAGACTCTTAACACTCACTGGTCATTAATATCTCTCAACATCAATGGTCTCAATTCTCCAATAAAAAGACACAGACTAACTGAATGGGTACATAAACAAGATCCAACATTCTTCTGCATTCAAGAAACACATCTCACCCATAATGAAAGGCATTACCTCAGGGTAAAAGGTTGGAAAAAAATATTCCAAGCAAATAGTCACAAGAAGCAAGCAGGCGTAGCCATTTTAGTATAGAACAAAATAGACTTTCAACCAAAATTAATCAAAAGGGATGAGGAAGGACACTTCATACTCATCAAAGGTAAAGTCAACCAAGATGACATCACAATTCTGAACATCTATGCTCCTAATATGAGGGCACCCACATTTGTAAAAGATCTCCTAAAAAAGCTTAAACCACACATCGATCCCCACACAATAATAGTGGGAGACTTCAACACCCCACTCTCACTGAAGGATAAGTCATTGAAACAGAAACTAAGCCGAGAAATAACATCATCAACCAATGCCATGGGTCGAATGGATCTAACAGATATCTATAGAACCTTTCACCCAAACAAGAAAGAATACACCTTCTTCTCTGCACCTCATGGAACCTTCTCCAAAATTGATCACATCGTAGGTCACAAAGCAAGCCTCAATAGATACAAGAGGATTGAAATAATACCTTGTATCCTATCAGATCACCATGCTCTTAGGCTGCAATTCAACAACAACAGAAATAACAAAAAGCCTACACGTAGGTGGAAACTAAACAACTCTCTGATCAATGACCCCTGGGTCAGGGAAGAAATAAAGAAAGAAATCAAGGAGTTTCTGAAATTCAATGAAAATGAAGAAACAACATACCCAAATTTGTGGGATACATTGAAAGCAGTGCTAAGAGGAAAATTCATAGCACTAAGTGCCTTTAAAAAGAAATTGGAAACATCACAGTTAAGCATCTTAACAACACAACTGGAAGCCCTAGGAAAAAAAAAGAAGCAGAAACACCCAAGAGAAGCAGACGCCTGGAAATAATCAAATTCAGGGCTGAAATGAACAAATTAGAAACTAAGAAAACAATCCAAAGAATCAACAAAACCAAAAGCTGGTTCTTTGAGAAAATCAACAAGACAGACAGACCATTAGGCAAACTAACTAAAAGGCAGAGAGAAAGTATTGAAATCAAAAAAATCAGAAATGAAAAGGGAGACATAACAACAGACACTGAAGAAATTCAAAGAATCATAAGATCCTACTTTGAAGGCATATACGCCATAAAATTTGAAAATCTAAGAGAAATGGGCGATTTTCTTGATCAATTTCACTTGCCAAAGTTGAATGAAGAACAGATAAACAAGCTAAATAGTCCCATTTCCCCTACAGAAATAGAAGCAATCATCGATGGTCTCCCAACCAAAAAAAGCCCAGGGCCAGATGGTTTCAGTGCAGAATTCTACCAGACCTTCAAGGGCGAGCTAATACCGATACTCTTCAATCTACTCCAAAAGATAGAAATGGATGGAAAATTACCAAACTCATTTTATGAGGCCATTGTCTTATTGATACCTAAACCTCACAAAGACTCAACAAAGAAAGAGAATTTCAGACCAATTTCTCTTATGAACATAGATGCAAAAATAGTAAATAAAATACTTGCAAAACTAATACAGGAACACATCAAAGATATCATTCATCATGACCAAGTAGGCTTCATTCCAGGCATGCAGGGATGGTTTAATATACGGAAATCCATCAATGTAATCCACCATATAAACAAACTGAATATAAAAAACCATATGATCATCTCCTTGGATGCAGAGAAAGCATTTGATAAAATTCAACACCCATTCATGTTTAAAGTTTTAGAGAGATCGAGGATACAAGGCACTTTCCTCAACATAATAAAGGCTATATACAGCAAGCCAATAGCCAAAATCAAAGTAAATGGTAAGATACTCAAGGAAATTCCTCTAAAATCGGGAACAAGGCAAGGCTGCCCACTCTCTCCAAATCTCTTCAATATAGTACTCGAAATTCTAGCCAGAGCAATAAGACAACAAAAGAAGATCAAGGGTATCCAAATGGGAAAGGAGGAAGTCAAATTATCCCTATTTGCAGATGATATGATAGTGTACATCAGTGACCCTCAAAATTCCACCAGAGAACTCCTAAAGCTGATAAACACCTTTAGCAAATTGGCTGGATACAAAATTAACTCAAAAAAGTCTGTAGCCTTCCTATACACAAATGACAAGCTTGCAGAGGAAGAAATTAGGAAAACCACACCCTTCACATTAGCCACAAGCAATATAAAATATCTGGGAGTTACCCTCACTAAGCAAGTGAAGGACTTGTATGGAAAAAATTTCAAAACTCTGAAGAAAGAGATTGAAGATGACCTGAGAAGATGGCATGATCTTCCTTGCTCATGGATCGGGAGAATCAACATAGTAAAAATGGCCATCCTACCAAAAGCAATCTACAGATTCAATGCAATCCCTATCAAAATAACTACACAATTTTTTAAAGACATTGAAAGTTCAATTCTGAACTTCCTATGGAAAAACAAAAAACCCAGAATAGCTAAAACAATCTTGTACAATAAAAGGCGTTCCGGAGGAATCTCCATACCTGATCTCAAACTGTAGTATAAATCAATAATAATTAAAACAGCATGGTACTGGCACAGCAACAGGCTGGTTGATCAGTGGAATCGAATCGAAGACCCAGATATGAATCCACACACATATGGTCACTTGATTTTTGACAAAGAAGCCAAATCCATTCAATGGAAAAAGGATAGCATCTTCAACAATTGGTACTGGTCTAACTGGAGGTCTATGTGTAAAAAAATGAAACTGGACCCATATTCCTCACCTTGCACAAAACTCAAATCCAAGTGGATTAAAGACCTCGACATAAAACCAGAGACACTAAGCCACTTAGAGGAAAAAGTGAGAAAGAGCCTGGAACATATTGGCACTGGAGACAACTTCCTGAACAGAACACCAACGGCCCAGGCCTTAATGTCAACCATTAATAAGGGGGACCTCATGAGGCTGAGAAGCTTCTGTAAGGCAGAAGACACTGTCAAGAGAACAAAGTGACAGCCTACAGACTGGGAAAAAATCTTCATGAACCCTACCTCTGACAAAGGTCTAATATCCAAAATATATAAAGAACTCAAGAAATTCAACACCACCAAACCGAATAACCCAATTGAGAAATGGGTCTTGGAACTAAACAGAAAATTCTCAACATAGGAGTATCAAATGGTTGAGAAACACTTAAAGAAATGCTCAACCTCCTTAGTCATCAGGGAAATGCAAATCAAAACAACTCTGAGATTCCATCTTACACCCATCAGAATGGCTAAGATCAAAAATTCAAGTGACACCACATGCTGGCGAGGATGTGGGGAGAGAGGAACACTCCTTCATTGCTGGTGGGAATGCAAACTAGTACAGCCACTTTGGAAATCTATCTGGTGCTATATCAGAAAAATGGGAATAGGGCTTCCTCAAGACCCAGCTATTCCACTCCTTGGAATATACCCAGAAGATGCTCCAGCACACAACAAGAAAATTTGCTCAGCCATGTTCATGGCAGCATTATTCAGAATAGCCAGAACATGGAAACAGCCTAAATGTCCCTCAGTAGAAGAGTGGATAAAGAAAGTGTGTTAAATATACACTATAGAATACTACTCAGCTATTAAAAACAAGGAATTCCTGAAATTTCTGGATAAATGGATCGAGCTAGAAATGATCATAATGAGTGAGTTAACCCAGAAGCAGAAAGAATCAAATGGTATATAATCACTTATATCTGCATACTAGCCCAGGGGGCATGCCCCACGAAAGCCTTCACTTACCAGGAAACTGGGACAGATGGGAGGGCATCCTATTGGGACTCTAAATGAGAGACGCATGGGAGAATAGCAAAATGAAAGGATACAGAGGGTCCTGGAAATCTACAAGTAGAACAATATGATAGGCAGATTTGGGCCCAGGGGTCCTGCTCAAACTAAGGCACCAGCCAAGGACAATACAGGAGGTAAACTTTAAACCCCTCCCCAGATCTAGCCAATGGTCAGAATATTCTCCACAGTTGAGTGGAGAGTGGAATATGACTTTATCAGGTACTCTGGTGCCTCATATTTGACCATGTCCCCTGGAGGGGGAGACCTGGTGGCACTCAGAGGAAGGACAACAGGTAGCCAAGAAGAGACTTGATACCCTATGAGAATATACAGGAGGGGTTAGTCTCCCTCAGGAACAGTCATACGGGATTGGAATAATGGGAAAATGGGGGGGGGGGAATGGGAGGATACAAGGGATGGGATAAACTTTGAGATGTAACAAGAATAAATTAATTTAAAAAAATCCAACACCCCTTCATGATAAAAGTCTTTGTAACACAGGGATACTAGGCCCAAACTGAAACATAATAAAGGATACATATAGCAAGATAATAGCCAGCATCAAATTAAATGGAGAGAAACTTAAAACAATTCCACAAAAATCTTGGACAAGGCAAAGCTGTCCACTCTCTCCATTTGTCCTAAATATTGTATTAGAAATTCTAGCTAGAGCAGTAAAACAGCTAAAGGAGATCAAAGGAATAAATATTGGAAAGGAAGAAAAGTTTGACTATTTCCAGATGATATGATAGTATACATAAGTGAAATTGAATTCCACTATTTGCTCAACTATACACATAACAGCTTTATTTGTAATAGTCAGAAACCAGAAAAAAAAACTAGATGTCCCTCAACCAAAGCATTGATTTTTTTTTTAAAACTGTGGTACATTTATATAATGGACTACCTAGCTTTTAAAAACAAACATCATAAAATTTACAGACCAGTGGATTGAACTCATATTGAGTGAGGTATCCCAGACCCTGATGGGCACACATAGTATGTGCTCACTCATAAGTGGGTATTAGCGATATAATAAAGGATAACCATGGTACAACTCACAGACTCAAAGAAACTAAGTAACAAGAAGGGCTCAAAAGTGGATGCTTGAATTCCAATTCTAAGAGGAAATAAAATAGATTTCATAGAATTTGGAAGAAGAGGGAACAATGGTACTGGTTGAAAAAGGGGCAGAAGAAAGGAATAGGGTTGGTGGAGGGCTGGGACAGAGAAGGATAATTGGTGTTGGTGCATTTCTGGGACAAGCTGGACACCTGGGATTGGAGAAGCTCTTGGAAATATATGATGGTGACCCTAACTAAGACTCCTAGCAGCAGGAGATACTGAAACTGAAGTATCTACATCCAATATCCAGGCAGGACTTCCAGGGGAGTAAGGGGGATACCAAACTACCCACAACACACTTTACCCAAAATTTGTCATGCCTACGAGATGTGCAGGGAAAATAGATTTAACAGACATTGAGGGAATGGCTGTCCAATGACAGGCTCAACTTGAGACCCACCCATTTGGAAGACAACCTTTGACCTATTAAGGATACTCTGTTCTCTTTTAGACAGGAACCTAGCATAACTGACATCAAAGAGCCTTTATCCAGTAAATAATGGAAATTGATCCAGAGACCCACAGCCAATCATTCAGCAGAACTGAGGGAGTCTTGGGGAAGAGTTATAGAAAGGACTGGGGGACCTCGAAGGGTCAAGGTCACCACAAGAAGACCTACATAGCCAACTAACCTGGACCCATGGGGACTCATAGAGACAGAACCACTAACCAAAGAACATTCATGGATTGGTCCTAGGCTCACTATACATATAAAGCTAATGTGCTGCTTGGTCCTCAAGTGAGGTGAGTCTCATAATAATTGGCATTAGGTACTCTCTCTAACTTGGCTTCTGCTGCTTTCCTCTGGATCTGTTTTCTCTAGCAGAGCTGCCTTCTCTTGCCTCGTTAAAAAAAGGAGGCACTTAGTCATGTTGTGACTGGATGTCCCAGGGTGTGTTGGTACCTGGGAAGATGGGGAAGGGACTGTGAGTAAAGTGGGTAGGAGGGTGAGAATAGAAGAGGAAGAAGTGAGCTTATGAATGGGATGTAAAAATAAACAAATAAACTAATTAATGAAAAAAATGTACCTTGTTAATTCTTCTTCAAACTTTTAAGCACTCTTCTCTCATTCTCTTCATCTGTCCAATGAAGATCAGGTTTAGGAGTTATTCGAGAAATTTTAGAATTATCTTCCCAATCACCAACATTCCATTATCACTTCCAATTGCAAATTTGTACATCAACGGCATCAGATAATGAGATTGTGGGACTTGGATCTATACTAGTGGGAACTAATCATTTTCATTTCTGTGGGTACCAGATAAAAAATACCTTTTATACATTTACATGTGACTACTTCAAAATATTTTTCACAAATTTTGTTTTTACAAACTTATTTTGACTTTCCAAAGCTTGCACTTGTTATATATGAATGTATGTTTATAACATTTGCAAATGCCCCATTATGATATATATATGATTTCTTCTTGTTCTAATGAGCTTCTTGATAAAAGCAATTTATGAAAAAAAAATACCATTGCATCCTGTGCTTAAGGAGGTTGGTCTTCAATGTTTATCTCCCCAGTTTTATCTCAACCAATCCAAGCAATATATCTCTCTCAAACAGGATTGTTAGGTTTACCAAAAGGAACAAAAGTAACAGCAGCAAAAGTTATAATACTAATATGAATGTACTTTCAGATAAACAATACTTAATTTTTCTTAGTATAACTTTATCCCATGCAATGTTGGGATTGTGACTCTAAAAATTATAAGCGAATAAGCTGAGGATATCCATAGTGCAATTTTTAAACATTATTAAGAATTGTATTTATGTAGATGCCATCATGTTGGTGTGATAGAACTTATCACCTGATTTATGTTGAAATTCTACAGGGTAGTTATTCCTACTAATTTTTGTTCAACACTAAAAATACAAGTGCTTGTATTACCCCTCCCCTACTCCATCTTCATTGACATCCACTTGGCCATATCCTCTAGTTCTCTTATTTAATTTTACCCTTAAATCCTCTAAATATCAGGATTCCCTTTAAAGCTAATGTACCTCTATGAAGTTCACTTTTTAAATCTTTTCCACTTTCTGGAAACAAGGAGACTTTTAATCTGAAAACTAGATGACAGTTTTTGCTGAAAGAACCCGATTGATTATCACATTGTTTTTTTAATATCAGTTTTTCATTAATTCATTCATATTACATCTCAATTGTTATCCCATTCCTTGTATCCTCCCATTTCTCCCTCCCTCCTGCTTACACTCTACTCCCCTCTCCCCTATGACTGTGACTGGGGGTGACCTCCTCCCCTTGTACATGTTCATAGGGTATCAAGTCTCTTCTTGGTAGCCTGCTATCCTTCCTCTGAGGGTCACCAAGTCACCCCATCAAGAGGATGTGGTCAAAAAGGGTGCACCCGAGTTTGTATGAAAGTCAGTCCCCACTCTCCACTCAACTGTGGAGACTGTCCTGTCCATTGGTTATATCTGGTTCAGGGTCCAAAGTTTACTGCATGTATTGTACTTGGCTGGTGCCATAGTTTGAGCAGAACCCCTGGGCCCAAATCCGCCCATTATAACGTTTTTCTTGTAGGTTTTTAGGACCCTCTGGATCCTTCTATTTCCCCATTTTCCCATGCTTCTCTCACTGAGAGCCCCAATAGGATGACCTTCTCTCTATCCCACTTTCATGATATGTGAAGACTTTTATGGGATGTGCCCAGTGGCCTAGTATCCAGATTAAGTGAGTATACACCATTTGAGTCTTTCTGCTTCTGGGTTAACTTATTCATTATGATTATTTCTAGTTCAATCCATTTGTTTACAAATTTCAGAAATTCCTTGTTTTTAATAGCTGAGTAGTAGTCCATGGTGTAAACATGTACCACAATTTCTTTATCCATTCTTCTACTGAGGGACACTTAGGCTGTTTCCATGTTCTGGTTATTATGAATAAGGCCACTGTGAACAGTCAGTTGTTTACATTGCCTCTACTTCTACTTTGTTACTCTATAGTCTCTTTTCAGCATGTTATAGCAAGGTCTTGATTGTCCATGAAAAAGGAAAAGAGGGAATGCCAACTAGGTGCCATTCATTCAATCCACAAATGATGAAATAATGTTTTTTGACAAATTTTCAGAACTATCACAGGAGGCTGAGATAAAGACAGAATTCCTCTGCCACTCATAGAGAATTCACCTGCAGCTTACATCAAACATATTTTGTTTCTAGTTATTTTTGTGAATTAAATCCAGTCTTTACAAGGTATACTACATAATCTTGTCTAAATGCAAACTAATTATTTCTCCACACTGCATAAAATCTCCCTAAAGGTTCTAAAGTAAATGTCAAATACTCCCCTTTTTTCATTTGTGGTTATTTATTTTGTCTTTAAGCAAGGTTTGATGTAACTCACGCTGCCTTGGAGTTCTTTATATAGCCAAGACTGGCCTTGAGTTCTTAACTGTCCTGTCTTTACAACCTCCTGACATAGTACCATGTCTCTATCTGGAAATCTTTTAAGATTGTTTTGCAAGCCTTGAACTATGGATTTAATGTTTTCCTTTTTGGTTCAAATTTACTCCATGGTTTCCCTGACATTCCTGTTTTCTTTTTTAGGGCCCAAGAATATTTAGACTTGAATTTTAGCCCCGTTTTGTTTTATTATAACAGAATACTTGGGAATGGGTAATTTGTAATAAGAAAATCTTGTTTCTTACAATGCTGTAGGCTGGATTTAACATCAGGTGTTCTGTATCTGGTGAGATTTCTTTTTGGGGGAAATCACACAAGAAATAGGAGAATATTCCATCAGCTTTATATAATTAGCACTAAATTATTTACTTGAGTGTGTGTGTGTGTGTGTGTGTGTGTGTGTAGTAACTTGGATGTGTGTGGGGGCTGAGGACTCATGTTCTAACATCTCTCATTGCTGTCACCTCTTGACATTGTTGCGTTGAGGGTTAACTTTCCCACATGTGCTTTTAGTGGAACATATTTCAACTGCAGTATCCAAAGCTTCAGATTTACTAATCTCTCTTAGACACCTGCATAAAGTCGATATGATAATGACTGTTTGTTTTTCTCTTGTTAATCTTTTGTTAGTGGAAGTTATCCTATCTAATAACTAAGAAAGGTAGAGAGGAAATTATGATTGCTTTGCTATTAATATTACTATTAATTACATAGTCACTGCATTAGTGACTAAAGAAAAATGAACAAGAGAGTGCATCAAATATGTGACTTTCAGGTAAAGAATGTACATCCTTTCTTAGTATAACTTTGTCTCATCCAATATTATTGGGGTTATAAGAGTTCCAGCTCTAATTTTTTTTTTTGAGATTTATTATTTATTTATTTTCATGTTTACAGTGCTCTGCCTGCATCTACACCTCCAAGCCAGAAGAGGGCATCAGATCACATTATATAGATGGTTGTGAGCCACCATGTGGTTGCTTGGAATTGAACTCAGGACCTCTGGAGGAGCAGTCAGTGCCCTCAACCTCGGAGCCACCTCTCCAGCCCAATTTTTAAAAAATATAAAAGAATCAACTTACTTAACCATGGATAACATACTTTAAAATCACTAGAACTCCTATATTTATGTCTATGAGTAAAAATACTCTGTATTTCTTTCTTATGTTGACTATAACTAATTTAGCATCTTTATAATGTATTTAAGAGTTGATATCACGATCCAAGATGGCGGCGAGCAGTGTGGACCATGTTTGGAGGCTCCAGTGAACAATTCAGGGAATTGCACAGATTTATGAGCCGGGAACACCGAGGCCCCCATACCATGGCAGTGAGAGTGCTCCACAGTTCGGAGGGACCAGGGTGCAGAGGACCTGCATGCCCCTGCACATGGGAGGAGCGCAGATTTTCTCGGAGGGGAGCAGCAGCGGCAGAGGCAGCAGCAGCAGCAGCAGCACCAGCGGCACCAGCGTCAGCAGCGTCAGTGGCTGAGGTTTGCAGCTCAGAGCCTTCCAGTGGAGGCGATTGGTGTGGTCGCCGGTGGGAGTTGCTGCGGGAGAGGGGACTCTGTGCAGGATTTGGGTCACGTGGTGCCTTGGGACCCAGACTGGACTCAGATGGGGTGGGTGTAGAAGAGTGTGAGCAGCTCAGATGGGGTGAGTGTAGATGCGGAGTGTGAGTGGCTCAGATGGGGTGAGTGTAGATGAGGAGTGTGAGCAGCTGAGATGGGGTGGGTGTGGATGAGGAGTCTGATCAGCTCAGATGGGTTGAGTGTAGGTGAGAAGTGTGAGCGGCTCAAAGGGTGGGTGTAGATTAGGAGTTTAAGTGACACAGATGGGGTGGGTGTAGGTGAGAAGTGTGAGCTGCTCAGATGGGGTGGGTGTAGGTGAGAAGTGTGAGTGGCTAAGATGGGGTGAGTGTAGGTGAGAAGTGTAAGTGGCTCTGATGGTGTGAGTGTGGATTAGGAGTGTGAACAGCTCAGATGGGTTGGGTGTAGATGAGTGTGAGCAGCTCAGATGGGGTGACTGTAGATGAGGAGTGTGAGCCGCTCAGATGGGGTGGTTGTATGTGAGGAGTGTGAGCAGCTCAGATGGGGTGGGTGTGGATGAGGAGTGTGAGCACCTCAGATGCGGTGAGTGTAGGTAAGAAGTGTGAGCGGTTCAGATGGGGCTGGTGTGGATTAGGAGTGTGAGCCGCTCAGATGGGGTGGGTGTAGCTGACTGTGAGCAGCTCAGATGGGGTGAGTGTAGGTGAGAAGTGTGAGCAGCTCAGATGATGTGGGTGTGGGTTAGGAGTTTGAGCAGCTCAGATGGGGTGAGAAGTGTGAGTAGCTCAGTTGGCATGGGTGTAGGTGTAGAGTGTGAGCGTCTCAGAAGGGGTGAGTTTAAATGAGGAGTGTGAGTGGCTCAGATGGGGTGGGTGTAGATGAGGAGTGTGAGCAGCTCAGATGGGGTAGGTGTAGATGTCTGGCTAGGCCTCTGAAGTTTGAAAATCTGTTCTTTGAAAATGGAGAACCATGTACTGCTTATAATAATAGACCTGTAAGTCAGTAAATGAAGTGTTCCTCTTAGCTTATTTGGTCAAGTACTTCACTTCTCTGAGCCAGTGTCTTCATCATTAAAACCAGCGAGTAATACAAACTTAACCAATTTTCCTTCATTTTGACAAAATACTTGAGAAAATTATTTTAAATTTCCAAGATGAGAAGTCCTAGAATAAATGCTGACTGGCTGATTAGGTTTTCAATGATTATTGATCATGGTGGGCTTGGAATGCTTTGAGTGCAGAGACTATTAGTAAATAATCTCAGATTATCTTTTAACTCCATAAATGATCAGTTATACCCTATATCTGTGTGTGCCTAACATCCTTGGAGATATAGGCAAATCCTTTGGAATGTTTGAACAGATCCCCTAGCTTCCATGAATCCCAAAGCTAAGAATGTTATCGTTAACATCAGAGATTACAGCAGAGATTTCCCCACATTTTATGAATTTCTTTGTTACTACAAAAACTTCATGAAGCTGTTAGCACATTAGAACACAGTACTTGGGCTAAACTAAGTCTCCCAACCAAATTCTCTCACACTTAGCTCCAGAATAAATTATCTCACCCTTTGACGTGAGAGCTCTGTTTTTCTGTGGACATCTGAGTTGCAGAGGTTTCTATCCATCATCACTACCTTTGCTTTTATCTGGCAATGGTGAGGTAGAATGTTAAATTAGTATTAGTTTAGTATTTAATGGAGACTAAAATTGTTCAAGAAAAGGAGTAATTGACATGCCTAGATTTTCAAGGAATTAGAATCAATAACAAAAATGATTTTCTTCCACTTATGTATCTATCCATCTATCATCTATCTATCTATCTATTTATCTATCTACCATCTACCTATTTACCTATCTGTCAATCAATTGTCTATATGTCTGTCTGTCTGTCTGCCTGCCTGCCTGGCAGCCTGTCTGTCTGTCATATATATGTATGTAACTTCTGCTCAAGAATTGGAGTACCAAATCCTGAAGACAGAGAACTCCATGATCTGTAGTCAGTAACAAGAAAGGCCAAAAAATTCAAACAGGAATAGTGTCAGTCCAATAAGAGAAACAAGATGTTTCAGCCTGAAAGTATCAGGGAAAAGAAAACTGTTTTCACTCTGCTTTAGTTGGTGAAGATCTGTAATTCCAGCACAGAAGACTGAGGCATGAGGAGTGTAGTAAGTTTGAAGCCAGACTGGGCCAAACAGTGAATTTAAGGCCAATGAGGCTAAAGAGCAAGATCACACATGTCCTCTAAACTAGTATTACATTAGCACAAGCACCAACAACACAAAATTCTTTCTTACTCAACCTTTTATTTATTCCATGCAGGCCTTCACATGGCTGGGTGGGACACACTCAAAATGGAGTACATTGCTGTCTTTATTCCCTTCAAGAATTATACATTAATTTCATTTAAAAATTTCTCCCAGATACACCCAGAACTTAACCAAGTATTCAGGCATCACAGGATCCAGTCATGTTGATGTATAAAATTAGCCACTATACTAGAATAGGACTCAATATATAGTATAAAATTCTAATGCTTCTGATTTGGAACAGTCAAATACAGAATTCCTAATTGACTGTGCTCTGATTTCTATTTTTACACAATGGACAGCACCATTTGTTCTAACTCATCAATATCTTTCTAAGAACAAGTTGGTATTCTCTTAAATATCCTAATAACACATGATGTTAGGTTTCAATGTCAACTTGCTACAACCTAGGCTTGACTGGGAAGTGAGTCTCAATTGAGGAATTATTAGATAAGGCCTACAGCCCAGGCTTGCAGGAGATTGTGTGGATTGCTAATTTAGTTGTTTGATGGTTTAATTGTTTGATGGTTCAGCAGCTAACATGTACTGCTATTATAGAGGTCCCAAGATTGTTTCCCAGCCCTTGAACTGGACAGTCCACACACAGAGGAGGATCCTATAACCTCCACTTGCATGGAGCTGACACTGACTTTTTGCCTGTCTTGGCTGCTGCATGCATGGGCACATACCACCCATACCTACACACATAATCAAAAATTAAAACCTTAGAGATAGAAAGCTAAGTACAAGCAGGCAGGCAGCATAAGTACATTAATTTCTCTCTGATTTTTCCCCTGTTTTTTGAGACAAGGTTTCTCTATGCAGCCTTGCCTGTCCTAGACTCACTTTGTAGACCAGTCAGGCCTCAAAATCACAGAGATCTGCCTGCCTTTGCCTCCCTAAACACTGGGATTACAAGAGCATACTAACATGCCTGGCTGCTTATTTTGGTTTTAGATTGGGCATATGGAATAGTCAGCAGTGTCTAGTTCCTGACACTGTGTTATTATTACAATTATGAACTATTATCTTGAAGTATAAGCCACACAAATTATTTTTCCTTCATTAAGCCACTTTTGGTCAGTGTATTCTATCACACCAGAACAGAAAGTTACAGCTTCATCTTCTGATATATATGCAATGGAACTTCTTTGCAATATTTATCTGTCTTTTGTTTATTATTAGTAGTGGAAAGAACTAAGTTACAGCTCCAACCCCAGACATAAATCCTTCAGTAGATCTCTGTTGTTTTTATGACTTAAGTTGGACAGCCAAAACAAAAGTAGCTTTCATCAGGACACAGAACACAAAAAACCAAAACTTTTGGGATAGAAAGTTAATTTTTACCTTTTGGTGAAATGGTGATTTCATTGCAATTTCAAAGAAAAATAAAACAACTCTTTCCTATAGAAAGATAATAACCACCGTGGAAGGATACTGGAAACACTCATAATTTTAAATGTAAACTGTGTGGAGTTTAAAGAGTAGCAGATTATCTTCCTAATTCACCACTGGAAAATTTCATGTCCTATGTACTGAAAACTGTACAGCATCCTGTAATATCTTTTCCAAATACAGCAAACCTTAAGTATTAAAAGGGCTGTAACACTAAAAGAGCGGTGTCAGAGACTGCAACTCTTCCCCTCACCTCTACCCCATAACTCTCAACAATACTGGGATCCTGCAGACCACAAACTCCCTGCTAAGCTTCATTCGTTTTATTTCAGCACCTGTAGGAATTGGTACCTGGACATCCAGAAAGAAATAAGCAGCCTTGGGTTCCACCCCAACAGAACATCTTCTCATAGCTTTACTTTCTATCTCCATATGTGGTAGAGTCTTTCTAAATTATTCCCATTTTCTTTTTAGTTAGATTTAGTTTTTATTTTTGAATTGTACATGTTCTTTATGTAGTCTAGATATAAAACTTGATCATACATATGATTTGAAAATAGTTCTCCCAGTTTGTGAGTCTACCTTTCACTTTCTTAACACTGCTATTTGCAGAACAAATGTTATGAATGTGTATAAGGCAGAGCTGATGGATGTTTTCATTTTGTTAAACATTGCAGTTAATGAAAGTTTTCTTTTGTTGACCATACTTTTAGTGCCATGTTGAAAAATTTATATCAGGCCCTAAGGCCACACAGTCTTTTCTGATATACTTTTCTATAAGGTAGATAGTTTCAGTTTTGTATTTTGGCCTATGATTCAGGTTGAGTCAATTTTCTTCCCTTTTTGGCTTTTTTTTCCCTCCAAATAGGACTTGAGTTCACTAGGAAGCCAAAAATGACCTTGAGCTGTTGGGAAGCCGAAAATGACCTTGAGCTGTTGATTGTCTTACCATTTCCCCTGAAGTACCAACATTATAGGCGTGTCCCCACATTGACCTTGATATTTGCAGAAACTACAATGTGTCAATATTTATTTTTGTTTTGCTGACATTTTTGTTTCTGTATGCTCAAATTTCCTAGTCCATTTACAAACTTTAATACTGTATTAAAAATCTGTTAAATAAGTTTGACTTTATATCTCCACTCCTTATTTTGATCTACTTGTTGATATATACGATTTTTTATGATGCTCACAATACTTAATTTAAACTGCCTTTCCAGTGAGTGTTCAGCTTCAGCACTCAAACTTCTTCCACTTGGTTCTTAGCATTGTTTTGCCCTAGAATTCATGCCTTGTCAGTAAAATATAGAATCAGCTTGTTGCCAGCTACAAATTCTTCCTAGAAATTATATTACATATACAATAAATAGGATATTATCATAAATTTTTGGCTCAACTAACTGAATTCAGGGACATGGAGTGCATTTGAAGGGTACAGGGAGAGAATGTCACTCAATACAGCTAGTGGCCCTCATGGGATATCTAGGGAAAATGTACTAACAGAAAGTTGGAAATACGATAATGTTTATTCCAGTGTTCGCTATTGAACTTATACTAAGTGAAAGATATTTATATTAAAAGCATTTTTTTTGTCTTAAGGATAGGCTTAGAATAATGCAGGGACTTGTAAGTGCATTATGGTGGAGCACTTCTCCTATCAATTGTGTGGTAATACTTTACATATAGTGAGTTAAAATAATTGTTTCCCCTCCTTTTGCACCCAGCTTCACACAGCTCCATGGGAATGGTCTTCACAACAGTAATATGAACAGATGACTCTTTGTCAGCAGAGTATTGGAGACTTAGGTGGGAAGGCCTTTCCTCTCCCTGAGCCTAGATTAGTCCATTCTTAAGAATCTTATTCCATCCTTACCTCATTTACTCTGGTTGCTTACTTCCTCACTTTGCTGTTACAAAACATGCTATTCAAATATGACTCCTTCATGGAGTGGAAGGATTTAAGCAAGACTCAGATCAAGTGCCATTTAATTTCTCTTTCCTGCTGGACAAAGGCAAACTTTCTCAGTGTTACATGTCAGACAGTGTGTGAGTCCCCTTGCTATCACCTCCAACTTAATCTAAATTTAGTGACATCCTGGGATCTGGCAGAAATTATTTTTTTCCTCTAACTTTACAGAACTGTAGAAAGTGTGGCCCCTGAGGGTTCCCATGGTCTCTGTGCTTCCTTTACTGGGATATATTTCTAAGCTGTGATTTTTAAAAACTATGTGTTTATATCCAAAAAAGATAACACTATGTTCCCTATGGGTAGAAACAGATTCATATTCTGTGATATATACTTAGAGGCAATGATAATATTCTAAAGATAAATATGTTTGCTTTAAGATGGATGGTTGTATGAATGACTTAATATATCACTGTATTTGTTTTCAGAACACTATATAACCACTATTTATAGAGATATTTACTGCAATGCAGATTTTTTATTTTCAGGATGTTGCCAACTCAGCTGTCTAGAAGTCATACACATAGAGAAATTGTCAGCTCAGCATTTCAATAGAACAAGGCAACATTTTCAGGACTCTTGTTATTTTGTATGAGACAAAAAGAAGAATAATATATGGGTCTATTATATGGCCATTCATATAATGGACCTGGTTCTGTATTATCAAAATGACCTTGTAGAGGTAAATGCAATGATATTTTAGCCATAATAGCAACTGCAGAAAGACTGAAGTCACAGTGCTCATAAAGGATAGATAAGACATAAAATGGAAGCAGGCATATGTGATATCCATCTTAAAAGCTGTGTGAAACCAAATTAAACAACTGAAAAGTAAGTTCTGGTAAACTTCCTGAGAGGAAGTGAAGACTACTGCAGCAGGTGTCAACTTAAGATCCTGATTATAGTGCTGCTTAGAGACAAATGGGGAAATATCATAATCAATGGCTTCTTTTTAATTTTAATTTTTTAATATTTGTATTAATTTATTCTTGTTACATCTCAAAGGTTATCCCATCCCTTGTATCCTCCCATTCTTCCTTCCCTCCCATTTTCCTCTTATTCTCATCCCCTATGACTGTTCCTGAGGAGTATTACCTCCCCTGTATATGCTCATAGGGTATCAAGTCTCTTCTTGGTAACCTGCTGTCCTTCCTCTGAGTGCCACCAGGTCTCCCCCTCCAGGGGACATGGTCAAATGTGAGGCTCCAGAGTATGTGAGAAAGTCATATCCCACTCTCCACTCAACTGTGGAGAATGTTCTGACCATTGGCTAGATCTGGGTAGGGGTTTAAAGTTTACCGCCTGTATTGTCCTTGGCTGGTGCCTTAGTTTGAGCGGGACCCCTGGGCCCAAATCTGCCTATCATAATGTTCTACTTGTAGGTTTCTAGGACCCTCTGGATTCTTCTACTTTGCTATTCTTCCATGCTTCTCTCATCCAGAGTCCCAATAGGATGTCCTCCCCTCTGTCCCAGTTTCCTGGTAAATGAAGGCTTTCCTGTGACATGCCCCTTGGGCTAATATGCAGACATAAGTGAGTATATACCATTTGAGTCTTTCTGCTTCTGGGTTAACTCACTCATTATGATCATTCCTAGCTCAATCCATTTATCCACAAATTTCGGGAATTCTTTGTTTATAATAGCTGAATAGTATTCTATAGTGTATATATACCACAGTTTCTTTATCCATTCTTCTACTGAGGGACACTTAGGCTGTTTCCATGTTCTGGCTATTATGAATAAGGCTGCTATGAACATGGTTGAGCAAATTTTCTTGTTGTGTGCTGGAGCATCTTCTGGGTATATTCCAAGGAGTAGAATAGCTGGGTCTTGAGGAAGCCCTATTCCAATTTTTCTGAGATAGCACCAGATAGATTTCCAAAGTGGCTGTACTAGTTTGCATTCCCAGCAGTAGTGAAGGAGTTTTCCTCTCTACCCAAATCCTGACCAGCATGTGGTGTCACTTGAATTTTTGATCTTAGCCATTCTGATGGGTGTAAGATTGAATCTCAGAGTTGTTTTGATTTGCATTTCCCTGATGACTAAAGAGGTTGAGCATTTCTTTAGGTGTTTCTCAGCCATTTGATGGTCCTCTGTTGAGAATTCTCTGTTTATCCAAGGCCCATTTCTCAACTGGGTTATTTGGTTTGGTGGTGTTTAGCTTCTTGAGTTCTTTATATATTTTGGCTATTAGACCTTTGTCAGATGTAGGGTTGGTGAAGATCTTTTCCCAGTCGGTAGGCTGTCACTTTGTTCCCTTGACAGTATCTCCTGCATTACAGAAGCTTCTCAGCCTCATGAGGTCCTATTTATTAATTGTTGACATTAAGGCCTGGGCCGTTGGTGTTCTGTTCAGGAAGTTGTCTCCTGTGCCAATATGTTCCAGGCTCATCCCCACTTTTTCTACTAAGTGACTTAGTGTCTCTGGTTTTATGTTGAGGTCTTTAATCCACTTGGATTTGAGTTTTGTGCAAGGTGACAAATATGGGTCCAGTTTCATTTTTTTACACATAGACCTCCAGTTAGACCAGCACCATTTGTTGAAGATGCTATCCTTTTTCCAGTGAATGGATTTGGTTTTTTTGTCAAAAATCAAGTGACCATATGTGTGTGGATTCATATCTGGGACTTTGATTCTATTCCACTGATCAACCAGCCTGTTGCTGTCCCAGTACCATCCTGTTTTAATAACTATTGCTTTATAGTACAGCTTGAGATCAGATATGGAGATTACTCCGGAGCACCTTTTATTGTACAAGAGTGTTTTAGCTATTCTAGGTTTTTTGTTTTTCCATATGAAGTTCAACATTGAACTTTAAATGTCTTTTAAAAATTGTGTAGGTATTTTGATAGGGATTGCATTGAATCTATAGATTGCTTTTGGTAGGATGGCCATTTTTACTATGTTAATTCTCCCGATCCATGAGCAAGGAAGATCATGCCATCTTCTCAGGTCATCTTCAATCTCTTTTTCAGAATTTTGAAAATTTTGTTTCAAACAAGTACTTCACTTGCTTAATTAGAGTAACTCCTAAATATTTTATATTGCTTGTGGCTAATGTGAAGGGTGTGGCTTTCCTAATTTCTTCATCTGCAAGCTTCTCATTTGTGTATAGGAAGGCTACAGACTTTTTTGAGTTAATTTTGTATCCAACCAATTTGCTGAAGGTGTTTATCAGCTGTAGGAGTTCTCTGGTGGAATTTTGAGGGTCACTTATGTACACTATCATATCATCTGCAAATAGGGATAATTTTACTTACTCCTTTCCCATTTGAATACTCTTGATCTCCGATAGTTATCTTATTGCTCTGGCTAGAACTTCGTGTACTATATTGAAGAGATATGGAGAGAGAGGGCAGCCTTGCCTTCTTCCCGATTTTAGAGGAATTTCCTTGAGTATCTCACCATTTACTTTGATTTTGGCTATTGGCTTGCTGTATATAGCCTTTATTATGTTGAGGAAAGTGCCTTGTATCCTCGATCTCTCTAAAACTTTAAACATGAATGGGTGTTGGATTTTATCAAATGCTTTCTCTGCATCTAAAGAGATGATCATGTGGTTTCTATTTTCAGTTTGTTTATATGGTGGATTACATTGATGGATTTCTATGTATTAAGCCATCCCTGCATGCCTGGAATGAAGCCTACTTGGTCATGATGAATGATATCCTTGATGTGTTCTTGTATTCATTTTGCAAGTATTTTTTTTAGTATTTTTGCATCGATGTTCAAAAGAGAAATTGGTCTGAAATTCTCTTTTTGAGTCTTTGTGAGGTTTAGGTATTAATGAGACTATGGCCTCTTAGAATGAATTTGGTAAAGTTCCATCCATTTCTATCTTTTGGAGTAGCTTGAAGAGTATCGGTATTAGCTCGCCGTTGAAAGTCTGGTAGAATTCTGCACTGAAACCATCTGGCCCTGGGCTTTTTTTGGTTGGGAGACTATCAATAATTGCTTCTATTTCTGTAGGGGAAATGGGACTATTCAGCTTGTTTATCTGTTCTTCACTCAACTTTGGCAAGTGAAATTGATCAAGAAAATCGTCCATTTCCCTTAGATTTTGAAATTTTGTGGCATATATGCCTTCAAAGTAGGATCTTATGATTCATTGAATTTCTTCAGTGTCTGTTGTTATGTCTCCCTTTCCATTTCTGATTTTGTTGATTTCAATGCTGTCTCTCTGCCTTTTAGTTAATTTGGCTAACGGTCTGTCTATCTTGTTTATTTTCTAAAGGGACCAACTCTTGGTCTTGTTGATTCTTTGGACTGTTTTCTTAGTTTCTAATTTGTTAATTTCAGCCCTGAATTTGATTATTTCCAGACGTCTACTCCTTTTGGGTATTTCTGCTTCTTTTTTTTCTAGGGCTTCCAGTTATGTCGTTAAGATGCTTATGTGTGATGTTTCCAATTTCTTTTTAAAGGCACTTAGTGCTATGAATTTTCCTCTTAGCACTGCTTTCAATGTATCGCATAAATTTGGGTACGTTGATCCTTCATTTTCATTGAATTTCAGAAACTCCTTGATTTCTTTCTTTCTTTCTTCCCTGATTCAGGTGTCATTTATTAGAGAGTTGTTTAGTTTCGACGTATGTGTAGGCTTTTTGTTATTTCTGTTGTTGTTGAATTGAAGTCTAAGAGCATTGTAATCTGATAGGATGCAAGGTATTATTTCAATCCTCTTGTATCTGTTGAGGCTTGCTTTGTGACCTACGATGTGATCGATTTTGGAGAAGGTTCCATGGGGTTCAGAGAAGAAGGTATATTCATTCTTGTTTGTGTGAAAGGTTCTATAGATATCTGTTAGATCCATTTGACCCATGGCATTGGTTAATGATGTTATTTCTCGGCTCAGTTTCTGTTTCAATGACTTATCCTTCAGTGAGAGTGGGGTGTTGAAGCCTCCCGCTATTATTGGGGGGGATCGATGTGTGGTTTAAGTCTTTTTATCAGATCTTTTACAAACGTGGGTGCCCTTGTATTGGGAGCATAGATGTTCAGAATTGTGATGTCATCTTGGTTGACTTTACCTTTGATGAGTATGAAGTGTCCTTCCTCATCCCTTTTGATTAATTTTGGTTGAAAGTCTATTTTGTTCGATATTAAAATGGCTACGTCTGCTTGCTTCTTGTGACCATTTGCTTGGAATATTTTTTTCCAACCTTTTACCCTGAGGTAATGCCTTTCATTATGGGTGAGATGTGTTTCTTAAATGCAGAAGAATGCTGGATCTTGTTTATGCACCCATTCAGTTATTCTGTGTCTTTTTATTGGAGAATTGAGACCATTGATGTTGAGAGACATTAATGACCAGTGAGTGTTAAGAGTCTTAATTTTGATGTCGTTTCCAGTCAAGCATTTGTGTAATTGTGTTTTTGCCATGGGATAGTTATCTATTTCCTGAGTAGTTTTGGTTGTGGCTTGACCCTTTGGGATGGAGTTTTCCTTCTAGTACCTTCTGTAAAGCTGGATTTCTGAATAGGTACTGTTTGAATTTGTTTTTGTCATGGAATATTTTGTTTTCTCCATCAATGGTTATTGATGGTTTTGTTGGGGAAAGTAGTCTGGCCTGGCATCTGTGGTCTCTTAGGGTTTGCAGGATCTCTGTCCAGGCCCTTCTGGCTTTTATGGTCTTTACTGAGAAGTCGGGTGTAATTCTGGTAGGTTTGCCATTAAATTTTTTTGGGCCTTTTCCCTTGCAACTTTAATATTTTTTCTTTGTTCTGTATGTTTTGTGTTTTGAATATTATGTTGCGGGCAGTTTTTCTTTTCTGGTCAATTCTATTTGGTGTTCTGTAGGCCTCTTGTATGTTTATAGGCATCTCTTTCTTTAGATTGGAGAATTTTTCTTCTATGATTTTGTTGATAATAGTTTCTGGGCCTTGGAGTCTGATATCTTGTCTTTCTTCAATGCCTATTATCCTCAGATTTCTTCTTTTCATGGTGTCCTTAATCTCTTGAATGTTTTGTGTCAGGAGTTTTTCAGATTTGGCATTTTCTTTAATGGTTGCTCCAAGATCTTTGACTGTATCTTCTAGACCTGAGATTTGTCCTTCCATGTCTTGGATTCTGTTAGAAAAGCTCACCTCTGTGTTGCTCGCCTTCTTCTCTGAGGTCTCATGTTCTCGGTTTTCCTCTGTTTGTGTGTTTACCATTGAATCCATTTTCATCTTCAGATCTTGAACTGACTTTTTGATTTCTTTCATCTGATTTTTTTTGTATATTCCCGAGTTTCTTCCATTGTCAGAGCTTGAACTTTTTTATTTATTTCTTTCATCTGGTTGTTTGCATTTTCCTGAAAATTTTCCAGTTCCACTCTATGTGCTTCTTTTATGTCTCTCACCTGTTTGGCTACGTCTTCCTGCATTTGATTAAAATTTTTTTTGTTTCCTCCATTATCTTCCTCATTACCAAGGATTTGAGGTCATTTTCTTGTGTTTCCATTGTGTTTGAGTTCTCTGGGTTGTTTTCTTTGGGATAGCTGGAAACTGGAGACACCATGTTGTTTCAGGTTTTTTCCGTATGCTTTTATGCTGTCCTTTAGACATCTTGCCATCTCTGTTTTTGTTGCGTAGCTTCCAGAGTTGGATGGAGGGAGTCTGATGATAGATTCACTTGTTTTCTCACGATTTCTGTAGGCTGTAACCTCTGATGCTTCACTGGTGTCTATTGCAGGAGGTTAGCCCTGTTGTTTTGGGCTCTCACAGCCAGTGATCCTCAGCTCCCCTGTGCTGTGGGTCCTTCAATCGTTCTGGGTCTCTGAATGAGTGTTGGGTCAGGCCAAGTTATCCACAGCCTTCTGTGTCCGCTGCCAAGTTTAGCCAGGGACACTGGGCCTGAACCACGGGCTGAACTCAGCTAGATTCTCAGGGCCTGAACCATCCTCTGAGCTCAGCTAGGGAATCTGGGCCCAAAATGCACACAGGGTCCTGCCAGACTTTTTGGGCTGGGATGTGCACCAAGCTCAGCTAGGGGTTTTGGCCCAAAGTGCGTGCTGTGGTCAGTTATTGACTCAGGGCCCGAATCTTCCACCAAGCTCAGCCAAGAATTCTCGATTCAAACTTCACACTGTGTCCAACCAGAGTCTTCGAGCCTGGACTGTGCCAGAAGCTCAGCTAGAGTCTCTGGGCCCAATCTGTCTGCCACGTACAGTTAGGGACTCTCGCCCCGAACTGCACGCTGAGCTCCACCCGAGTCTCCAGGGTGGATTTGTGCACCAAGCTCAGCCATGGACTCTGAACTCACACTGCTCGCTGAGATCAGCCTGGGACTCTGGGCCTAAACTGCTTGGATAGTCCAGTTAGAGTCTTGGGGCTGCTGAGCCTGTGTGCACAGCTCAGCTAGAGTCTCTGTGCTCAATCTGCCCAGCAAGTCCAGCTAGGGCCTCTGGGCTGAATCTGCGTGCTGACCTCAGCCTGAGTCAGCACCCCAGAACTCCCCACTAAGCTGAGCTATTGTCTAGGGCAGAATTGCTCACTGAGCTGAGCTAGCACCTCTGATGGAAATGAGCACTCCGCCCCATCTGTGTCACAGCAGGAGAACTGCAGCTGCACTGAGCTAGTGCCTAGGGTGGAACTGAGCACTCTGCTCAGCCTGTGTCACAGCAGGGGAGCTGTGGCTGAACTGAGTTAGTGTCTTGGGCAGAATTGCTTGCTGAGCAGAGCCAGTGTCTCCAGGGCACTGGGCACTGAGCTGTACCAGGGACTCTAGGGCTGAACTGCCCACCGAGTCCAGTTTGGGTCTCAAGGCACCACGTGACCCAAATCCTGTCCAGAGTCCCCTCTCCCGCAGCAACTCCCACTGGCCACCACACCAATCACCTCTACTAGAAGGTTCTGAGCTGCAAACCTCAGCCGCCGCCACTGCTGATGCTGGTGCCACTGGTGCCACTGCTGCTGCTGCTGCTGCTGCTGCTGCTGCTGCTGCGGCCTCTGCTTCTCTGATCCGAGAAAATCCGCGTTCCTCCCGTGTGTAGGGGCATGCAGGTTCCCCACACCCTGGTCCCTCCGAACCGTGGAGCATTCCTGCTGCCGTGGTATGGGGACCTCGGTGTTCCTGGCTCAGAAATCTGTGCAATTCCCTGATTTGTTCACTGAAGCTTCCAAACACAGTCCACAGTGCTCGCCGCCATCTTGGATCCATCTGAGCAATGGCTTCTTGTATTTACTTTAAAATGATCTCAGTAGAATTCAGTTAGTTTATAAATTAAGGGCTAAATATTGTAAGCTAAGATCATCTGAGACCACTTCCTTTTGGTAGGGAGGCCTCATGGCATGCAAAGAAAGAGTAAGCAGGCTACCAATATGAGACTTGATAGCCTATGACCATATAGTGGGGGAGGAGATCCCCCTCGGTCATAGACCTAAGGGAGAGGAATAGGGTGAAAATGGGAGGGAGGCAGGAATGGGAGGATAGAAGTGATGGGATAAAAATTTACTTGTAGTCTGAATAAATTAATAAAATAAAAAACAAAACAAAAAGATCATCTGAGACACTATGTATTTTTAGACATGTCCTCTTAGACATTAGTGACACCTTGTAAATATTCAAAATATAACTGCAAACTTTCTATCTTATTTAGGGTATTTAAAGAGTTTAGCATTGCTATGACTAAAGGATAGTTTTGAATCTCATTTACATTATTAGTCCATGTGAACTGTGTTGAAGTAATTACATCACAACTCTTGGTGTCTTTGTTTATAACATGAGCAAAGAATATCTACTTCAGTGGTCTTCTGTAACAATACTTAGAAGAAAACACTGAAAAATCTTCTGATCCCCCTACAGTGTCATACCAGTCATTATAGAATTTCCTTCTCTTAGTTATGAAGCTGAAATATTGTACAACAGAAATATACATTCCTCTGAATATGTACACACATAAGAAGGAAGGAACACTAAATGGGAAAATCAAGTCTTAGTTAGCCCAGTAAATAATTCTAGTTAACCTCTCATCTATATTCTTTCAGTGTGCTAGTCTGTCAGATGGACTGGGAACATGAGTAACACATATCTACACAACTGACTAAAGAATTTTCATCATAATATAACACTTATTTAAATAAATTCTTTGAAATTCAGCCAAGTTTTTATTTAGATATGAAGTACCTAATGAAAAGGGTCTTATTTTGAAGAATTGGTTTCTGGTGTGAGTGACATTTAGTGTTAGGCTTTGTGGAAACGATTGTCTAATTTAAGCTCAGACTTCATACAAAGGCAAATCCTATGGATGTATTAATAATCTGAAGGCATTATTAGAAATTGACGGAAATGCTAGAAAGCAGGTTCTAGTTGGATAATCAGTCATGGGAACATGGTCCTGCAGGATTTACGTGTCCCTCCATTGGTCTCAGTGCCTTTGTGAGTTACACTGTTCTACAGGATCACCTCAGGCCATAGCAAAAGAGTCACCTCACCATAGACTGACATCCCTAAAACCATGAGTCAAGTAAAACCATCCTTCCCTTCAAGTTGTTGACAGACACAGTCAGGCTCTGAATGCTGCTTTGAGAGCCTTTCCAGCTTACTGGTCTGTATAAAATGTGACATAAAATCTTTGAAAGTGGTTAGTGATTAACATTTTGATACAAGGCAGTTTCTGATTCGTTCCTGAGGATTGTTTTAAAGAGGGAAACAGCATGGGTTGCTTCCATAAAAGAATGAAATTGCCTTGACAGTGACTAGCATGGTTATGGCCAATGAATGACCACAGATGCTGAGAATACAGGCTCGTGTGGAACTGCTATTGACACCACTGTTCATGCTGCTATTTGTCCATTTCCATTAAATATATGAAAAACTGCCAAATAAGGTTTGAATCATCAATAGGTCATGCTATTTTACCCCACAGAAAATAAGATAAAGCTGAAATTTCCATCTGAGCCACTAATGTTGGTGTGGTCAGTATGACTGTCAACAGAATGGCAGATTACACTGCTATTTTGTCCATTTCTCCAAGTAAAAACACACTTATATAACTACTGTCAGTATTTTATCATATTATTTAGAGAGAATCACTTACTGTAAAAGTTGAGATTCAAATAGAAGTCTTCACATAGAAGCTTATAGGTCATTCCTGTCATTTACATATTGCAGCAGCAGGATTGTTGATACTGGAGAAAATAGGATATTTTGTATATGGATTATCAGTCTTTTTAGTGTAATTTCCATCATCTCTGCAGGAAGAGTGAATTTAATGTACACTATTAACATTTTTAAAAATCTCATTCATATTTCAAATCAAACTATCCATGTCATTGATCATAAAAATATTTTTAGCTTTTCTATTGCCTACTATTGTATTTGATGTCTGTTTTTTTTTTTTCAATCAGAGCTTAGTAATATAAGAAATAATCAAATTAACAGGAGGAGACTACGGTGGTTTGAATAGAAATGGACCCTATAGAATCATATGCTTGAATGCTTGGCTCATGAGGAGTGACACTGTTAGGAGGTGTGGCTTTGTTGCAGTAGATGTGGCCTTGTCACAGCAACTGTGTCACTTTATGGGCCAGTTTTGAGGTATCATATGTTCAAGCTATGCCCAGTGTGACACACAGTCTTCTTCTGTTGCCTGAGAATCAATATATGTAGATGCTCAGCTCCATCTCCACCACCATGTCTACCTGCATGTCACCATCTTTCTTGCCATTATGATAATAGACTAAACCTCTGAAACTGGAAGTCAGGCCCAAGTAACTGTTTTCCTTTATAAGAGTTGCATACTCATGGGATATAGGCAAAAGTTTATTGTGTAATTCAAATGCTGATTTCTGTCCACCCACCCCCATATCTGTTTGCAATCCTTGTTCTAAGAATCTTCTGTCTCAATATTGTGTAATTGTCCCACTATTGTCCCCTGATATGCCAACAAAACAGCTTACAGACAATTGCTAGGCAGGGGAAAGACCAGAGATGGATTTCCTGCCAGTCAGGGGAGGAGGAGTTAGAGGAGTAGGTGGGAACTCAGTTATGGGAAAGGTCTAGGTGACATCAAGAGAAGAGCTGAAAAGGGGGAAGCCTAAAGTACAAGTAACTCTGGGATATACACTGGGAGGAAACCAAAGTAGCCTAGAAGGCTAAGAGGTGCTCAGCTCTTGTGCTGTGAAGCTTGTTTAAATAATATAATAGAGTCTCAGTTATTTGTATGATAGCCAGGTTAAGATAGAAATTGAGAAACAAACATAGTCAATATAAAAATAACTCTAAAAACAGTGTCTCTTTACAGTATTAGAACCTGTAAGACAGAGACCATCTCACTTTTCTGAGCACAGATTTTTGATCTGCTGGGGAAACAACAGTCCTAACACATAGGATAAAAGAATTTGTTAGGTCAATTTTCTGAAAATCTGGATAGTCATCATAAAGGCATTACATTTTGAAGAACATAAGTCAAAATTCAGAAAGGTTATCTAACTTTATCATTTATTATTTATTAATCAACATTTATGAAGAACCTACACTATTTATCTAGGCAGATAATTGGACAGCTGAGACTTCAACATTGTTCAGATTCATGTCACTATGTTTTCCGATTGCTTGTCAAATATTACCACTAGCTTTGAAGTTCTTTTATGAATTATTTATCAACTTATCATATAGTTTGTTATTTACATATTTCATTTCCCCTCTTGTGTAAATTATGTTCCCTGGATGGATTTTTTTTCTTTGATATTTCTCTCTCTCCTGATTCTCATCAAGCAGGATGTCCTTTTAAAATCACATGTCAAGTTAGACATTACCTGCCTAACTGTTTTGCTAAACCTTTGTCCTTTGAGAATTAGAAGTAACCTAGTCAGTGTGAAGAAGTATTTTCTACATCTCTACATATCCTGACTCTTTCCCCTGCTCTTTTATCTGATAACTACTATTCTCATGTCTCATCACAACTAGTGCCACGGTTTATCTTCATCTATATTTCAACCATTTCTTCCCTCATTATTATTCGCTGGGGGAACCATTCTGAGATCCTTTCACAATGTATTCTATGGTCATTTTGGCCTCATTACTTATCCCACTTCCATCATCTCATCTTCCAATCTCATAGAATTTCTCCTTCTCCTGGAATGAACCATGTTTACTATATTTGATTTGCTTGTATTTCTTTAATCTGTATGTTATCTCTTTTGAGGAAAACATTTTTTTTTCTTTTTTAGCCTGGCTTTAAGAATATTCTACCTCTTTAAGCCCTATGTTGGGTATCATTGTTTCATAGAAGCTCTCTTTGGTTCACAAACTGATGTTATTTTAAAAAATTTCCTTTCTTTTTCATATTTTCACAGTGCTATTGTTGCTGTAACAAAGATCTACACATGGCTCAAGCAGCAGAAATTCATTTTCTCACGATCTTCTGGTTTCTTAATATCATGTCATAGACTTGGAGGTATGATTTTTTTTAATCTTAGCTACTTCCTAAACTCTGTCAATAAATACAATCATCTAGGTAGTTATGGAGAAATGACTAGCAGTTGACAATGCATACTGTTAAGTACAAGTGCAAATGTGGCTCATACCACCTGTAACTCCAGATCCAGGCGATCCAATGGCCTCAAATAGCTCAAAAGAGGAACAAAAAAATCATGGCCTCAAACAGTAAAAAAGTGACTTGGTGAGAGGAAAATAGTAAGAAAAGAAAATATCAAGTAAGAATTTAGTGAAAGCATATTCTCATAAAAACGAGAATAGAGGATACAGCTGGATAAATGGGGAGGGGAAAGCATAAATGAGTCCTCAAAGTTAAGGAGCCCCAGAGAAACATATTTACATAAAACAAATTTATGGAGATATGCTACTGGTCAGAGAATCACAAAATATGTAAGAAGCAAGCTAACAGCATCCTTAAATATATCCTTTCTCCCAGGCTGTGTTTCAGAACCCCCAGCAGTATTTCAGTACAGACTAAACTACCCCAGTGAGTTAGAAAGCCCCAGTGGCTTACCGTGGTAAAAGAAATGGTGGTGGTGGGGGAACAACCAACTCAAGCTTTTGATTTTTGCAGTCTTAAAGTTAACACAAAGGACTGAGATTATAATTCCCTTACAATTGCAAACTCCACAATGCAAGCCCATGTTCACTAAACTGTCATCTTGTGTAGCCCTTTAGAAATCAAATCATTTCACAATGAGCATGAAAGTCTAGTTTCCAAGTTTTAAATTTACTCTGTCTCTTCAACTATAACTAGCCTCTTAGTCTTTGAGAAACAGAAATTTAATAACGTTATCTTCTCTTTCAAATCAGAAAAGTTGCATCAGGTTAATTACTTGTGCTCAGAAATAACAGTGCTTCCTACATATAGGGCTTAAGGTGTATTCAGCAGGGACACCTGATGTCAGGAGTGAAGGGAAAACATGTAGCTACAATATTCTGAGTCTTGAGCAACAGGAAAGTAATTAGTCAAGTGAGGGTGAGGGGTAGACAACACTAATGCCTGTCAGTACTTATTAATTGTTTATTCTGTTTATTTAAATAAGTAGGTTCACAGATATTTCCAAGCCAAGTATTATGGTTAAATAAGGAAGGTGACATCTATTTTCTTGAATATTAACCAAGGAGTTAAGTTACTGAATAAAATACTGCTATGGCCATGCACTACAATTAAGCACAGGAAAGAAAATAACAAATACAAAAAGAGTCTTCACCCTCAAGGCTTCCATATGAATGGAGTGTGAAGGTGAGAAACAAAGCATCTCATTGCAGTGCAGAGGGCAAAGCATGATTTGAGAACAACAGGCAAGACTCTTTCATGAATCTTTGGAAAGTAAAGAATTCTTTCTACAGATAATAGCATTTGAGAAACATATCAAGAGATACAGAAAGTTCAGGAGGAGGGGAACGGGAACTAAGGAAGTTAAAGACAAGAAGAAGAACAAAATCATGATATATAGTCAAGAACCTTTGTGAATGTGGCAATGTGTTTGGAGGTCAGAATGTGCAGATGAGGAATGTCTGAGTTGTCTAGCTCCCTCCAAGTGTCATTTTTTTTTTTTAAAAAGGATGTAGTCTGGCCTCATACTTTACCAGCTATAGCACTCCAGAGACCTGCATAGTAGATCTGGTCTTGGTGGGAAAAGCATGAGCATAAGAGAGGTGGTACAGTACCTCATCTGGTATGTGATGTCATAAGTATGGGTTTGATGTGCAGCACCCCCTCCCCCAGGATGTGATTAGGCAAGTGAACTGACCCTGAAGGCAGGAGAGCCAGAGAGCTGTTCCTGTCCCTCACCAACTACAGCACTCAGGATGTTGGTCCCTGCACCTCACCTGGACAGGACAGTAGAGCTGGGTTTGGTGGGAGGGGTGAGGATGAACAATCCCCAAGCAGAGAGCAAGAAAGCTGTCCCTGCCTCTTGCCTGGAGAAAGTGGGAGACCTGGCCCTGGTCTTACTGGTACAGGAGAGTAAATGGTCTGAACACTCAGCTTCCTTCCAGGCCAAGATCCTTGCCAACATTCTTCCCATCTATGAACTTCTGGAGTGTGTCATGAAGCCTGTCCTACCGAACCAAAGTTGCAGGATCCCCAACATAGAACAATGGCAAAGTATCTAAGAAAAGTCCTGGTGAGAATTCAGTATTGATAGTGTAGCAGAAGCCAGAGGACTCCAATCAGACTAATGATTGATTGCAATGAACATTTGGTAGTAATGCTGTTTGGACAAAAGAGTTTACTGTGTGATACACCACAGTTTCCATGGCAAGATGTGTTTTTTGTTGATATATATATATATATTGCTATTGGAGGGGAGGTTGCAAAAGCAAAGGGTAGAAATGAAGGAACAGGGAGAGGAGTGGGATTGGAGTGCATGACATGAAATTCAGAAAACATCAACAAAATGTATAAAAATAGAAATGAAAGAAAAAAGAAAGTAGGAAGGTCTGAATTTGATGCATGGTGATTTGGTGACTGGTCAGGGTCCTGAAGCTTGGCTCAATAAGAAAAGTTTTAATTAGTGTGATGCCCAGGTGGCATACTTAGTAGAAGCTGAATCCTTTAAAGGAAGATGAGCTTCAAAAAACACAGACAGAAAATGCCAGCTGTGAGTTCAGGTTAATCAATAGGAAATGAGGACAAAATCAGGAGCCAGAAGTGATAATACAATTTCAAATCTTTTATCTTGTAAGCCACAACAAATGAAGCTTAGATATCTCCCCAAATACACAATTTAAGAGATAAGTAATTGTGAAAATCAGAGAAGAGAGATGTATTCCTCATGGTACACATTGGGAAGAAGACCTATTGAATAAGTTCAATGACACAGTCTGTCTGTGGATATTAATATAGGTTTAGGTTTATGATAAGCTTTGTGTCTTTATAGTTAAACAGTCCTGGGAAAATAATACTCAGCACTCGCCAATTACAGCCTGACTTCAGTGTGTCCTGCAGAATGGCCTGACAAGTTATCTGCTCTGTGTGGAATATTGTCCTGGGAGAGACGCTCCTTCTCTAGCTGGTACCAGGCTTCAGCCCTTCCTTCTTGATGGATTGGTGGTAAAGCCATTAAGATCACAGTGCATTAGACCAGTTTCTGACAATATGATGCAGGTTAGAAGATTCACATCTGTGGCAAAGTGCATTATGGTTTGAATGTGTGAGAGAGAAGGAAAACTCAAAATCTCATCAGTCATAATAGGCATTGCTATATATGTCTCTGCCATTTTACTTCCCATTCCTTAAAGACTTCAATGTTATTAACATATAGAAAGAAGAGGAAGCCACATACTAAAGCCTCCAAGAATTAAGACACAATTTAAAATGCATGGTTTGTCTCTAAACTTTCAAGTAAGGAAGTTAGAGACAATATTTAGAATGAGATAGGATTCAGAGTTCATTTCCTTGGTTTCAGAAACACAATTTTATATCAGAAACCAACACACATATCCATTTAATTCACACTTAAAATTTAATAGCCTCTATCCTATTAAAGGCATTTAAATTTACAGTTGAACTTTCTTATCACACTTACTGCCCAGAGAAATTACCAAATCGTCTTCCTGCCAATGGCTTCATTCAGAGTATGCCCTCACATGTGGCTTGGAAATCTAATAGATATGTTAGGAGAAATGAAGCTTAAATGGCTACTGTATACTAGAGTCCTATATCTCTGGCATACAAAGATTAATCAAACAATTTATTCCTTGTTCAGAATCTCTGTTGATCAGCACTATGAATAACACACAATATTTAGTTCATTATAGGGAAGCCTGGTGACCACAGGTAATTTTAAAAAATTAAGAAAAGTTCTTATGATGTTTTTTGTGATGTAATTTAGTGCTTTTAGAAGGATCTTATTTACCAGCTGATGAGAACCTAATGACCAAACCCCAAAACAAATACATTTATACACTGAACCCAAGGAAGTCTGTAGCTAAAAGGGTATAATCTGAATTCTATTAGCTAAGAAGTAAGGTTCACTTTTGTATAGTGGAAGACATGAATATCAAAAGGCACTTTACTATCCTGCAGCTGCTATTGAAAATGTCTGCATTAAGTATTACTGTGAATCAACTCTATTTAAAAATGTGTATGAACATTTTGCCTGCCTGGATGTCTGTGCATCACATGTTTACCTGGTGCTAACAATGGCCAGAAGAGAGCGTTGAGTCCCCTAAAACTGGAATTACAAACAGTTGAGAGATACCATGGCAGTGTTGGGAATGGGACCCAGATCCCCTGGGAGAGCAGCAGGTACACTGACCCATTGTTCCAGTCCTTGTGGGCTAGTTTTTAAATTATTTATTCCATTAATACTTCTGAAATGGGTAAGTGCTGAAAATAAGTAAGCAATAAGCAAACCATGTAACATGAAACACCTTATATTTTAGTAGAATTAGAAATAAGTGGTAATTACAGAGTCCTGGGAAAAGCCTTACAATAAATAGAGTGTGATCATACACTGGGAAATGTCTTCCAACCTGCCGCCTCAGTCATAATGTTGATTGTCTTAGCTAGTAAGATATTATTGGTCTCAAAACAACAACTAAGCACAGAAAGGAGCATTAAATTGAGAAATTATTGAGATAATGTATGCGATTCAGGTTTCATTCAGTTCAGAATATGGGCCTATAGCAGAATACAGTCTATAGCAGATGAAAAATCAGAAATCTGAAACCATGTATGTTGTAGCCATGTGACCAGTAGGGTCTTAATACTATATCTGAAATGAAGATAAAGCAAAGGAAGATTTATTATTATGTCACATTGACTCAAATCACCAGACATGTTAAATTCTTAAAAATGAATAGTAAACATTATGGTTACAGAAGTCGCTAATGATGTCTGCATATTGGGCCATTTAAAGACTCTGAATCACTGAGATTTAGGATGAATTGGCCTTCAGGAAAAGTCAACAGTGTAACTTTACTCACTTTCCTATGGAAACTGACATAATTACTGACTACACATTTCAGAAAATACTCTGGTTCCTCTGATAGGGACGTTTCTTTCAGTGAAGTACTTCTGCATTTATTTATTAATTCAGTATAATTTATTTTGTCCCTATGCCCCAGTAGACTGCAAAGTGGGAGACATAGGACTTAGGTAAAAGCAGGAAAAGCCTATGACATCTGGGAGAACATCTGGTTTGCCTCTTTGCTCTGTCCTCCCCTTTCTTTCTCTGCTACATCCTGTCCAAGTCCTGACTCTGGGATAACTGCCGGCAGGTCAAAGAAAGCTTCTTCTTCTGTATGCCTCTGACTATACGGTACAGAAGTGAAATGTAAACAATACACAGGCCTGCCCCTTATTTAAAAAGTTGATTTCCTGGGGAAAGAAATAAATGAACAGGAAATTCTGACCTAAAATTCTCGAAGCAATAAAAGGTATAAATGAATATGAAGACAAGTGATAGAAAAAAGAGACAGAGAGGTCATCCAAGGATCACTAAACTGGTCACAAGGTAAAAGGAGGGAAGTGGATAAACTGAACAGAACAGGATCCAGTTTTGACATTAAGAGGTGTCATCTTGTGATATTATTTTAGGATGAATAAGAATAAATGAAATTTATACACAGCATTTAAAAACATGCATGGTATGGGTTACTTTTGATATTTAAGAGTTAATATTTTATAAGTTAAAACAAACCAATCTATGACAATAGGTACCTTTTCTATTTGTTATTACCCTAATCTTATAGTACTGACATGCTCCTAAAACTGTAATATTACTGACACAGACACTATATATTTATATACACATCCGTATGAAAAGAACAAGAAATAAAATTTATTTGCTATATGATACTATAAGGAAATCTTGTTTTCTTAATTTTAGCAGGAACCACACATGTTTGCTTAAAACATATCATACTGAAAATACATATGGTACATAAGAAGTATGTGATAAATAGTAGATTTGTTGAACTGATGAATAACTTTTATTCATTTATGTGCATTGATGTTTATCCTTCATGTATGTCTGTGTGATGATTTTGGCTATGGAAATTACAGAAATTTGTGAGCTGCCATATGGGTGCTGGTATTTGAACTGGGTCCTCTGGAAGAGTAGTCAGTGCTCTTAACGTCTGAGTCATCTCTCTATCCCCTGATGAATAATTTTTTAAACTTGTTACATATGATATGAAACTTAGAAAGATTTGTTTGTGTTTTCTATAATTCAACACTACTACTTAATTGTTTTAATAAACCACAAATATTCTACATAAAAGAGTTGTCCTTATAACAACCATACTTCAATATTTATTTATTAAATTAATTTTATTATTTCATGTGTGTGTGTGTGTCTGTGTGTCTGCATATTACTAGGTGCCTGCAGAATCCAAAAGGGCATTATTGGATCTGCTGGAATATAGTTACAGTTGTGAGCCAGCATGTGGGTGATGGGGATTATTCTCAGGTTCTATTCAAGAACAAGCGTCCTTAACTATGAAGCCATCTCACTAACCCTGTCATTGATTATTAATAAATGGATCATATTCCCCTATTAACTCCCCAGGTTAAATACAAAGAGCTGCATTAGAAGGGGCAGGAGTCACAGATAGCTTTATCAATGTTTCCATCTAAATATGTCAAGCCAAGAGGTCCAGGTTTTTAGAAGACTTATGATAATTCCTATGACTGACTGCTAAAACATAAAAAGAATCCAATCTAAAGTCATTTCACTCCCAAATAACTAAACATTTTACAGTCAATCACTTATGATTTTATTACTCTGTCAAAATATAAACAACTCAGTTCCTGTTGCAGGAAAAGTGGGAAAGAAAGAAATCCTAATATCCTTGAGAATTTAACCTCTCTTATTTTTACCTTCTACAACTCAAAATTATGAAATTATTGTCTACTAGAAAGTAGTGCAACACAATCCAGTATATTATACCATGCACCAACAATGGCTCCATCATAGCTAAACACTCTCTTTGCTGTGTCACAGTGGTAATTGGTGTAGGTCTTTACTATGCCTTAGTCTCAGGATTTTCTTTTCTTATTTAGCAGAGCCAAGAAAATTACCTGCATTATGAATATACATCCTTGGTTTAACAGATAGAAAAGGTAAAATACTTAGATAAGGTCTTTAAAAACTTCAGAGATTTACAGAATATTACATTTAAAGATGGTTTTATTATTTTAAAGATTCATTGACAACAAGACAGGTTAACTCCTGACAACGCCCAGCCTTCCTCAAAGAAAATGGTGTGTGTCAAATAACCTCCTTTTGGAGATGGCTTCCAATGTGGCAAATGAGCCACTAGGCAAAATGTCCTCATTTCTGCCACAGACAAAATTCTGCCTAAAAATGCGCAAGCTTGAATGCAGGCAGAGTGAATGGACATACTCTGCCAAGTCAGGGAAAGCAAGTCTTCAATAGTTTCTGCCTTGCAAATATGTCTGTCAGATATATTGGGCCAGAAGGCTGAAGATGACACTCCATCTTTACTGAGAATTTTGGGTGATTGTTAAGGCAGCTAATTGTCTCTGTCATTTTTTTCATTTTAGAAGCTGCTAACCTGCACTTCCAGTTTACTCAGAAAATTACATTTTATTTCTTCTCAAGACGCTGATGGAGTTGAAGACCAGATAGTTTAGTCTTACAATTAAACTTAATTTTTTTTAGGGTTAAGATGTTTCTAGGTCTAGATAGATGTTTTTATGTTGATGAGATAAAATATGATAGATATTGATTTTCATTCAGATTTTAAGACTGACCAAGATAGGAAAGATGCTTTCTTCAAGCTTTCCAAGTAGAAATAGCCAAAATATTATGAATATAACATTTATATAATTCCTGATTGTTTCATGGTTATTCTTGCTGTATGTAGCTTATTTTACTTATGTGTATTAACATAAATGCATATGCAAAAATATAATAAAAGTTGGAAAAAAATAAATAAAACAAAATTACTTGCATTAGGAAAGACTTTTAAATATACCAGGCAATATAAACCATACACCTCCCTGAATTTCAAGATTGGTAAAAACAGTTGATTCATCCTTGTTCCTGACTTTAGCAAGAAAATTATCTATATATTCTGTTTTTATTTTTATCTTTTACACATATAAACAGTACACTTCATACAGTAAGAAAAACTACACAACAATCAGGAATTATATAAAAGTTACATTCATAGTGTTTTGTTTATTTGTATTTTGCAATATAGAAGAAAACATCTTTCCTATCTTGGTGTATCTAAAATTCTGAATGTACATCAATATCCATCATATCTCATTTGTATCTACTTAAATCATCTATCTATACCTAGAAACATCTTACCCCATAAACAACTAAGCTTAATTGTAAAACTAAACTATCTGATTTAACCCCATCAGAGATTTGAGAAAGAATAAAATTTAATTATCTGAGTAAACAGGAAATTCAGGTTAGTAGCTTCCAAAATGAAAAAAATGACAGTTTGCTGCCTTTACAGTCTCCCAGTAAAGGTGAAGCGTCATCTTCAGCCTTCTGGCCCAATATATCTGACAGACATATTTGCAAGGCAGGAACTAATGAGGACTTGCTTACCCTGACTTGGCCAAGTTTGTCTGTCAACTCTGCCTGGATCCAAGCTTGTCCATTTTTAGGCAGAATTTTTGGCAGACATTTTGTCCAGTGGCTTGTTTGTCACACTTACAGCCATTTCCATAAGGAGGTTCCTTGAAAATCATTATCTTCTTTGAAGAAGGCTGAGTGTTGTCAGGAGTTAACCTGTCTTGTTGTGAATGGAAATTTAAAATAATAAAAAACATCTTTAAGTGTCATATTGTCTAGGTCTCTGGAGCTTTTGAAGACCTTATCTAAGTATTTTACCTTTTCTATCTATAGAATCAAATCTATCTGTTAAACCAAGGATGTATAATTTTGTGATAAAAATAAACTAGTATTTACATGACCATGATTTGATCAACAAACAATTAGCTTGTCTTACTTAACTATCCTAAACTGCCTGCCTCCAATAGCAATTTCAAAGTCTTGGAAGTAAACCTTGTGTTATAATTGAGTTGTATTGCTATAATACTTCATATTGGAGTAGAAATATATGTGTATATATATATATATATGTATATATATATAATGTATGTGGAGAATAATCTTAAAATTGAATTCTATATCAATGTGTCAAATTTAAACTTATTTTGCAACAGTAAAAATCTATACCACTAAATTAAAAATAATCTTATTTCTGAGTAACAATTAAAGCCTTAAGTTTAGGAGTAGATTCAATAATCTACTGTTGTTCTATCATCCCTATATATTTCTATATTCCTCTTTTTTTATTTTCAAACCCTATCTCCATACCTATGAAAGAAAGAGAAAGTAAAAGAAATACATCCCTGAGTCCAACCTCGTTTTCTTTTTGAATAAGACCAATATTAATTTATAATGAACTCCCACTGAAAATAATCATCTGTACCCCCAAAAGAGCAAAAGAATGTACCCAACACCCTTAGGGGAAATGGGCATCATTCTCTTAAGGTTTTTTCTGGGTGACTTGGGGCAAATAATACTTTTGTAAGGGCCCAAATAAAATTTGGAAAAATAGCTAAACAAGCCAGGAATTTGTGGTCCAGTTTCTAAATGTTGAGAAATTCCAGGCTTAATAGAATTCCTGTGTGGGGCAGTCTGAAACTCTGGACCAATTGGTATCAAAGGCTTTCTTCAAAGCTGTCCTGGGAGCTTTCCTGTTTTGATGCAGACAGTAACGGAAGCACTTTGTTCTGGAACATGAAGGATGCAGGATGTCCAGCATGCAGAGAGGAATGAATCCTGTCAGGTCTGATCCAGCATCAGTGTCCAGTTCTTTTTTTCTGAAAACATATAATTTCTTACAAACATTATAGAGTCCTAAAATTATAAATGTCTGAGGTATGCATAGAACAATTAAGGCTGGTTCTGTGCTCTTTGTGTGAGCAGAAGAAAGGATCTATATCACATTCCTACACCACTGTGATGCTTTCCCTCACATAGGTCCAAAATCAGTGGAACCAACAACTATGGACTGAGATCTCTAAAATGTTTAATTAAGTGTTTTTTCTTTCTTCTAAGTTATTTACATACATCCAGGGCAAAGCAATGTATGAACAATCCAAATAAGAAGATACAAATTAACTGACTTAGAAATGAAAACACAAAAGGCTATTACCACAGATACAACTGGAATTGAGAAGATAAAAAATAGAATGTCCAGAAGAAATAGATCTCAGTCTCTCTCTCTCTCTCTCTCTCTCTCTCTCTCTCTCTCTCTCTCTCTCTCTCTCTCCCTCTCCTCTCCTCTCTCCCTCTCTCTCTCTTTTCTCGTCTCTCTCTCTCTCTCTCCTCTCTCTCTCTCTCTCTCTCTCTCTCTCTCTCTCTCTCTCTCTGCATGTGTGTGTGTGTGTTTGATATACCAAAGTTGAACCAACAGAATGTAAAATAATAAACAATAATGTTAAAAGGTACAGAAATGCTATTTCAGGGTGTTAGCAAAGTCGCCACTACCATTGCAAAACTCTTTCCTGCCTTATACTTAGAGGGAATTCTCTGTTTTTTCATTGTTCTTTTATTGTATTTCATTCTTAAAAGGATTAGAAGAAAGGCTAATAACATAAAAATGCTGGAAGGGTCAGTAAATTCTATCCTTTTTAAAAAGATTGCAGATTTGACTGGACAGATGGAAAGATTGAGGAAAGAAAATGAAGGAATGGGAAAGTGAATACAATTTTTGGTAAATGGGAGTGATAAAGGACAGAAATTAGAGAGATGGGAAAGCCAGAAAAAAATGGAAGAGTCAATAAGCTCTATCCTTTTGGAAAGAATTACTGACTTAATTGAACAAATGGGCAAAATGCAGAAAAAACTAGAAGGGCTGGAAAAGCAAAAGGCACCTTTGGTTAAAAAGAGTGGAAATGGTCAGAAACCAGAGAAAAAGGAAGCTAGACAGACCAAAAGGTCTTTGGAGGAAAATATCCTGCTGGAGGACACCTCCAGAGTCACTGAAACACCTTCAGCTTTGGCAGTAACTGTAAGACATGTGCCCACTCAAAATGGTGCTGAGAGTTATGACAAAATGGCCTGTCATCCTGCAGACATGATGTATTAAAACATTTTAAGGAATCCATCACCAAATATGATATGCACTCTGCCTTCGTTAAACAAGTGTTAAAGAGCTGGGCCATGCAGAATAGATTTGTTCCCCAAGTTTGAAAAATTTTAGTTTCAGCAGTGTTGGAAGCAGCACAACAGTTGCAGTAGTTATCATGGTGGTGAACAGAGGCTGTAAGAATAGAGCAAGAAAATACGACACAGGAAATAAATATTAACAGAGATCAATTGTTTGGTAAAGGACATATACTAACTTAAGAGAACAAATTCAAGCTGAAGATAGAGTGATTGATCAATGTCATAATGCAGCCTTGAGAGCTTGGGAGCTGGTAGAGGAACCTAGGAAAATAACTATTTCATTTATTAAAGTATTCCAAGGACCTCTGGAACCCTTCACAGAATTTTTGCAGATTAGTATCTGCTATGAATAGGGTGTTGACAGATTCTGACACCAAACGGGCATTAAAATGTATCATGGTTTATGAGAATGCAAATACTGAATGTAAGAGGGTGCTTAGACCATTAAAGGAAAGAGGCATTCCATTAGATGACTGGGTAACGGAGACAGTTAATATTAACTCTCAAAAATACCAAAATAATATTGTGGAACAAGCTTTAGCCAGAGAGCCCAGATATTATAATACTTGTGCTTTAATTGTGGTAAAATTGGTCATGTGCAAAGAAACTGTAGAGATAAAAAGTGCAATAACTGGGAAAAAAACATAACTCGTATGCAAAAACAAGGAGGTCATGATGGTAATGAGACGCTAAGACTTCCAGGGTACTGTAGTCTCTGTGGGGAAGGGAAATATTGGTCTCAGGATTGTCAGTCTAAGAGAGATGTGCTAGGCAATATCTTGCTAACGGGAAATGGCAGGAGGGGCCATCAACTCAAGCTCCTGTAAACAATGCCAGCCAAATTCCTTCAGCTATTCCAGAAGTGACAAACCCACAGGAAAACAGGAATCGAGTGTTAGTAATCTAATGCATGCTACTGAAGGCAGTGCAGCCTTGGATCTGGCTTGAAATATGTCTCTAACCCTATCTCCCCAGGTTGAATGTTACAAATTAAATAGTCATGTTTTCGATCCTTTGCCTTCAGGCACAGTAGGAATGGTTCTGAAAAGAAGTGGGTTGACTTTTCATGGGTTTATTGTGCGTTCCAGTATTAGAGATGGAGATTCTAAAGAAGAAATAAAAATCATGGCATGTGTAAAGAAGGAGATGAAAATCAATGCCGGGGATAGAACTGCTGAACTCCTACTGTTTCTTTACATTAAGGGCAAAGCTGCTCCAGTGGAAAGGACTGATACATTTGAAAGCACAGGAATATGTGTGTTCTCTCAATCAATAATTGATTATCAGAGGCCTAAGTTAATTATACAAATAAATGATGTTAAAATAGAAGACTTAGTGGACACCAGAGCCGATATATCAATCATGGGTCAGAAGTCTTGGAACCCAAATTGGCCACTTAAGAAGGTTTATACAAAAATTGTAGGAATTAGTAAGTTATCTCAAATAAAACAAAGTGTGCAGTGGCTTGAATGTGTGGGACCAGAAGGGCAGGCAGGGAGGGTAAAACCCTATATGGCTGACATACCCATAAATCAATGGGGAAGCGATCTCTTACAATGGGGCACTCAGTTTAATATTCCTGCAATTACAGAGATAAACAATGTTAAAACTAGGGGTGAATTGGTACGCGCTTCTGGGAAAGAGATTAATGTAAGTGATCAGGGGTGATCACAAGCTATACCCACTGTCCAACCTCAAAACTCTTCAGGTTTAGAGGTTCAAAATTTATAAGAGGGGCCATTGCTGAGATACCAACATCCTTGCCCCTAAAATGGATTTTAAACAGACCTGTATGGCAGGAGCAGTGGCCATTAACAACAACAACAACAAAATGTTGCAGGCACTTTACTGTTTAGTGAAAGAGCAGCTGGAGGCTTAACACATTGAAGAATCTTCCAGTCCCTGGAATTCCCCTGTGCAGAAATCAGGTGGATGGAGAATGATAATGGATTTGAGGGCTATAAACAAGATAATTCATCCCATGGGTTCACTTCAACCTGGAACTCCTTTGCCTTCCTTGTTACTTAGGTCTTGACATATAATTACAATTGATTTAAAATATTGTTTTATCACCATAACTCTACATAAAAAGGACAGGGAAAGGTTTGCTTTCTTGGTACCTACTCTGAACAGTAATTCTCCAATAATGAGATATCATTGAAAGGTACTCCCACAGGGAATGTTGAATAGCCCAACTTTATGCCAGTATTTTGTACAACAATCTTTAGAAATAATTCGTAGACAGTTTCCTCAATTTATCATATACCATTACATGGATGATATTCTGCTAGCTGATTCTGATCTTAGTGTTTCAGGAAGTACAAAGAATTCTTCCATGCTGTGGATTACAGATTGCTGTGGAAAAAATACAAAGAGGAGATTCAATTACCTATTTAGCCTATAAAATAACTGAACCAAAAAAAATTCGACCACAAAAGGTACATATCCACAGAGATCAATTACAAACTCTTAATGGCTTTCAAAAATTATTGGGAGATATTAACTGGTTAAGGCCTAAAATCAGGTTAGCTACCTATGAGTTAAGTAACTTGTTTCAAACATTGCAAGGGGATTCAGATTTAAACAGTCCAAGGTGTCTAACTGCTAAAGCAGAAAAGAAGTTAATTCTGGTAAAGCAAAATCTTCAAAAGGTATATGTGGATAGAATTGATCCTGAACTTGGTTGCATTCTGCTTATTTTGCCTTCAAAAAAATTCTCCTACTGGGCTTCTTATACAAAGGGAAGACAAAATTATAGAATGGATATTCCTGGTAAAGAAACAAAACAAAAAATTGAAAACATACATAAAGAAAATTTCTGAATTGATCAAAAAGGAAACCACAAGGTTGCATCAACTGTCAGGGGTGGACCTGGAGGAAATTTTAGTGTCTCTTACTGATTCTGAGATTATGTCATTATGGGTAATTAATGAAGATTGGCAAAGAACTTGTAGTAACTATTTGACAGACATTAATAATAGATACCCAAAAAGCAAACATATACCGTTTATAAAAAGAACTAATTGAATCATTCCAAGTATTGTAAAGAGGTCACCAATCTCAGGGGCACCCACCTTCTTCACTGATGCAAATAAATTAAGTATGGCTGGTTATAAGTCTGATAAAATGACTAAGGTGATTAAAAACCCATTTACATCAGTTCAAAAATCTGAATTATATGCAATCCTTATGGTATTGTTAGATTTTCCTGAATCTCTTAATATAATTACTGACTTTCAATATACTAAAAGAGTTATTTTACATATAAAAACTGATGAATTTACTCCTAATAACTCAGAATTAACTACATTATTTATAGAACTACAATAGGTCATCAGAAACAGAAATTATCTCTTGTATATTACTCATATTTGATCCCATACAAGTTTACTAGGTTCATTGGCAAAAGGAAATGAAGAGATCGACAAATTATTGATAGGTAATGTATTCAAAGCCTCAAAATTTCATGAAAAACATCATGTCAATGGTAAGGGGTTAAAGAAAAGATTCTCTATCACTTGACAACAAGCCAGAAAAATAATTAAGTGTCCTACATGTTCCTTATATAGTCAAATCCCATTACCTGGTGGAATTAACCTTAGAGGTAACAAAAGGAATGAAATTTGACAGATGAATGTGTTTCACTTTACAGAATTTGAAAAAATGAGGTATGTGCATCATACCATCAATACTTATTCAGGTTTTCAATGGGCAACGGCCTTAAGTTCCGAAAGGGCTGACTGTGTGATTACTCATTTACTGGAAATAATGACATTTATAAAAAATACCTGCACAAATTAAGATTGACAATGCTCCTGCATATGTGTCCCTTAAAATAAAAAACTTCTTTATGTATTACAATATAAAACATGTTACTGGTATACTTCACAACCCCACAGAGCAAACAGTTATGAAAAGAGCTAATCGTACCTCAAAAGAAATGTTTATTAAACAAAAAGGAAAAGTAAAGGCACCCAGGAACCAATTAAATAATGTTTTGTTGACTCTAAATTTTCTTAATGTTAATGATGAATGGACATCAGCTGCGGAGAGACATTGGATGATAAAAAAATCTGAAAAGCTGGGACAACCCATATTCTACAAAGATTTGTCGAGTATAAAATAGAAACCTGTAATAGTTTTGAGATGGGGTAGTGGGTATGCATATGTTTCCACAGGGAGTAAAAAATATGACTACCAACCAAACTTATAAAGATTAGATCTGATCATACAGCAAGTGAATCTTAAAAACTTGCTGGTTCTTACAACTTGACATTGTTTCATACAGCCTGGAGAACTAATGCACTCTTCTGGCCTGTTGGTGTACATGCAGGTAGAGCCCTGTATTATTTGCAAAAAGCAGGAAAATGCTAAAGATGAAACAAGCAGCCTAGGTGAATAAACCTTAAAAGCATGCCTCTGGCACCTTGAGCAAGGTGCCTCAACTGATGTTTCCTTGAAAAATTATATATGTCCTAACATACCTATACTAGTGATTTCAAAAGTTTGCTTACTTTCAGCACAAAAAAACAGGACAATAATGAAGATCAAACTTCTGCCTCTGGCACTATTGTTTCCTCCAGAAATTACACACATATTAACAATAAAATGGCTATCCAAAAGGATCGATCCCCAAAAGACTAGACAAAAACAGATACAACTAGCTTTTCCAGTACTTGGTCAATATATTATTTTTCTAGGGTACCCAAAAATATAAAGTAATTTTGAAAACACGATGCCCTCATTCCCAGTAGGTGGGGTGGGTTTTTTTTTTTTTTTTTTTTTTTTGGGTTACTAATGTTCATTTTTGCCTAAGGGGGTTAGTTACAATTAATAAAAGCTTCATTTGTGGATTTCTTTCTTCTATCTTTCTTTCTCTCTTATCTTTCTATCCCACCTAATATTAAGAAAAAGGGGGGAAGGAAGGGAGGATATAGGTTGAAGAAAGAGAGGATATATGTTTATAGAATAAAAGGTAGATTATTGAATCTACTAGCTTCAAAAATCTTACATTTCTATTGTAGATTAATGAAAACTTAAGACATTTGATTTATGAAAATTTAAGACTATCAACTTTTGCTTCACATTAATAAAAACTTAAATTGTATATGGCTATTCATTTTTTCCTTATGTATTGTGTTATATGTTGACAAAATATTATATATTTTTGCCTTATGTGTTGTATGTTATATGTTGACAAAATATTATATATTGTATGTTAGAAACTTAAGATCATTTTGTTCAATGTTTATTTAATGTATTACTCATGTGCCACTCATTTGAAAAGGTAATGTCTTATGAAAACTAACTATTAATAATCTGTTCAGGAAGATCGGGGATAAAAGTTGGTGGTTAGCTACCTAGAAATCTTACTAGATACTAACTTACTTTGTCATAGAGCAGATTTGTTTAATTTCTTTTATATTTCTTCAAAGGAATAGATTGATAACTGTAAGAATAGATAGAGAGTTGGTCTTCAAACACTTCAAAGATCCACAGAATATGGCATTTAATTATGAGGGCTTTCCTGACAGAGAGAGACATCTGCTCCTGGCTGCATCTCCATATACATCATTGAAGAAAGGGGCATAAAGAGACGAGGGTGACAGAATGGTCACTGGACTGAGAAACTGTTCTAATCTCTACTGCTGATGACAGGCTGACTGTCCGCTATGATTAACAGTGATACTGGAAAGTTGACTGTCCAGCTTTGAAGAAACTAGATGGACCAGAGCATCAGAATTCCTGCTTCAAAAATCAGTTAGTTGGATGTTTTTGGCTGATAAGGCTGAAGACTGATTGCCCCAATGAAGGAGAGAATCTGGTGACTGTCCAATCGGTCTGCTCTCTCTGTCCTATCCACACTTGGAAGTAGCCCGCCAGCACTTCCTTTATTAGATAGAATTTTCTTCTTGGGTCTCTGAAGGGATTGAAGACTAGATAGGCACAGCATTACTAGAAGCTTTAGTTAAAAATTAAAAACACATTTATAGATTGAAATTGCAATTTCTCATGAAGGGAAAGGACTCTCTTTGATAAGATAGTGGAACACTTTCTCCCAGGTTAACAAATATAAAAGGACTTTGTGAGGATCCAAGATGGCGGCAAGCAGTGTGGACCGTGTTTGGGGGCTTCAGTGAACAGTTCAGGGAATTGCACAGATTTCTGAGCCAGGAACACCAAGGTCCCCACACCACAGCAGCGGGAGTCCTCCACGGTTCAGAGGGACCAGAGTGTGGAGGACCTGCGTGCCCCTGCACATGGGAGGAGCGCAGATTTTCTCGGATCAGAGCAGAAGCAGCAGAGGCAGCAGCAACAGTGGCGGCACCAGCGTCAGCAGTGGCAGTGGCTGAGGTTTGCAGCTCTGAGCCTTCCGGTGGAGGTGATTAGTGTGGTGGCCGGTGGGAGTTGCTGTGGGAGAGGGGACTCTGGATGGGATTTGGGTCACGTGGTGCTTTGTGACCCAAACTGGACTCGGCGGACAGTTCAGCCCCAGAATCTGGGGTTCAGCTCTGTGCGTAGTGCCGTGGAGATGCTGTCTCAGCACAGGAAGCAATTCTGCCCTAACCACTAGCTCAACTCAGCCACAACTCCCCTGCGGTGAAGCAGACTGGGCAGAGCGCTGAATTCCACCCTAGGCACCACCTCAGTGCAGCCGCAGTTCTCCAGCTGTGACGCAGGCTGGGCGGAGCACTCAGCTCCACCAGAGGCACTAGCTCACATCAACAAGCAGTTCTGCCCAAGACACTAGCACAGCTCAGCGGGCAGTTCTGGGGTGCTAACACAGGCTGAGGTCAGCATGCAGAATCAGCCCAGAGGCCCTAGCTGGACTTGATGGTCAGATTGGGCCCAGAGACTCTAGCTGAGCTGTGCGCACAGGCTTGACGGCTCCAAGACTCTGGCTGGACTATCCATGCAGTATAGGCCCGGAGTCCTGGGCTGAATTCAGCATGCAGTGTGAGTCCAGAGACCCTGTCTGAGTCCAGTGCACAATTCTGCCCCAGAGACTCGGGTGGAGCTCGGCGTGCAGTTTGGGGCCTTAGACCCTAACTGTGCTTGGCAGACAGATTGGGCCCAGAGATTCTAGTGGAGCTTTTGGCACAGTCCTGACTCTAAGACTCTGGTTGGACACAGTGTGCAGTTTGAATACAGAATTCCTGGCTGAGCTTGGCGGACAGTTCAGGCCCTGAGTCAATAACAGACCACAGCACACACTTTGGGCCAAAAGTCCCTAGCTGAGCTTGGGGTGCAGTTCCAGCCCCCCAAAATTCTGGCTGGACCCTGTGTGCATTTTGTGCCCAGAATCCCTAGCTGAGCTCGGCAGACAGTTCAGGCCCTGAGAATCTAGCTGAGCTCAGCACGTGGTTCGAGCCCAGGGTCCCTGGCTAGACTTGGCAGGGAACCCAGAAGGCTGTGGATACCGTGGCCTGACCCAATGCTCATTCAGGGACCCAGAATGATTGCAGGACCCACAGCACAGGGGAGCTGAGGATCACTGGCAGTGAGGGACCAAAACAACAGGGCTAACCTCCTGCCATCCACACCAGTGAAGTATCAGAACTTCTAGCCTATGAAAATCGTGAGAAAATAAGTGAATCTATCATCAGACTCCGTCCAGCCAACTCTGGACGCTACCCAACAAAAACAAAGACACCAAGATGTCTAAAGAACAGCATAAAATAATACACAGAACCCCCCAAAACAACATGGCGTCTCCAGTTTCCAGCTATCCCAAAGAAAAAACCCAGAGAACTCAAATACAACAGAAACACAAGAAAATGACCTCAAATCCTTAGTAATGAGGATATTAATGGAGGAAACAATTAAAATTTGTAATCAAATGCAGGAGGACGCTGCCAAACAGGTGAGAGACATAAAAGAAGCACATAGAGTGGAACTGGAAATTTTTCAGGAAAATGCAAACAACCAGATAAAAAAAAATCAAAAAATCAGTTCAAGATCTGAAGATGAAAATAGATTCAATGATAAACACACAGACAGAAGAAAAACGAGAACGTGAGACCTCAGAGAAGAAGGAGAGCAACACAGAGGTGAGCTTTTCTAACAGAATCCAAGACATGGAAGAATGAATCTCAGGCCTAGAAGACACAATCACAGATCTTGAAGCAACCATTAAGGAAAATGCAAAATCTGTAAAACTCCTGACATAAAACATCCAAGAAATTAAGGAAATCATGAAAAGAAAAAATCTGAGGATAATAGGCATTGAAGAAAGAGAAGATATCAGTCTCCAAGGCCCAGAAACTATTCTCAATAAAATCATAGAAGAAAATTTCTCCAATCTAAAGAAAGAGATGCCTATAAACATACAAGAGGCCTACAGAACACCAAATAGAATTGACCAGAAAGGACAAACTGCCTGTCACATAATAATCAAAACACAAAACATACAGAACAAAGAAAAAATATTAAAAGCTGCAAGGGAAAAGGTCGAAATAACATTTAATGGCAAACCTATCAGAATTACACCCAACTTCTCAGCAGAGACCATAAAAACCAGAAAGGCCTGGACAGAGATCCTGCAAACCCTAAGAGACCACAGATGCCAGGCCAGACTACTTTACCCAGCAAAACTATCAATAACCAATGATGCAGAAAACAAAATATTCCATGACAAAAACAAATTCAAACAGTACCTATCCACAAATCCAGCTTTACAGAAGGTACTAGAAGGAAAACTCCATCCCAAAGGGTCAAGCTACAACCAAAACTACTCAGGAAATAGATAACTATCCCATGGAAAAAACACAACTACAGAAGCACATGACTGGAACCAACATCAAAATTAAGACTCTGAACAGTCACTGGTCATTAATATCTCTCAACATCAATGGTCTCAATTCTCCAATAAAAAGACACAGACTAAATGAATGGGCGCATAAACAAGATCCAACATTCAAGAATCACGTCTCACCCATAATGATAGGCATTACCTCAGGGTAAAAGGTTGGAAAAAATATTCCAAGCAAATGGTCACAAGAAGCAAGCAGGTGTAGCCATTTTAGTATCGAACAAAATAGACTTTCAACCAAAATTAATCAAAAGAGATGAGGAAGGACAGTTCATACTCATCAAATGTAAAGTCAACCAAGATGACATTACAAGTCTGAACATCTATGCTCCCAATATGAGGGCACCCACATTTGTAAAAGATCTGCTAAAAAAGCTTAAACCACACATCGATCAACACACAATACTAGTGGGGAACTTCAACACCCCACTCTCACTGAAAGATAAGTCATTGAAACAGAAACTAAACTGAGAAAGAACATCACTAACCAATGCCATGGGTCAAATGGATCTAACAGATATCTACAGAACCTTTCATACAAACAAGAAAGAATATACTTTCTTCTCTGCACCCCATGGAACTTTCTCCAAAATTGATCACATCGTAGGTCAAAAAGCAAGCCTCAACAGATACAAGAGGATTGAAATAATACCTTGTATCCTATCAGATCACTATGCTCTTAGGCTGCAAGTCAACAACAACAGAAATAACAAAAACCCTACACGTATGTGGAAACTAAACAACTGTCTGCTAAATGACACCTGGGTCAGGGAAGAAATAAAGAAAAAAATCAAGGAGTTTCTGAAATTCAATGAAAATGAAGGAACAACGTACCCAAATTTGTGGGATACATTGAAAGCAGTGCTAAGAGGAAAATTCATAGCACTAAGTGCCTTTAAAAAGAAATTGGAAACATCGCACATAAGCATCATAAGGACACACCTGGAAACCCTAGAAAAAAAAAGAAGCAGAAACACCCAAAAGGAGTAGACGTCTGGAAATAATCAAATTCAGGGCTGAATTTAAGAAATTAGAAACTAAGAAAACAGTCCAAAGAATTCACAAAACCAACACTTCGTTCTTTTAGAAAATCAACAAGATAAACCGTTAGCCAAACTAACTAAAAGGCAGAGAGAGAGTATTGAAATCAACAAAATCAGAAATGGAAAGGGAGACATAACAACAGACACTGAAGAAATACAGAGAATCATAAGATCCTACTTTGAAGGCATATATGCCACAAAATTTCAAAATCTAAGGGAAATGGATGACTTTCTTGATTAATTTCACTTGCCAAAGTTGAGTGAAGAACAGATAAACAAGCTAAATAGTCCCATTTCCCCTACAGAAATAGAAGCAATCATTGATGGTCTCCCAACCAAAAAAAGCCCAGGGCCAGATGGTTTCAGTGCAGAATTCTACCAGACTTTCAAGGGTGAGCTGATACCGATACTCTTCAAGCTACTCCAAAAGATAGAAATGGATGGAACATTACCAAATTCATTCTATGAGGCCATAGTCTCATTGATACCTAAACCTCACAAAGACTCAACAAAGAAAGAGAATTTCAGACCAATTTCTCTTATGAACATCGATGCAAAAATACTAAATAAAATATTTGCAAAACGAATACAAGAACACATCGAAGATATCATTCATCATGACCAAGTAGGCTTTGTACCAGGCATGCAGGGATGGTTTAATATATGGAAATCCATCAATGTATTCCACCATATAAACAAACTGAAAATAAGAAACCACATGATCATCTCTTTAGATGCAGAGAAAACATTTGATAAAATCCAACACCCATTCATGCTTAAAGTTTTAGAGAGATCGGGGATACAAGGCACTTTCCTCAACATAATAAAGGCTATATACAGCAAGCCAATAGCCAAAATCAAAGTAAATGGTGAGATACTCAAGGAAATTCCTCTAAAATCGGGAACAAGGCAAGGCTGCCCACTCTCTCCATATCTCTTCAATATATTACACGAAGTTCTAGCCAGAACAATAAGACAACAAAAGGAGATCAAGGGTATCCAAATGGAAAAGGAGGAAGTCACATTATCCCTGTTTGCAGATGATATGATAGTGTACATAAGTGACCCTCAAAATTCCACCAGAGAACTCCTACAGCTGATAAATAACTTCCACAAATTAGCTGGATACAAAATTAACTCAAAAAAGTCTGTAGACTTCCTATACACAAATGACAAGCTTGCAGAGGAAGAAATTAGAAAAGCCACCCCCTTCACATTAGCCACAAGCAATATAAAATATTTAGGATTTACTCTAACTAAACAAGTGAAAGACTTGTTTGAAAAAAATTTAAAACTCAGAAGAAAGAGATTGAAGATGACCTGAGAAGATGGCATGATCTTCCTAGCTCATGGATCGGGAGAATTAACATAGTAAAAATGGCCATCTTACCAAAAGCAATCTACAGATTCAATGCAATCCCTCTCAAAATACCTACACAATTTTTTAAAGACATTGAAAGTTCAATGTTGAACTTCATATGGAAAAACAAAAAACCCAGAATAGCTAAAACAATCTTGTACAATAAAAGGTGCTCTGGAGGAATCTCCATACCTGATCTCAAACTGTACTATAAAGCAATAGTAATTAAAACAGCATGGTACTAGCACAGCAACAGGATGGTTGATTAGTGTAATCGAATCGAAGACCCAGATATGAATCCACACACATATGGTCACTTGATTTTCGACAAAGAAACAAAATCCATTCACTGGAAAAAGGATAGCATCTTTAACAAATGGTGATGGGTAACTGGAGGTCTATGTGTAAAAAATGCAACTGGACCCATATTTGTCACCTTGCACAAAACTCAAATCCAAGTGGATTAAAGACCTCAACATAAAACCAGAGACACAAAGTCACTTCGAGGAAAAAGTGGGAAGGATCCTGGAACATATTGGCACAGGAGACAACTTCCTGAACAGAATACCAACAGCCCAGGCCTTAATGTCAACAATTAATAAATGGGACCTCATGAGGCTGAGAAGATTCTGTAAGGCAGGAGACACTGTCAGTAGAACAAAGCGACAGCCTATAGACTGGGAAAAGATCTTCACCAACCCTACATCTGACAAAAGTCTAATATCCAAAATATATAAAGAACTCAAGAAGCTAAACACCACCAAACCAAATAACCCAATTGAGAAATGGGGCTTGGAACTAAACAGAGAATTCTCAACAGAGGAGTATCAATTGGCTGAGAAACACTTAAAGAAATGCTCAACCTCCTTAGTCATCAGGGAAATGCAAATCAAAACAACTCTGAGATTCCATCTTACACCCATCAGAATGGCTAAGATCAAAAACTCAAGCGACACCACATGCTGGCGAGGATGTGGGAGAGAGGAACACTCCTTCATTGCTGGTGGGAATGCAAACTACTACAGCCACTTTGGAAATCTATCTGGTGCTATCTCAGAAAAATGGGAATAGGGCTTCCTCAAGACCCAGCTATTCCACTCCTTGGAATATACCCAGAAGATGCTCCAGCACACAATAAGTAAATTTGCTCAACCATGTTCATAGCAGCCTTATTCATAATAGCTAGATCATGGAAACAGCCTAAGTGTCCATCAGTAGAAAAATGGATAGAGAAACTGTGGTACTTATACACTATGGAATACTACTCAGCTATTAAAAACAAGGAATTCCCGAAATTTGTGGATAAATGGATTGAGCTAGAAATGATCATAATGAGTGAGTTAACCCAGAAGCAGAAAGACTCAAATGGTATATACTCACTTATATCTGCATATTAGCCCAAGGGGCATGTCCCACAAAAGCCTTCACTTTCCAGGGAACTGGGACAGAGGGGAGGACATCTTATTGGGACTCTAGATGAGAGACGCATGGGAGAATATCAAAGTAGAAGGATCCAGAAGTTCCTAAAAACCTACAAGTAGAACATTATGATAGGCAGATTTGGGCCCAGGGGTCCTGCCCAAACTAAGGCACCTGCCAAGGACAATACAAGCGGTAAATTTTAAACCCCTACCCAGATCTAGCCAATGGTCAGAACAGTCTCCACACTTGAGTGGAGAGTGGGATGTGACTTTCTTATGTACTCTGGTGCCTCACATTTGACCATGTCCCCTGGAGGGGGAGACCTGGTGGCACTCAGAGGAAGGACAGCAGGTTACTGAGGAGACTTGATACCCTATGAGCATATACAGGGGGAGGTAATCCCCCTCAGGAACAGTCATAGGAAGGGGAATAAGGGGAAAAGAGGAGGGAGGGAAGAAGGGGAGGACACAAGGGATGGGATAACCATTGAGATGTAACAAGAATAAATTAGCAATAAAAAATTTTTTAAAAAGGACTTTGTTATGTATTTGATACCTGATGATTCTGTATATATGTATATTTGTGTATATAGGTCTTAATCATTTTTTAAAAGAGAAGGGGGGATGTGTGGAAAGATTGTAAGCTTTGTCTCTTATTTCCATTTACTTAGAAAGTATTTTTCTAACCCTTTACTTTGTCTTTTATGTTGGAATGTGCTTTTTGTATGCTGTACAATGATAGATTATGTTTTCATATCCATTATAATGCTTTATGTCTTTTTATTGAGGAATTATGTCCATTTATATTGAGAGATTTTAAAGATCAAATGATTGTTAATTCCTGTTATTTTTATCTTAGTGGTGGTGGTAGTATGCATTTGTGTGTGTGTGTGTATATGTGTGTGCATGTGCATGCATGTGTGTGTACACTTTTCCTTTTTTAGTTTTCTTCAAGTGAAATCATTTATTTTTGTGTTTTCTTCTATAGGGCTGGATTTAGGCATACATATCGTTTAAATTTGGTCTCGTCGTAGAATATCTTGTTTTCTTCATCTATACTGACTGAATTTTTGCTAAGTATATAACAATTTGGGCTGGCTTTTGTGATCTCTTAGGGACTGCAAGACATCTTCCCAGGCCTGTCTGTGTTTTAGCATCTCTATTAAGAAGTCCAGTGTAATTTTAGTAGGTCTGCCTTTAAATACTATTAGCATTTTTTCCATTGTGGCTTTTAATATTACTTCTTTGTTCTATACACTTAGTGTTTCAGGATTTTCTTTTTTTGGCAGAATCTTTTTAGTAATCTGTAAGCTTTTTGCATGTTTATAGCCATTTCTCTTTTTTTTTTTTCAAATTAGGAATTTTGTGGGTTTTTTTTTATGATTTTGTTGAAAATATTTTATGGGCCTTTGAGCTGAGAATCTTATCCTTCTTTTACTCCTATTATTCTTAGGTTTGGCCTTTGTTTAGTTTCCTAAATTTCCTGTATGTTTTGTGTCAGAAACTTTCTAGATCTAACATTTTCTTTGACTGATGTATCAATTTCTTCTATTATGTCTTCTTTGCCTGAGATTTTTCTCTCTGGTCTCTTATATTCTGTTGTTGCTTGCATCTATAGTGTCTGATCTGTTACTTAGGTTTTTCAGTTCCAGGACTTACTCAGTTTGTGTTTTCTTTATTGTTCCTATTTCAATTTTAGGTCTTAAACATTTTTATTCATTTGCTTCACTTATTTGATTTTCTTTTCCTATATTTCTTCATGGACTTTTAAAAATTTTCACTTTAAAGGCATCTATCATCATCATAAATTAGGTTTATGTTCCTTTTCTTGTGCTTCAGTTGTGTTAGGATATCTAGGGCTTGTTGTTTTAAGATAGCTTGGCTCTTCTGGTGCCATATTGGTCTGGGTCTTTTTTATTCCTAGCCTTTATTCATCTGGTATTTTGGTTAGTATAGGTTTACATGCTGATTTCTGAGTTTATCTTTATCGGTGGCTTTTTTTTTTATTTTTGTCTTTTTGGTTTCTGTTTATTTTTTGTCTTGTGGCCTAAAAGTCCTGGTGTTCTGGTTGCTAGTGACTCTTCATGTTCAGTAAGGTGTCTCTTCTGGGTGTTTTTGTGGCCAGCATAGTTTCTGGGGTTGTGGGTGCTTACTATTCCTCTCGGATTTCTGATACTAGCACAGCTTGAGGTTCATTGTGCCAGAGTGGCCTCCAGAAAAAAAGGCAGAGTTATGAGCCAGAACACCAAGCATGGGAGAGAGGGTGCAGTTTATAGCTATTGAGTGTGCTTTAAGGAAATTTGGTGGGCAAGAAGTTGGGGCAGAGTCTCGTCTGTTTGTCTCTGGTGCTGGTATTCCTCTGGGAAGGCAGGCAGAATTATGGGGGTGGAGAATGGAACACAGGGGAAAGAGTGCAGTTACTGCTGTTGGTGTGCTTTAAAGGGAATTGGCTTTCAGGAGATAGGGCTAACCATTGCAATTTTGAATTTAGATTCAGCAGACAATAGAAACATGATGAAATATAATATTCTTTTCATTTATCAGGGGGAAAGAAATTACTTCCTTACTTGAATAGTAATATGAAGACATAGTGATTTATTGGCTATTAAATTTATTATGAAAAATATTTATAAAGAAAACTAGTATATCAAGCAGTTAGAAATTTATTTTAGAGTTATAACATTTCCATATTAGTACTGTATATTATAACTTTTGAAAATTAAATTAATACTCAAACTTCAGATTTACGGAATACATTGAAACTTTCTTTCTCTTGGTATTTCCATAGGGAAATTAACAAAAAGCACAGATTTACAGATTATATAAAGAGGCAAATAATGCACACAAAAAGAAGCTATGTCTTGTAAATAAAGGCATTTATTTACTTATTAAATTATGTTAGAAAATTATATATTCTCAACAACCTAACACTCCTATAAGATTATTTTTAAATTCTTTTTTTGTAAATATGAAACTATTATTTCTGGATTGTGGAATATAAAGGAATATATCTAAAGTAAGATATCAAATATTTAAGCTCTGAATTAGAAATCAAAATGTATATATTAAACACTACACAGTATTTCTACAAAATATCAGTTATATGCATCTCAGAAAAGGTTCTTCAAATGCAACTAATGCCTATTTGTTTTTTATGAGATAACAGACTGCCTGGCTCCTTACTTACACACTCTGAAGAAGGATAAAAATATGAGGTGAAGTGAAATGGTAGACAGGATCTTGCTTTACCAGCTGCCACACCCACATAATGGTCAATGTGACCACAAACACATTGCACAGCATAATGCTTAATGTTTCATTGGAGTCAGGAATATACACTGAGTATAACTGTCTAACTATATAAAATACCAATATTATAAGGTAAATCTAAATGTCTATTCATTAAAAGCATTCATAAATTAGGTCAACTTCTGTTAAGATTGAAAATGTTTAAAAAGCTACAAGGAATCTATTATAAACCAAAGTGGTCATAGCCACATGTGCAAGGGAGTCTCAAAAGAGAAGGAAATAATGTAAATGTATGTGTGTGTGTGTGTGTGTGTGTGTGTATACATGTATGCAAATAATGTAAAACAAAGAAACATCCTTCATTTTAGGAAAAATGAAACTTACATAGTAACAGAATTCTACCAGACCTTCAAAGTAGAGCAAATACCAGTTCTTCAAACTATTCCAGAAAATAGAAACAGAAGGAATATTGCCAAATCCATTCTATGAGGTCACAGTCACTCACACACAAAGCACATAAAGACCCAACCAAGAAAGAAAATTGTAGACCAATCTCACTTATGAACATTAGTGCAAAAATACTCAATAAAATATCTGCAAACTGAATCCAAGAGCACATCAAAATCATTATCTATCATGATCAAGTAGGATTCACCCCAGGGATGCAGGGATGGTTTAAAGTACAACATTTATCCATGTAATACACCTTATGAACAAACTAAAAAGAAAAAATCCATAAAAACATTTCATTGGATGATAAAAAAGCCTTTGACATAATTCAACAACCCTTCATGATAAAAGTCTTGGAGAGATTAGAGATATAAGGTGCATACTCAAATACAATAAAGACAAGATACAGAAAATCAATAGTCAACATCAAATTAAATGGAGATAAACTTATAGTTCTTCCACTAAAATCAGAGACAAGACAAGCCTGGCCACTCTTTTTATTTATTCAATATAGTACTTGAAGTTCTAGCTAGGGCAACAAGACAACTAAAGGAGATTAAAGGGACAGAAATTAGAAAGAAAGAAATCAAAGTACTGCTATTCATAGATGATATGATCACATACATAAGTGACCCCAAAAATTCTACCAGAGAACTCCCAAAGCTGATAAATAACTTCAGCAAAGTGGCTGAATTAATAATCAACTCAAAAAATTAGTAGCCCTCCTTCATACAAGCAACAAATGTACTGAGAAACAATACAAAATATTTAGGTGTAACTCTAACCAAGCAAGTGAAAGGCCTGTATGACAAGAACTGTCAGAGACATAAGAACAAGTGGTAGAGGCTTTGCTTGACAAAGTTCCAAAGAGCTCAGCTGATTACCACTGCCCTTAAATATTATGCATGGTTGAGGTTTTCCCTAAAGACTACTTTCCTAAAATTGTCTTTCTCTCTATTTCTCAGCCCTAATGAAGTTTACACTGAAAACTTTTCCCCAACAAATTGTTGAAAGAAAGCATCTGGCCAAAGGCTTGAGATAATGGGAGAGTTTGGGCCTCTGACAGTGAACAGTCAGCTATAAACTGCTTGAAAGAAAGTTAGAAAATTGACATAACAGTACTGTCTAGGTACTGTTAGGTGTAGAAATGCTTCTTTAGAATCTTCTTTGAGAGCCTTCAAAAGTCACTCTTTACAGATATTTTACAATAGAGAACCCTTTGGAAGTTAGCCTGGGCTCAGATAAAAATGGATAGCTCACCTGTTGGTTTGGGATTGGGAGTAAGCTAAGTTTTTCTTTGTTGAGAACAATAAGTTCAATCTATGTTGATATGAAATCATGTAAACACATGGCTTTAGCCTGTGGAAATTTATGATTAAAATTTGCTGAGTGTTTTTTAAGAAATAATAACCAGATCATGCTGATCATTGCTTGGAAATTGATTGACTTTTGCTGTATGCTTTATTTTATGTTATATAGAACTGATTGTATGTCTTTGTTAGACTTTTTTCTTGATCTGTTGATTTTTAAATGCTCTATTGATTGTAAAAGATGAGAAAATTATTACATAATCTGTAATGAAAAAAATTGAACTTTACTTTAAAAAAATACTTGGGTTGGCCCAGGAGAGACAGAAAAGGAAGAAGTAACAGGAAGGGAAGCGGAAGAAAAATAAAGGTCTCCTGGGCTACAAGATATTTCAGTTTGTATTGCAACTTATGCCTGGATCCTAGTATTTTTTTCCCCTTCATTCCTAAATCTCTCCTCAAAAACTGGCTAGTTCCAGGAGCTAGTTTTTCAGCCAAACACTGATTTCCCTTAATCAGATGTTCACTGTCTGCTCAATTCTCCTTGTCATGGATCCATCAAGACTTTTTCTTTTCTCCTCTTCATTGTATCCTGGAGCTGGTCTCTGGTAAAGAACTTATTTGAAGAAAATGAAGAAGATATCATAAGAAGGGAAGTTGTCCTATGCTCAGGGATTGGTAGAATTAACATAGTAAAAATGACCATCTTACCAAAAGCAATCTACAAATTCAATGCAATTCCCATAAAAATTCCTACACAATTCTTTACAGACCTTGAAAGAGCAATCCTCAACTTTATATGGAAAAATAAAAACCCCAGCATAGCTAAAGTAATTCTGTACAATAAAAGAACTGAGGGTATCACCATTACTAATTTCAAGTTGTATCATGGAGTAATAGTAATAAAAACTTCATGGTTTTGGCATAAAAAGAAGCAGATTAATAGAATTAAATATAAGACCCAGAAATAAAACCACACATCAACAGACACCTGATCTTCAATAAATAAGCAAAAAAAAAAAAAAAAAAAAAAAAAAAAAACCACACAATGGAAAAAAGAAAGCAATTCAACAAGTAGTTCTTGTCTAACTGCATTTCCTCATGCGGAAGAGTGCAAGTTGATCCACATTTATCACCCTGCACAAACCTGAAGTCCAAATGAATTGAAGACCACAATATAAAACCGAGTACTCTAAGTCTAATAGAAGAGAACATGGAGGAATAGCTGTTAACTCATTGATAGAGGAGACAACTTTCAGAAAATAGCACTAATAGCTCAGACACTAAGATCAACAATTAATAAATGGTACCTATTGAAACTGAAATGATTCTGCAAGGCAAAAGGCCCTTTCAAAAGGACAAAAGAATAGCATAGAGAATGGGGAAAGATCATCACCAACCGTACATCTGACAGAGTGTTGATATCCAAAATATAAAAAAAGCAATAAAGAAACAAATAAACAACAACAATAACAAAAAATTTCAAGAAATTAACTTCCTCCAAACAAAATAGCTAACTTAAAAATGTTTATAAATCTTAACAGATAGTTCTTTTATTGTTTTGGTTTTGGTTTAGGTTTTTTTTTTTTGTTTTTTTTTTTTTGTTTTTGTTTTTGTTTTTTTTTTTTATACAGGGTTTCTCTGAGTAGCCTTGGCTGTCCTGAACTTGCTTTGTAGACCAGGATGGGCTTGGATTTACAGCAATCCACCTGCCTCTGCCTCTGCCTCTGCCTGCAGAGTGCTGGGATTAAAGGTGTATGCCAGCACAGCAGACAGTGTAAGTACAAAACTAATGCCATGTTCTATATGTAATATATATTCTGCAACTAATGCCATGATCTATGAATGTTCTGTGAGAACTTGTCCTCCAGGTGACCTCACTTCTTCCTGTGTTACCAGAATGACCACATACTGCCAGCAGTCTCCAGAAACTCCACTGGAGCAAATAGATACAATTAGCCACCAATGTTCATCTGAGATAAAAAAAAAAAAACTTCCACCGGAGATCCAGCCTCCACCCAACCTGCCTGAATGGTCGACATTCTTGTGATCCACAGCCCTCTCCCCCTCTTATGGTCTTTTCCTTAAAGATCAACATTCCTGTGACCCACAACCCTGTCTTCTGTTTATGTTTTTCCCCTTATAAACCCACTACCCTTGAAGCTCCCATGTCACTCTTCTATCATTCTGTGTCAGGAAGGATTGTAACCCAAGGCTCAAGCCCATAATACAGGACCCTGTGTATGTTGGTGGTCTTTTTTTTTGGCGGTCTCACAATCTGAGTGATCCCAGTATTACACCAGTTTTTAATAAAGCAGTCATAAGTGACCTAGAAGTACTTAAAGAAATATTCAATGTTCTTAATCAAAAAAGGAAATGTAAATCAAAACACTTCTGAGATTCAATCTTACATCCCTCAGAATGGCTAAGATCAAAAACTCAAGTGACAAAACATACCAAAACATACTGGCCAGGATATAGAGCAAGCGAACTATTCTCCATTGATGGTGGGAGTGCAAACTTGTACAACCACTTTGGAAATCTATCTGGAAGGTTCTCAGAATACTGGGAATATCTCTTCCTTGAGACTCAAAAGATGCTCCACCTCATGACAAGGACACTTACTGTTAATAGTAGCTTTCTTTGCAATAGCCAGAAACTGGAAACCACCTAGATATCCCTCAACTGAAGAATGGATAAAGCAGACACTGTGCATTTACATGATGGAGTACCACTCAGCTATTAAAAAGAAAGAAATAGTAAAATGTACAGGAAAATGGATGGAACTAGAAAAGATTATCTTAAGATCCAGAAAAATGTGCATAGTATATATTCACTTATAAGTGGATATTAGCCATAAAGTGCAGGATAACTATACTATAATCCATAGCCCCAAAGAAGCCATGGAGGGCCCCATAGTGGATGCTTGACTTTCACTCGGAAAATAAAATAAAATAGACATCTGAAGTACATGGAGAGAAGTGTCTGGATGAGAGATGAGGTGGAGAGGGTAACTGGGTGGTAGGAATCAGATGTGAAGAGAGGGTAAAGAGTAAGTGAGATGAGGGGTGGGTGTCGGGGGGACCCAGAGAGAGAATGGAATTTGGAAAAGAGGCATCTCTGGGGCAGCGGAGGTTCCAGGGAGTCTATGGGAATGACTCTAGCTGAGAGTCCTAGCAGGGGTTAAGAAGAGTGATATCCTCACCTCTTAATGCCAAGTGAGACTTCCAGTGGGGGAAGGGGAACAGCAACACACCCATAAAACCTTCCACCCAAAATGCATCTTGCCTAGAAGAACTATAGGGAGTATGATGGAATAAAGATTGAAGGAATGGCAAATCAAAGATTGGCTCAACTTGTGACCTATCCCATGGGAGAGAGCCAAACTCTGTCATTATAAATGATACTCTGCTATGCTGGCTGACAGGAGTCTAGCATAACTGTCTTCTGAAAGGCATCATCCAGAAACTGATGGAAACAGATGCAAAGACCCACACAAAACAATAGGCCTAGGTAGGGATGTTTCATTGAGGAGTTTTGTAGAAGGATAGAGGGAGCAGGAGGGGGTCAAGGACACCACAAAGACATCTACAGAGTAACTATCCTGGGCCCATGGGGGCTTACAGAGACTGAACTATCAGCCAAAAAGCATGCATGGCCTGGACCTAGACCTTCTACACATGTAACAGATGTGTAGTTTCATCATCTTGTGGTTTCCTTAAAAATGGGAGTAGGGGCTATCTCTGACTTTGTTGCCTGCTTTTAAATCTTTTTCAGCCAACTGAACTGCCTTGTCTGTGCTTAGTCCTGGTGTCACTTAAGGTGCTAGGGTGAGTTGCTACTCCTTTGGGACCTCCCCTTCTCTGAGAAGAAAGAGAGAGAGAGAAATAGGGAGAGAAAGGATGGGGATGGGACTGGGAAGAGAGGAGGCTGGGATCAGGCTGTAAAGTAACTAAGTAAATAAAATAATTTTAGAAAAAACACCAAATAATTTTATTTTTTCTCATCTTCCCACACATATCACTACTTCTATGTTCTATTCCCAACCCACTTACAAAAGTACTCATATTTTTTTATTTCTTCTTTTTTGCACAAGCATTAGATTCTTATTTAAACATGAATGCTAAGGACAGACAAGTTCTCAATTATGCAGTCCCTTCCATCCCTTTTAAAAGACTGAAGTTCACCTCTTAAATAATGGACAGTAATTGGGGACTTTAAATGGTATTGGATCATAATTTGTATTTTTGTGACATTTTGAAACAGAAATTAAACCATAAGTAGAAAGTATAGCAAAGTAATCATAAAAAACATAGTTTCAAGTTTACAGTGTGTGTTTATAATTTGAGAACTTGTGCAAAAATTATCAAGATGTAGGCTTGTGACCCCAGAACTTGGAAGATAAGACAGGGAAAACCTTGATCTCCTGATTCAGTGGGTAAACACTCCTTGATAAAGAAAGATGAGAGAAATTAATTGGTCACCTAATGTCAAGGTTTTCTATAGATGTATTATAAACACACATACATGCACAAACACACACATGCACACACAAGCAAAAAAAATTAAGAGTAAATTTGTAATTAAAGGAAGGAAGCAGGTCACAACAAAGAAACAGTACAAAAGCTCAGCAGCACTGATTTGCAATGGAGTTGAGGCTTCTGACTCATTGATGTAAGGAGGCTTTTTAGGTCATTTACATATCGATCTACAACATGTGTCACATGTCTCATTAGTACCATTAATTGCTACCTAGAGGGACTCATTTTGCATCAGAGTGAGAGAGTGGTTATTCTGGGACAGTCTAGAATGACTGGGTGTATATGTAAACACCAGTTTTATCACCAGGTTTGGGCATAGTGAGATTTAGTCCAGCCTTTTCCTATGTCAACTTGTTTTTTTCCCACATGTTAATTGTTTAAAGGCTTTCACAAGGCTTTCTAGATTCAACCCTCTTCCCTATTTCCCTGTTCTCTATAGCTAGACACTCAGAAGTGATGAACATACATATTCGTACTACATAATAGATATAATTAAGTTTTTGTGCTTATTTCAAGCTCGGTTACAAAGACTTCTTGTATTAACTCATTCAACATAATCCTATGAGGCAGGAACCATTATTTGCCTTCACTTTTAAATAAAGGAAGCAGAGAAATGAAGAATGAAAATAATTTGCTTAAGGCCAAGGTTATCAGATGGCAGACTGAGGCTCTAAAACCAACAATCTTTGTTAAAGTGAGAAATACATTAGAAAAATTAATGAGATGGTGATATTTTTAGAGAAACAAATGTTCAGCATAAGAAGTGAGGAGGCAAGGAGAGGACTGTTTGTTGTGACAAGCATTTTAAGTTTGACATTGTCCTGAATAGAACAAAACAGGCCATGTTGAACGATGTATCAGTGCAGTCAAGTAACCATTGTAAAAAAAATCAGTAAAGCTATAATGAGTGTGCAGGTATTCAGTTGCTCTGAACAGTTTTAGAATCTTTCTATGAAGCAATATAGCTATATGCTATGGGAAGATCAGGGCCTCACATATAGGGGAGAAGTTCGCTGCTAAAGGCAATCCTACTTACCCTTGAAGAGAGTTCAATTTGTTACCACAGACAAGGCCAGTTCAGGAGAAAATCAAAACCAGAAATATCTATATGTTTAGTACAATGGAAAACATAAAGCCCCAAGAGAAAAGAGAGAGTGTGTTTCCTCTTTGCCCCTTCATGTCTCTCAGGAGAGAACTGCATTTTAATGAAATATTCCTTTCATATCAATGCTTTGGTTTGCTGTATCTCCTCTTTTAGACATGGTGAAGAATTATTTTGGAAATCATTTTAGTTTCAAATGAAACGTTAACGTTTTAAGAAAGATTTGCTGATTATCTTCAATCTGAAAAAAACTTCATGACAATTTCAACTGTACCACTGTGGAACATTTTACAAGTTCTCCTTTTATGACCTGTGTACAACATGCACAAGTATACTGGGAAGAATCAGTAATTCAATTCTGTGGTTTCCTTTCTACTCCATGTTCTGTTGGCATCTCCAGTTGCCCTCCCCCTCCTTCACAGGGTCCGGTAAATCTCACTCCTTCTCTTCAACCTTTCCCACCTCTGAGGAAAGCCTCCACATTCCTGGCATTCCTGAGGAATGCTCCAATCCCCTCACTTGGAGCCACCAGCCCCCAAATCCTGCAGGTGGCAGACATGTCATTTTCTTTTGCCCACAATCCTTAAAAACTTAACCCACCATAGTCTGGGTGTGGCTTGCTCTGGCCTTGTCACCTGAGGCTTCTGAAATTTCCAAGTTGCCTAATAAATCTGTCCTTTTTATACTTTTAATTTGACATATATCATCAGTAGAGATAACCCATTTTCTCAGTGCAGAAACCTGGGAGAAGTTGTCTCCCCAAGGCAATTGGCCCGGGTTTTCTCTGTCCACATGGGGACTGCAAGTTTGGATTTGGTAAGTGCCTCATCCCTCAGATGCTGCTGAAAGCCACCAGATGTTTTTTGGTGGGGGTGGGGAATCACAAGACACACCTCCTGGCCATGGGAACTTGAGAAGAGTCAATCCAGAACAATCCCTGTCTTTGGTCTTTGTTTTGAGATTATCTCACATTGCAGAGACATCTGTTTGTGGATTAACCTCACTAAACCAATCAGTCCCACAATATCAAATTGGGACCTCCATGGATACAATGGCTCTGGGTAATGTCAGAGCTGATAATAGCCTGGGGTTTGACTCCCAGCAGTTCCGGACCCATGGATCACATCCTTTTCCTGATATCCTCCAGCAAATCTCAGTACCAATTGGAGGAAAAAAAAACTGAACAACAACAACAACAACAACAAAAAAAACCCCCAACAAATTCCTTGGCAAAGGAGCCACACAGGCAGAAGATGAATAACTTTACCTAAATAACTGTCTTCTTCTTCCCCCAAAGCAGGTATCTTCCATTATTTCTCATATCCACCAGAACCTGCACATTGACCTCAAGGCCCTAATCCAATTTCTAGAGCTCATTCTTGACACCAATGACCTCTGAGCTCACACTTCACAGGTCCACGTTTCTCACCAGATGTGCACTAACACCAATCTATAAGGGACTTTCCAGTACATCAGCCATTGCATCAGCTCCAAGGACACCAAACAGGCAATAAATGGCAGATTGACTTCACCCACATGTCCACTCCTAAAAAGCTCTGCTATCTCCTAACCGTTGCTGACACTTTTACAGAATGGATTGAGGCATTCCCCACCTCCAGGGAAATAGTGGACATGGTGGCTCAGGTGGTCCTCAATTCAGTGTGTGGTAGTGGTAGACCATCCAAACAGACAACAGTCTAGCCTTCATCTCCAGGATTACTCACCTTGTGTATAAAGTTTGCAATATCTCCTGGAAGCTTCACATCCAATACCTACCCGAATCCTCGGAGAAGGTTGAAAGAGCCAATAGGCTCATAAATTAACTTACTAAGCTCTCTCTGGAACTCAGATTATCTTGGTCTTCTCTTCTTCCCATCACCTTGACCCACCTGCAAGCTTAAGCCCCTTTAATCTCCTGAGGCCATTCCTCCTCAGTCATCACTTCCTAGGTCAGACTCCTCCACTGGCCAGGTATCTATCCTTCTCTTTCCTACAGTCCCATCCTCACCTGCATGCTTACAGCTACTTGCCTGCCCTCACACCAGAGGACCGAACTGTTCCTGAGTCCACCACACTCTCCCCAGAGGACCAAATACTCTTCAAACAGTGATCGCCAAGGTTTCTAGAACCTCAGGGAAGGGACCCTACATTGTTATTCTAACCACTCTTTCAGCCACCAAACTCCTGGGACAGCAATTCTGGTATCACTCTCCAGACTCAAAAGGGCACCTACCCAAGATGAGTGGTCTGTATAAAAACTGGGACACTCCACTCTCAGGTTCTCCAGGAAATGCCAGTGAGGGGCCAGGATGGCCAAACCAGGGTTCCTCCCTCCTTAGTTGGTGGCAGTCCTCCCTGTTGCAATGGTCCCAATAATAGGACCTCTCATTCTCATTAGCCTATTTTTCTCTTTTTATTCCCTGCCTCCTCTGCCTTCTCTAGAAACAGATCTATAAGTTTTTCAGGGTAAGAGTCAATCAGATGCATCTTAACCTAAACCTCCAGCTGGGCACAGACTCAATGAATCCTAACTCTCCCAGCCCATACCGCCTGTTTTCACCCAGAATCAGCCAGATATGAATTTGGCATCCATATACCCAAAGAGGTTGAGTTGTTCAGTGGCATCTTCTGCTGTTCTCCATATTTCCTACATGGTCCCTTAAATCCCACTCCCTCTCTACAACCTGACCCCTCTGAGGAAAGCCTCCACATTCCTGACATTCCTGAGGATTTCCCAAACCTCCTCACCAGAATCTACCAGCCCTTTAAATCCAGCAGGTTGGAGGCATGTCATTTTCCTTTGGCTATAATACTTAAAAACCCCACCCACCATAGTCTGGGAGATACTTCCTCTGGCCTCCTCTGCTGAGGCTGTTAAATACACCCAGGAGCCTCAGTTTCCAAATAAACCTGTCCTTTTTTATACTTTTAGTCTAGTTTGAAGTGGCTTTTCTTATTAGCAGAGATAACAATCACATACAGTATTTCAGGACATTATATAATTTCTGGTGGCTTTTAAGGAAGGTGTCATATATTTGAATGAGATCTTTGGGGTCCATTGAATCAAGAGACCACTTATAGATTCTGGGTTTACTTAGTTTGTTTTTCCAATGCAATGACCTTCGCTCAGTATGACTGTGCTTATGGGATATAGATGCTCAAAGCCTAGGATTTTGGAACATTGCTATTTCATGCTTTTCTGTCATTCTTTAACAATGAACCCTCTGAGAGGAGACTGACTTTGAGTTTTGTACACACTCACATCTTTATCTTGTCAATAAATTGCAGGGGTGGAATGGAAGTTCCCCAGGCAGAATTCCTTATATTCTGTTGCTGAGGCAACTGTGCTCTGATTCCCCATGTTCTGTGGCTGAGAGAGCAGCAGGCTAACACCCACAGAATGGCCATACACCCACCAGTGTCTTACTATATTGGGACAGAAGAACAGTGCTTGGGTTGGCTTGTGGAGTTATTTGTGACTCTGTGATTCTATTCTTTATATGCAGTTCTATGAACAAAATGTGCTTCATCAAAAAACTGCCAGAAGGCTCCAGGGACTTAAAGAGCATATATTGGGATGGTAGTTTGGCTATTTAATGAATACATAGTCATGAACAATAAACAGATTCCTTCTAAGCCTTAGTTTTTGCTTTTGAAAAAAATGAGGTAATTAACATCAATTACTTAAATGAATAATTTCTCAAAATTAAAAGACTTAATACACCTAGAACATTAGTTCATAACAGATAATATTGTAAAACTGATAGCTTTAATTGCTTTAAATCCATTACTTCAGGTGATTAAGGCCAAGGATCATATTTGCCAAATATGTAAATTAGATCCTTGAGTAACAGTTATTAATGGAAGTATTTGATTTTTCCAAAGACATGGTCATTGTCTCTTAAAGAACTAGGCTTAGCAGGGCTCACAGTAAAGACCAAACTAATAAATACTCTATATTCTTGTTGTCCTCAGAGAACCCTAGAAAAAGCTCTTAGCTTTGCAGGGATTTTTTTTTGTCACACTTATGGTAAATTTGTTATTTTTAAATGAATCTTACTATGTGTATTTTAAATCTCATCATTAATATTTTTATTGTTAGATTATGGATAAAACACAACTTATGATAATCTTTGACAAACACGCACAGCTGTGTTTACCATCATCACCTAAGGACAAATAGAAGAAAAAGGTAAGGAGACAACCCATCTTAATTTGGTCATTTCCTTTCCTTTTTGTTTGTTTGTTTATTTAGTTTTCATTCATAAGTTGTTAAAACTATGAGGGTGGCATAAATGAGTTCGCTCTCAAGGAACTCAGCCTCTTTGAACCAGGCTGCTGTTCTGACTCTCTCCTAAGCTATGCACAGATCACTTGTTTCTGCTGGCTTTTGCCTCCCACCAAATTTGCTTGTTCAGTGGCTTCTTCCCTCCACATTATGGAACCATTGAATGTCTCCTCATCTAATCAATGTCTTCTCTCTGGACAATGGAGTCTGCTATGTCCTTTGGAGTGCCCACCATGTGGACATCTCCTTGCTACGCCCTTCGGGGCCACATCACATGAGCAATTCTATTTACTAAGACACTTGTTTTTCTTCCTCTGTTGGAACTCTCACTTTCCCAAAAGCCTCTCTCATTGCACTTCTCCAACTGTTTTATCCTCTTCCTTCTCTAACCACTTGTTTCTCCCTTTCTACTGCATAAATGCCGCTATGGAGATCCATGCCCTGTCTACTTTTACCACAAAAGCCACACCAGTGTGTCAAGAAGCTGCCTTTCATCCTGATTGTCCCCTGTATCCTGGCAAAAGATTCCTCTCCTCTGTTATTTGAACATATGTCTTTGACAAGCCCCTCAGTCTGCTTGGGGATACCCTGTATTAAAATTCTTATTAGCACTACAATTATTCTCCCTGCTCCCTCATGGTTCCATTCATCTCCTTACGGGACCTTCCTCATCTCACCTAGGAGCTGCCAATTACAATTCACACAATCTCTGTATACTCCTGGGTCTGCAACTCTTCCCTAGCCTCCTTCCCCTTTGAGATACTGGCTTTATCTTTCCTTGTGTTCTCCAGGGTCTGTACATTGACAATTTTCTTGCCTCCCCATAGGAGCTTCCTGTTAAGTCCTGTAGCTTTCTTAAGGCCCTCTGGGCATATGAGACTTTGCCCTTGCTGTCTCTCAGCTCAACCCTGAAAGTCCTGCTGCTTCTCCTCATCCTTGTGGTATGTCATCTATAACATTGGAATCATCCGTCCTGTGGAGTTCCTGTTTGTTCCTTCTTTTCCCTTATGGATGCTCTGTTCTTGGCCTTTCAATTTCCTAACCCTCTCTAGGGCAGAGATCTTCTTGCAACAATTCCTCCTTTTCTCCTTGTCTTTGGAATCAATTCCTTTAACAGACTCACAGATTTTCTTTTTCATTTCCTTCCTTCCTTTCTTTTTTCTTTTTCTTTTTTGAGACAGAGTTTCTCTACGTAGTCCTAGAGACTTAAAGACTCATTGTCATATTGAAAATCGCTTGGCCTCAGAATAGCTTAATGACGAATGGTAGCATACTCCAAAATATCAGATTGTAACAACTTCTGCCACTGCACAAAGAAATAATTCCAGAGTCTTATATCCTAAGATTTTATAACTTTCTACTCTTAAGTATTTTATCTCTATGATTTCTTTGTTCTCTGCTCTCAAGAAATATTTTAGGACTATTTTATTAACAGTCCTTATCTTAGGAGTTGTAAACTCACTGGGTGTGGCTAAAGAATCTGCAAATCTGTAATAAAATGTGGCTTAAAATTTATAATAGTGGCACACACTTGTAATCCCAACACTTTGGGAGGCAGAGTCACACCACAGCGATGTCTGAGCTCCAGGCCAGCCTGGTGTACAAAACAAGTCCAGGACAGCCAAGGCTACACAATGAAATCCTGTTCAAGATCCCCCATCCTCCCTACCCCCTCCCCCCCACCCCCCAGGCCTCCACCCCCTCCAAACAAACAAAAAAAAACTTGTAACAATAAGCAATTTAAATTTGCTTCATCATACTATATATGTAATTTAATTCTGGTTTAGAACTTAACTCTTGCTTAAAAAACAGATCTCATATGAAAACATGTTTTAAACAACAACCATGTAACTTACTTGACTCCATCTTCGTTGATGACCTCTTCAAGATGGAAGCAGCCATCTTCATTAAGGTTAATAAATGGGATTTCACTCTCTTAAGATGACTACACAGCAGCAGGGCTGTGGTGGTGCATGCCTTGAATCCCAGCACTTGAGTTTAAGGCCAGCTTTCTCTTTCTCTACAAAGTGAGTTCAGGACAGACAGGACTTTAAAAACAAAACAAAACAAAACACAAAGCATAAAGTAGCAATTGTAAAATTTCTCAAACTTACTGAATTACTTATCATGTGTCTCTTTTTAGACTAAGGAAATAAGTCTGTAAAATATTTTGGATTAGTATGGACATTTATATGATGATAATTTTTTCTTAAGTATGCCCAGGTTCACAATAATATTTGTTTAGCTTCTTTGTCTTTGCTCACTTTGTTACACTTTAACTATTTGGACAAATTAAATTATACAAAAAAAAAAAACTGTGATTTTCTATAATGATACACTAAAAGAGAGTCAGTAAAGTTGTCAGTTTCCCTATGACTAAAAGCTTTAGTTTGATACTGTAGAGACCAAAGTAGTGCCATTTTGTGTTCAGGGCCTGAGAACTTGATCCCCTGTCCCCCACTGCCTGCAGAGTTTCCAGGGAGAGACACAAATGTACAACTAGAAACCATTCCTAGGAGCTTGCACCCAGGGCCAACCAAACAGAGCTACAGGTCACAGTAACCAGAACAAATGAAAAATTCCTCCTTGTGGTCTGGCCCTCGTTCCCTTACTTATCCCTGGTCCCCCAGTCAATCAGCTTAAAGGACAACATTCCTATACCCCCCTAATCTATTATGTAACAGCAAGGTTTGGAACCATCTTGGAAACCCCCACCTGCAGTTTTTTTTCCTTTAACAACCCTGTTCCCATAGCACTAGGTGCCACCATCTTCCCTCCTCACGATGGGGCTGATGGTCCAGGCTCTGAGCTTGACTAATAAAGAAGACACGGTGTGATTTGCATCTGACCAATTCCTAGTGGTCTTTGGGGATTTCTCAACTTGTGCATTATAGTACTACAAGATATTTAATTTAAAATTTGTAATTTTTAAAGCTGAAAACTAACAGGGATGAAAATGTAAAGCCCTAATCTTATAAAAACTACTAACTTATTGTGAGCTGTTAAACATAACTAAGACATGTAAGTTAATAGTCCACTTATAAATGATGAAACTCTTAGATGTATTCAAAATTACACTTATAGTCTTGCTAAGTAATAATGTAATTAATTACAGGAATAAACTCCTGTACATGCTTTCTTAGTTAAGCCTTAAACAAGTAACTAAAACCAAGCAAAGTTTGTTTATTTTAGATATACTTAATAGATAATGGTCTTCAAAACTTTTCAGAGATCTAGTGAATACATTTAAGGTGTTTAATGGAAGGAAAAACAAGAAAAGATAGAAAAAGTTATGCATTATAGAGAGAAGTGGCAGCTCCTGACATGAGCCCTTAGATCTCCAAAGAAGACGATGGGGCACAGAAAAACTCCATCTAGAAGTTGCTGTAATGTGTCAAAACTAGTCACTGGGTGAAAAACTGTCCTTCACCTTGCCTGCTTCCACAAGCCAGTTCAAACTATGGACAAATAGGACGACAAGGAGTTGATTGCCCTGCTTTGCCTAGACAAGTTAGTCTAGTCCCCAAAATACGTCTTCCACAGGAAGTCCATTGAATCTTCAGGGCTTGACAACCAAAGACTGATACTGCTCAGGGACCCTGAACCAACAAAATAAAGATTACCATGGAGAAACCTAGGATGATTGTCTGACTAGCTAGTAAGTCTCTGTCATTTTACGATTTGGGAGTTATTTGTCCTACGCTTCCTGGTGAAATTTATCCTTCTCACATCTCTGATGGAGTTGATGACTAGACCAGTGATCACTTTGTCAGTTTAACACCAGTAAGCATATCAGCTCCTCTCCCAAGGCTGCTACTGACTTTTCAGTTTTTTCTTATGTACAAATAAAGACTCAAACCTCACATTCCTAGAGTTACTATACATCTGTAAGTGCTGAAGGTCCAAAAAATGTTTTAAAGTATGTAAATACAAGTCGTGAAGAGCTAAGAAAGTGATTTAGGTATATAAAAACTTCAGATTCCTTTCCCTTTTTATGATATTGTCATACCAAGATTACAAAAGTTCACCATTTTAATAATGGAGTTCTAGTAAACTATTAATCTAGATTTGGTAAAGTACTGGTAATATTATCATAGTTACAGGCTCAAAAGTTGAAATGTCCTTTGCTTATCTTTTAAGTATAGAGCTAAAAATTGCTTCTTATTGAGCTAATAACATCTGTTCAATCTATGTCCACCTAGTCTTCTGCATAGAAGAAAGAGTGTTTATGCTTTTAATACAAAATAATTTCGGGGTTCCCAAGCTTTTATGATGAGTCAAAAGCTTGAGTCTACTGCCTTTTCTATAATGTGGATTTCAGTACAGATTGCAAATGTACCTCAAACTTTTATCTCTTTTTCTAAACTTAAAAAAAAAGCTTTCAAGCTTCAGGGAATCAAGTTTAATCCATTTCTCAAATGTCAAATGGATCCCAGATAAGTATTGTCAATCAATAGCCTGTTTCCTTACCTCATTCTTCCCGAGGTATCATGGACCGGCTCAGTCGGGGATAGGTCCTTGTGATCGGGAGTTCTCAAAGTGTTGGTGGACAAAGATAAGGCAGTGACAAACAGACACAACCACACAGATGAGTTTGTGTCTGAGCGTATTTTGTAGCCAAGCAGTCTACATTTTTAAACATACATTTTAAAAGCATGGGGGCTTGTGGTTACATTTTCCCATAGAGCAGATTTAAGGAAATCATTGAGCAATCAAGCATACAGAGTGCAGGTACAGAATGCAAAGTTATTGTGTTGTCATATTTTGAATTACAACTTTGAATCTAAGAATACAAGGAACAGAACACACAGCAAAGATGTCATCACTTCTAAGTTACTGGCTTGATACCAAATGCATGTGCTCTCTTTGCCCAGGCTCAATGTTCTCTCCCTAACAAAACTTATTGCCCAGCACCTGTGTGCCATGACAGTTGTTTTTTTTTTTTACTTTAGTTCTCTTTTCTGATATCTGAGCAACACTATCTGGAATTTTTTGAAATACTCTATTCCTTTGTAAGCCATAATATAACTTATTAACTAATGATTAATTTCTGGTCATGTTTCTTTTAATAAGTGGAAGTGAAGCAGAACTACTCCAGCCCTTAACAGCTTCTGGCTGCAGTCCCGAGTTAGGGTTATCTCCTAGTGACTGTGGTTATGCTCAAGAAGTCCTGTCATGGAAGTGGACTCAAGAAGAAAGAATAGATTCCAGCACAAGGAGAGAAAAGAGCTGAGATTCAATTTCTCTTGGCAGAATCATCAACCCCAATCCAGCAGAGTCTCCCCTTTTCTGGGTTTGTAGCCTCAGACCTGTGTAGTATTTGTAACACAGATTCCACTGGAGGGTTCATGGCACTGAGGGTGGTGTCCATCTCTCCTCTGGCACTAAACATTTTCATTGCACAGCGTGGATAAAAAGGCACATGCCTTTAATCATATCACTCAGGAGGCAGAGGCAGACAGATCTTTGTGAGTTCAGAGTCAGCTGGTCTACAAGTGAATCCAACACAGTCAGGGCTCTGTTACACAAAGAAACTCTGTCTTAAGAAAACAAAATGAAAAAATCTCTAAGCTTTTTATCCCTAAACCTTTTCTCCTTAGTCATCTGTCCCAGCAGATTTCAAACCAACTGGAACAATAGACTGTTCTCACAACATGCCAGGCTCAGGTGTTCCTCCAAAATCTTCATGCCAGGTCAGCTTCAAAGTGTGTAGCCACAGGTCTTTCAGCCTCCCAGACTGCTTCAGTGAGGCCTGAACTTTCGTAGCCCCAAATGGTCCTGAAGACCATTGAACAGAGTGAAAACATCCTTCTCTTTCTGGACATGGCCAGAATTTCAGTTTTCTTTTCTTTTTTCAAAATTATTTTATTTTTGTACATATACACCTATATTATTACACATATATACAATAGATTACCTATGGTAAGAAGAACCGTGACACAATTAGGAATTATATAAATGTTACATTCTTAGTGTTTTGGCTATTTGTATTTGATAGCCTTGAAGAAGACATCTTTCCTATCTTCATGCATTTAAATTTATAAATATAATTCAATCTCCATCACATCTTGTCATTATCAATTTAGAACACTTATCTAGAACTTGAGTCCTGAACAATGCCCCCAATGTCAGCAGGAAGGAGGCATAGAAGATGTCTCCCCTTACTATTTATCGTCAACAAAAAGCTGGCATGTTAAGTCTCAAACCCTACTGTCAAATGGCTGAGGTGTCTATTGAACATATCAAAGTAGACCTGGCCTCCAGGTTCTTCCAGAATTTCTCAGTCCCTACCTGTTCTAAGGTATGGCCTTTAATATACACTACACATTGTGACTAAAGTAAAAATGGATAAACAACTTCCATGCCCTCAAGCATATAGTTGGTCTAGTTTTCTCCTTACATCATTTAGTCTGTCAACAATTTATTTCAAGTTCAGTATGAATTGATTCTATGATTGAGCTAAATGTTTTACTACACTTTTGGTAATTATGCACATGCCAAAACAAGCTCTCAATCTTTTTCTTAAATTATATTTATTTCCATTAATGAGATTAGAACATAAAAATAAAAAAACCTAAAGAAAGCTCACTGTTGCAAAATACCTTTAAGACCAATGAGCTATAATTGTATATAATCTTTTCTGAATCCACAACTTTACTGAAAGTTCTCTACTTGCATACAGGATAAATTCTTCCTGTATTTGTCTCATCAATCTTAAGATGCAGAGACCATTGTAAGTTCATCGAATTTAATGTCCATCACAGCATGAGGAGTGGACAAAAAAATTGTATTAAAAATTAGTTTGAATGGCAACAATACTATTCTTATTTCTTGACACAATTTCTCACAAATTAATTTTAGTGCAGGTACTTAATAAGTATTTCATGGATAAAAGAGTAATACCCACATTAATTGAATCATTGCTTCACTAAATATTAACACAGACATTTATTCATTAATGATTTATGATTGTCGATATGTGTCAACTGCAACAGGTCATCTTAAACCCCAAAGGAAATAAAGATTCTTACTAGACTTTCTTCAATATCTGTAGATCTGGAAATGGGATTTTACTGACACACTACATACAGTTGTAGGCTTAAAATTAATGCCATAGTCTATATTTAATCTATATTCTGCAATTAATGCCATGGTCTGTGAATGTTCTGTAAGAACCTGTTCTCCAGGTGACCTGCATTCTGGGAATGACCTCACACTGCCATAAACTAGACCTGCTAGCAGTTTCCAGAAAATCCACCTGAGTGATTAGCTGGGATAAAACAACATCCCTAGAGACTCAGTTTCCACCCAACCTGCCTAAAGAACTGTGAAGTTTCCACAGTCTCACCTATTCTACCCTTCCAGGAACTATGAAGTTTCCACAGCCTCACTTATCCCTCCCCTCCAGGAACTGGGACCAAAATCCTCCCAGCCTAAGAATATGAAAACCCTAAAATTCTTCTGTTCAGGTTCACCTGACTCCTGCGCTCTAGAACATTAAAGCCTCTTGCTTTTGTGTCGACTCAGTCCCGTCTCTCTCATTTGTTGCTTCCCAGTATAGGCTCTCCCAATCAGACTCTCACACAGTGAGTGCTTTTAATGTTAATATTGAGGCATAGGATTAAAATTTTTAAATGAATAAGAAAGTACAAATACAAGTATCTAGAAAATATATAGGTACTCTTAAGTACCTTAATATAAGGGACTATATTTAGCTTGTCATTTTCTTCCTGCAGTATCCTGTACACAATTACATTTTGCTGCTGTCAGCAAACTGTCAGGTCATCTTTTGGAGAAAGGTTTAAATGTGTTTTCGAATTCTAACTTCAGTGCCTTGAGATTTGGTTACCATGATGCCGTGGGCATTGTTATAAATATCTCCTGTAACCATATGATACTAAGGAATATTCTCTAATTATCCATGATTTGCTAAATAAGGATGCTGAAGCTTAAGACTGTGTAGAAGAGAGGTAAGCAGAGCTGTATGTTTCAGGGCTTGGGTTTGAGAGATGGGAGGAAAGGAGGAGATAGCAGCAGAGCAACAGGAGGGAGGAAGCAAGAGAAAAAGGAATCACAATAAGGCTAGATGGTCCTGAGTGCATGTTTGTAAGAAAATATTGATGAAGAATGGCTAAGATAAAAAATTCAAGTGACACCACATGCTCCCAGGACGTGGAGAAAGAGGAACTCTCCTTCATTGCTGGTGGGAATGCAAACTTGTACACTACTTTGGAAATCTATCTGGTGCTTTCTCAGAAAACTGGGCATAGGGCTTTCTCAGGACCCAGCTATCCCACTCCTTGGAATATACCCAGAAAATGCTCCGCCACACAACAAGGACATATGCTCAAACATGTTCATAGCAGGCCTATTCATAATAGCCAGAATCTGGAAACAGCCTAAGGATAGAACTAGAAATGATTATACTGAATGAATTAACCCAGAAGCTGAAAGACTCACATGATATATACTCACTTATAATTGGGCACTAGCCCAAAAAGCATGTCCCACAAAAGTCTTCACTTACTAGGAGAACGGAATAGATGTGAGAACATCCTATTGGCAATCTACGTAAGAGAAATATAGAAGATGGGGAAATAGAAGGACTCAGAGGATCTTAGAAACCTACAAGAAGAATATCATGATGGGTGGATCGGGGCCCAGGGGGATCTGCTCAAACTATTGCACTAACCAAGGACAATACAAAGAGTAAATATCAAACCCCTACTCTGATCTAGCCAATAGACAGGACAATCTCCACAGTTCTGTGGAGAGTGGAGACTGACTTTGACATGAACTCTGGTGCCCCATATTTGACCACCTCCCCTTGATGGAGAGGTCTAATGGCACTCAAAGAAAGAATAAGCAGGCTACCAAGATGAGACTTGATAGCCTATGACCATGTAGTGGGAGAGGAAGTCCCCCTCAGTCTTAGACCTAAGGGAGGGAAGAATGGGAGGATACAAGTGATGGGATAGAAATTGAGTTGTAATCTGAATAAATTAATTAAATAAAAAAACAAACTATTCAAAAACTGAAATAAATATAGTATCTATGATATATCTTGGCACATCAAGATGTATATCTTTTTAAAATGTATATTATCATTTCCAAACCATAGGATATGAATATTGTGACTGCGCACTAACTAAAGAATTCAAAGTATCATGTCAAGTATGAATTTGTGAAATAATAAGTAAATAATAAAATATCTTGAGTTTTGCCCTTAAAAAAAATAAAGGACTGATGGAGCAGAAGTCAGGACTTATTAGATTGGCAAGTGATAGGCTTTTATGTGACTTTTACAGGTATTAGAATTAGAGAAGCTCAAAATCTGCCCAGCATACTGCTTACAGTTTAAAAATAAATTAGTCAAGGTTAGTCATTGGAGAACTAGCTAGTCAAAGAAAACTACTGCCTTAATAATTTACCATATTGATTAATATAGAAATAAAAATTTATCTTTCTACAACCATTAGTCAACAATTTCAGTTCTTTGAGATGCTTCATGAAATCTGGTATGTTTTATTATTAGACATTTTATAACTGTCCTGGAACTATCCCTTTCATTTACCAAGAATAATTCAGACTGTTTTTATTTTTTAACTCTAGACTCATACAGAATTCCTTAAACTGCATGTCCCTTGATAGAGAAAATGACAAATGCTAATTGTTTCCTTCTGATTATAACCAGTCCAGAGACAGAATCACAGTCATGTCTGAAATAAGTTGACACAGGCTCATCTGGAAAAAGACAATTTGTTTTCTTTGAATAAGAACTGTTATGACCAGATTGCTAGAAGAACACCACAAGTCCAAATCCATATGCCAAAGCAAGGGACCTTTATTCTAACTTGAGCTCAAGGTCCTTGAACCTCACCAAAGCAGCAGATCAGTAGGGAGAGTCCCAAGCCATAGTTAGGCAGGGTTTTTATTGTGTTTCAAGCAAGGAACATGAGTTTCTAGTTTGACAGTTATAGGATTGGTTGATATTTAGAGAGTTTGGGTTGTTGCTATGGGATTGGTAGAGCCTGACCTAGAAATGCTTAAGAAATCTGTTTGTAACATTTGGAGATGTTAGGTACTTTCTTACTGTTCCCTGATTGGCTCTAGCCTAGGGTAGTTCTTTTCCTGGAATAGACTGTGGTTTTTCCAGCAATAGAG